>NC_057797.1:534067851-534432388 GCF_018294505.1 Triticum aestivum
AAGCAAAATAAGATGCATAAATGATAAACATCACATGCAATCAAAATATGTGACATGATATGGCCATCATCATCTTGTGCCTTTGATCTCCATCTCCAAAGCACCGTCATGATCTCCATCGTCATCGGCTTGACACCTTGATCTCCATCGTAGCATCGTTGTCGTCTCGCCAACTATTGCTTCCACGACTATCGCTACCGCTTGGTGATAAAGTAAAAAAAATACATGATGATTGCATTTCATACAATAAAGGGACAACCATAAGGCTCCTGTCAGTTGCCGATAACTATTACAAAACATGATCATCTCATACAACAATTTATATCTCATCACGTCTTGACCATATCACATCACAACATGCCTTGCAAAAACAAGTTAGACGTCCTCTACTTTGTTGTTGCAAGTTTTACGTGGCTGCTACGGCTTCTAGCAAGAACCGTTCTTACGTACACATCAAAACCACAACGATTTTTCATCAGATGTGCCATTTTAACCTTCAACAAGGACCCGCCATAGTAAAATTCTATTTAACTGAATTTGGAGAAACAGACACCTGGCAACCACCTGTGTGCATAAGCACGTTGGTAGAACCGGTCTCATGAACATGGTCATGTAATGTTGGCCCGGGCCGCTTCATCCAATAATACCACCGAATCAAAATAAGACGTTGGTGGTAAGCAGTATGACTATTATCGCCCATAACTCTTTGTGTTCTACTCATGAATATCATCTACTCATAGACCTGGCTCTGATGCCACTGTTGGGTAACGTAGCATGCAATTGCAAAAAAATTCCTACGCTCACGCAAAATCTATCTAGGAGATGCATAGCAACGATAGGGGGAGAGTGTGTCCACGTACCCTCGTAGACCGAAAGAGGAAGCGTTAGGTTAACGCGGTTGATGTAGTCAAACGTCTTCACGGTCCAACCAATCTAGTAACGAACGTACAACACCTCCGAGTTTAGCACACATTCAGCTCGATGACATCCCTCGAACTCTTGATCCAGCAGAGGGTCGAGGGAGAGTTTCGCACGACGGCGTGGTGACGGTGATGGTGATGTGATTCGTGTAGGGCTTCACCTAAGCACTACGACTCTATGATCGGAGGAGTAAACTGTGGAGGGGGCACCGCACACGGCTAAGAGACTAACTGTTGTGCTATGGGGTGCCCCTGCCCCCATATATAAAGGAGGGGAGGAGGAGGCCGTCAACCGAGGGGCGCACCAAGGAGAGGGGGGTCCTACTAGGACTCGCCCCCCTTTTTTCCTTCTACCGGAGGGGGAAAAGGGGAAGGAGAGGGGGTAGGAGAAGGAAAGGGGGTGCCCCCCTTCCCTAGTCCAATTCGGCATCCTCCCTTGTGGGGGGCGCACCGGTCCCTCGTGGGCTGGTTAGCCTCCCTCCTATGGCCCATATCTTTCCCCAAGGGGTTCCGGTAACCCCTCCGGTACTCCGGTATGTACCTGATACACTCTGGAACCCTTCCGGTGTCCGAATACTACCTTCCAATATATAAATCTTTACCTCTCAACCATTTCGAGACTCCTCGTCATGTCCATGATCTCATCTAGGACACCGAACAAACTTCGGTCACCAAAACACATAACTCATAATACAAATCATCATCGAACGTTAAGCGTGCAGACCCTGCGGGTTCGAGAAGTATGTAGACATGACCGAGACACATCTCTGGTCAATAACCAATAGTGGAACCTAGATGCTCATATTGGTTCCTACATACTCTACGAAGATCTTTATCGGTCAAACCGCAATAACAACATACGTTACTCCCTTTGTCATCGGTATGTTACTTGCCTGAGATTCGATCGTCGGTATCATTATACCTAGTTCAATCTCGTTACCAGCAAGTCTCTTAACTCGTTCCGTAATGCATCATCCCACAACTAACTCATTAGTCACATTGCTTGCAAGGTTTATAGTGATGTGCATTACCGAGAGGGCCCAGAGATACCTCTCTGATACTCGGAGTGACAAATCCTAATCTCGATCTATGCCAACCCAACAAACACCTTCGGAGACACCTATAGAGCATCTTTATAATCACCCAGTTATGTTGTAACGTTTGATAGAACACAAGGTGCTCCTCCGGTATTCGGGAGTTGCATAATCTCATAGTGAGAGGAATATGTATAAGTCATGAAGAAAGCAATAGCAATAAAACTTAATGATCATTATGCTAAGCTAACGGATGGGTCTTGTCCATCACATCATTCTCCTAATGATGTGATCCCATTCATCAAATGTCAACACATGTCTATGGTTAGGAAACTTAACCATCTTTGATTAACGAGCTGGTCAAGTAGGGGCATACTAGGGACACTCTATTTTGTCTATGTATTCACACATGCACTAAGTTTCCGGTTAAAACAATTCTAGCATCAATAATAAACATTTATCATGATATAAGGAAATATAAATAACTACTTTATTATTGTCTCTAGGGCATATTCCTTCAGACCGTACTTTGGCTGACCTACGAGGTTCGGTAGTAACTTGATCTGAAGCTTCATGATCATCATCATTAACCTCCTCACTAATTGGTGTAGGCATCACTGGAACTGATTTCTGTGATGAACCATTTTCCAATTCGAGAGAAGGCACAACTACCTCATCAAGTTCTACTTTCCTCCCACTCACTTCTTTTGAGAGAAACTCCTTCTCTAGAAAGGATCCATTTTTAGCAACAAATATCTTGCCTTCAGATCTATGATAGAAGGTGTACCAACAGTTTCTTTTGGGTATCCTATGAAGACACATTTCTTCAATTTGGGTTCGAGCTTATCAGGTTGAAGCTTTTTCACATAAGCATCGCAGCCCCAAACTTTAAGAAACGACAACTTAGGTTTCTTGCCAAAGCACAGTTCATATGGTGTCGTCTCAATGGATTTAGAGGATGCCCTATTTAACGTGAATGAGGCCGTCTCTAAAGCATAACCCCAAAACGATAGTGGTAAATCGGTAAGAGACATCATAGATCGCACCATATCTAATAGAGTATAGTTACGACGTTTGGACACACCATTACGCTGTGGTGTTCCAGGTGGCGTGAGTTGCGAAACTATTCCACATTGTTTCAAATGAAGACCAAACTCGTAACTCAATATTTGCCTCCGCGATCAGATCGTACAAACTTATTTTCTTGTTACGATGATTTTACACTTCACTCTGAGATTCCTTGAACTTTTTAAATCTTCCAGACTTATGTTTCATTAAGTAGATATACCCATATATGCTCAAATCATTTGTGAAGGTCAGAAAATAACGATACCCGCCGCAAGCCTCAACACTCATCAGACCGCATACATCAGTATGTATTATTTCCAATAAGTCAGTGGCTCGCTCCATTGTTCCGGAGAACGGAGTCTTATTCATCTTGCCCATGAGGCATGGTTCGCAAGAATCAAGTGATTCCAAAAGCCCATCAACATGGAGTTTCTTCATCCGCTTTACACCAATATGACCTAAATGGCAGTGCCACAAATAAGTTGCACTATCATTATTAACTTTGCATCTTTTGGCTTCAATATTATGAATATGTGTATCACTATGATCGAGATTCAACAAAAATAGACCACTCATCAAGGGTGCATGACCATAAAAGATAGTACTCATATAAATAGAACAACCATTATTATCTGATTTAAATGAATAATCGTCTCGCATCAAACAAGATCCATATATAATGTTCATGCTCAACGCTCGCACCAAATAACAATTATTCAGGTCTAAAACTAGTCCCGAAGGTGGATGTAGAGGTAGCGTGCCGACGGCGATCACATCGACCTTTGAACCATTTCTGACGCGCATCGTCACCTCATCCTTAACCAATCTTCGTTTAATCCGTAGCTTCTGTTTCGAGTTGCAAATATGAGCAATAGAACCAGTAACACATACTCAGGCGCTACTGCGAGCATTAGTAAGGTACACATCAATAACATGTATATCAAATGTACCTTTCACTTTGCCATCCTTCTTATCCGCCAAATTCTTGGGACAGTTCCGCTTCCAGTGACCAGTCCCTTTGCAGTAGAAGCACTCAGTTTCAGGCTTAGGTCCAGACTTGGGCTTCTTCCCTTGAGCAGCAACTTGCTTGCTATTCTTCTTGAAGTTCCCCTTCTTCCCTTTGCCCTTTTTCTTGAAACTAGTGGTCCTGTTAACCATCAACACTTGATGCTCCTTCTTGATTTCTACCTATGCAGCCTTAGGCACTGCGAAGAGCTCGGGAATTATCTTTTCCATCCTTGCATGTTATAGTTCATCACGAAGCCTTTATAGCTTGGTGGCAGTGATTGAAGAACTTTGTCAATGACACTATCATCAGGAAGATTAACTCCCAGCTAAGTCAAGTAGTTATGGTACCCTGACATTCTGAGTATGTGTTCACTGATAGAACTATTCTCCTCCATCTTGCAGCTATAGAACTTGTTGGAGACTTCATAGCTCTCAACTCAGGCATTTCCTTTAAATATTAACTTCAACTCCTAGAACATCTCATATGCTCCATGACGTTCAAAACGTCTTTGAAGTCCCAATTCTAAGCCGTAAAGCATGGCACACTGAACTATCGAGTAGTTATCAACTTTAGTTTGCCAGACGTTCATAACGTCCGAAGTTGCTCCTGCAGCGGGCCTTGCACCTACACTACAAAAAAGACACTTCTGTGATGATACATGTTTGTCATAGTAGGTCACGTTTTCTGTCATGCATGTACATCCATGACGATTTTATGACAGAATCAAGATCATCATACCTGTGCTGTTGTAGAAGTGTTCCATGACATTACCAAAATTATCATCACGGAAGTGTCCACTTCCATGATGATAAATCACGCGTCACAGAAGTGCTTTCGTCAAGGGTGACCGACACATGCATCAACCCTAATGGGTCGCCGTTAAGCTATCAGGTCCGGTTTTGGATCCGATAACCCGTTAATAGCCCGATCCAATGGGAAATTTCCCGTGTAAAATTCTGATTGACCAGAGGAAACACGTGTCAGCTCATCAGTGGGTCAGATAGGCGCCTATGATATGTTGACACATGCGACGGCCCACCACTGGCCCATTTAGCTTGGTCATGTAACATCCCAAATTTTCAATTTGGATTGTTATACATTAGGTCATCATTGTATATCATATTTTATTGCATTTTGGCTTGATCCTAGAAATTCCACACAATTCAAGGACTCACGAAGAGAGTTGGGAATTTCGTTATTTTCATATTTGAGTTTTCTCGAATTTTGAAAAGAGGAACATTTGATTTTAATTATTTTCTCTTCGACTATTTCTTTTATAAAAATAAAAGAGAGTGGATAAAATGACTTTCTAAAAAATAAAGAAATATTAGAGATTTAATATTAAAATCAAATAAGATTATTATTCGAAGTTTTATTGATACTTTATTTGAATTAGGAAAAATATGTGTTTTTCAAAATTGCATTAGAGTCCCAAATAAATGTTCACATTGTCCGCTAGATTTTTAGAGGACGGGGAAAATTTATTTCAGGATTTTTGGAGTCCGTTTAGTATTTCTTTTACTCGCTCTTCTGCGCGGAATATTTTTTAAAAAAAAAGGAGGAAACCGACTTTGGGCCGTATCCGCCCGGGACTCCGCCCGGGTGAGGCTTTATAAGCCACCGAGGCCAAGGCCGCAGCCCACCAGCCGCCCCGCCAACCCTATCCGCGCCAGCCCGCCACCGCGCCCGCCGCACGCGCCGCGCCGCCGCGCCGCCGCGCCGCCGCCGCCCACCACCCCGCCGCCCCCGCCGCCTGACCCCGCCGCCGGAGCCGCTCGCCGCGCCGCCGTTTGCCGGACCTCCGGAGGTAGCCGCCCTCGGTTTTCGCGAGAAAACCGGTTTTTTTTCGAAACCCTAGATCCTTTTTTTATTTTAGATCGGTTTTTTTGGTTTAGTTATTTAGCGACACGTCCGTCGTTCGTTTTAACGAACGGTTTTCACCGTTAGCCGCAGAAGCAACGAACGTTCGTTAGTCGTTCGTCAGTTTTTCTTTTTCTCGGATTTTTCGCGATTATTTTCGATCGCGATTTCTGATCCGATTTTCGTTTTAGTTTACTTTTCGCTCGTTTATCGGAATCAGGCGATTCAAGCGCCTAGAGTTTCGTCTCGAAGCCCTCTTTCTATTTAATCAACTTAAACAAGTTTTTGCTACTGTAAAATTTGACTTTAGTCCAGATTAGTAAACGAAGCTTGTTTCTTTCGCAGTTTGAGTTTTGTTGCTTCGTTTGATTTGATTCTTTTTGCAAACCGGAGTTCTTAAGTTGACCTTTCTGGTTAGATTTTCTTATTTGGGTTTTACCCGTGCATCTTTGCTTGATTGCTTTTTGTATGCTTGTTTGTTTGCGATAGAGTACCCGGAGTGCGAAGCGTGCTACTACGAGTCTCTAGGTTTCACGGATCATCAGCAAGGCAAGTAACACTTTGATCATACCTCTTTACTACCCAGTTTTATTGCATTAGATCAATCCTCAAACAATTGCATGGTTAGGATCTGATTAAATTGTGGGTTTGGGAAGTAGATGAGGTAGTACCTATTCACCTGTTTATTATCAAACCTTTGGGAGTTACTTCTACGTTGCTTATATTGCTATGCTATGCTCGTAGACGTGGTTTGGGTTTGAGTGTATTCATGACAGATGTGAGTATTGTTAATTAATGGTTAACTTAAGGTGGCAACTTTAATACACATCTGGGTGGATTGAGGCACCTGGGGAACCCAGTGTTGCCTGTATTTTTGGAAATCCCGGGGTACCGTGTGATTCTCCTATGGACTGCCACCCAGGCTCAAAGGGATCATAAGATTATTCATGCTAGAAACTTCCGTGTGCAGCCACATGCCATTATGGGCTCTGGCATAGTTGAGTAAGTTGTGGGAAACCTTTCCATGATGGGCTAGCAGATGTAGGGGATTGTAGGTGTACAGGCCTATCTATCGGTTAAGGGGACCTCTTCGGAAAGACTGTGTCTCGGTCATCCGTTTCTCAAACATTATGTAGTGCGAGAAATCCAACGGAGGAGATCGAGTCTTGTGGGGAAAAGTGCGCAAACCTCTGCAGAGTGTACAAACTAATCATGGTTAGCCGTGTCCCCGGTTATGGACATCTTGAGTATCTAGTTCTTGGATTATCATGTGGATCTCATCACTCTTAATATAATTTGATTGGGTTTAATGATGATGCTTAATTGGGATTGAGTTGGGTGAACCTTCTCAATGTTTAACAACCACCATGATAGTTAAATAAAATTTATTCCTTTGTTGTAGGAAAAATTGGCTTTCCGCAAAACATATTAACCATACAGCCTCCACCAGCCATATATGCATGTAGTGATAGCTTTATCCTGTTCATTACTCTCTTGTGTTACATTGCGAGCATATTCCATGTGCTGATCCGTTTCGGGCTGCAACGTATCATGTTGCAGACTTTTCAGACGACGAGTAAGGAGCCTTAGGTCGTGGTCTTTCACTCAGTGATGCCGTTGGAGTTGATGGACTCACTTTATCTTCCAAGCCTTCCGCTGTTATCGTATTAGATGGCCTTAAGCCATATTTATTGTAATAAGTTCTCTTTTGAGACATTCGATGTAATAAGTGTGTGATTGCTACTCTGTTATAAATCCTCAAGTATTATGCGTGTCAGCATTACCGATCTAGGGATGACACTGATGCACAGAGATCAGATTGTTTGAGGTCTGGTCGCTACAAGATGGTATCAGAGCACACGCTGACTGTAGGACACGACCACTAAGCTAAAGCCCTAGATCACTACTCTCTTCTCATTTTCTAACTCCTCTCCATTTTCTACTCTTTAGGATGGCGGACGCAAGGTACAAGTTTGCACAACCGGATGAAGAAACACCTTTTGGATGGCACTTGAAGGAAGTCACTAGGTACTTGAACATCAGAATACCAAGCTTCACCGGGACTTACAACGCCACTTTACCAGAAGAGGAGCGCTGGATGATTCAAGTTCAAGTTCTAGGAAGGAGATTTACGCCAGTTACTGAGCCCATAGAGTTTTCCTTTGATGCACCAACCTGGAGTCTAGGAAAGAGTATGGCAGCCCACATCACCATGGGACGCATTGGAGAAGTTTACCACAAGGATCTCAAGGATACTATCTACTAGATTTGTGGGCGCCGAGATGAGCAATGGGAGATGATTAGCACCAGGAAGGATAGATCCATTACAGCTTTCATCCAGGAGTTAAACCAGCACATTGGTCGCCAGGAGAACCAGATGTGTGCAGGCATGATAGATCTGAAGAAGGCGATGACCAGGATCACGGAGCTGGAGGAAGAACTCAAGTCTACACGCGAGGGATACGAGGAGGAAATGACGATACTAGTAGAGATGAATGGTGATCTGACAAGGAAGCTAGGAGTATTCATGGGAGACCCCGCATCGGGAGGAGAAGACGATGATTCTACTTTCCTGGAGAACTACATCATCATCGATGACACCCGACTAGGACCCCGACGATAGCGATGATGACTATGTTGATGAAGCTGGAGCGGATATCATGGAGTCCTCGACCGATCAATTTTTCTAGTCGACCACCATATCAGTAGTAGTATTCCACCATGTATATAGTATAGTCCGAGCACTTTTGTAACGATAGTTCTAGACCGATTGTATGCCCTTGCTTGATTGATTAAGTGATATGATTGTGTTTGTCTCATGTGCATATGGGTAGTGTTTTCTCACTAGACCTCATTCTATTCTATTCTCTTCCCTCTAAACCCTCAGATGCCTCTGAGACGTGACCCCGGATTTACCTTTCCACCGGAGCTCACTCAATTGATCCAGCAGCAGAATACCTTGATGCAGTTGTTAGTTTAGAACCAAGGCAACAACAACAACAACAACCCACCACCACCACCCCCAGTTGACAACTTAGCCCGTTTTCTAAGGTTACAGCCGCCTGTGTTTTCCAATAGCACTGAGCCGATAGTTGCAGATGATTGGCTCCATAATATTGGAAGGGAGTTAACCACTGCAGGATGCACAGATGCTGAGAAGGTGTGTTTTGCCGCGCACCAATTGGATGGACCAGCAGCCTCATGGTGGGAGAATTACACTATCACCTATCCTATAGCCAATGTTACATGGGACCAGTTCCAGCAGGCCTTTCACACTTCCTATGTATCAGCAGGAGCTATGACCATGAAGAAGCATGAGTTTCGCAACTTATGCCAAGGAGGACACACCGTTAGCCAGTATGTGGATGACTTTAGCAAGCTAGCATGTTATGCCACACATGACGTTGCTACGGATGCAGCTAAACAGGAGAAGTTTCTGGAAGGACTGAATGATGAGCTGAGCATGCAATTGATGGTAGCAACCTTTAATAACTACCAACAGTTGGTAGATAGAGCTCTCATGCTTGAAGGGAAGCAGCAGCAGATTGACAACTGCAAGAGGAAGTATGGACAAGGGAAGTATAATTCTGGAGCTCAGCAGAGACCCTGTTTTACCCCGAACTCAGGAGGACTTGTCCATAACCATGGAGGTCACAATCACACTGGAGGAAGTTCGCACAACCATAGTGGCTCCAAGAACGGAAATTGTAATGGAGGGAGCAACGGACAGAACCGTTCCAACCCAGCAACCCCCGCCAAGAAAGATCTAAGCCACGTTACTTGCTACAAGTGCCAGAAGACCGTACATTACGACAATGAATGTCTTGATGCTAAGAATGGAAATGGCAATGGAAGTTCTGGGAAGAAGCCCAACCCTTTCAACAGGGGACAAGTGAACCACGTTAACGTGGAGGAGATTGAAGCCCAGCCATATGCAGTAATAGGTACGTTTTTGGTTAAGTCATTTACTGCAGTCGTTCTTTTTGATACGGGTGCATCTCATTCATACATATCAAGGGGATTTGTGGATAAGTATAAGCTGCCCACCAAAGCTCTTAGTACACCTATGTTAGTGAGCTCGCCAGGAGCAAAGTATATGGCAAGCCAAGGATGTTTTCAGATGCCATTGACCATAGGTAGGCATGTTTTCCCCTCAGATCTGATAATTTTGGAATCGCAAGGTTTGGATGTGATTCTGGGTATGGATTGGCTATCGATGTATGGAGGAAACATCGATTGCGCCAGTAAGTCGATTTTTCTCACCACCCCAGAAGGAAGAAGGTCAAGTATGTATCCCGGCATGTGCCGAATAGGACTCAAGTAAATTCCTTATCAGGAGTTGTACAGGAGGAAGTACTAGTGGTGAGGGATTTCCCGGATGTATTTCCAAAAGAGTTGCCAGGCATGCCATCAGATAGAGACATCGAGTTTTTGATTGAGCTTTTGCCAGGCACCGGGCCAATATATAAGATACCGTACAGGATGCCCGCACAAGATTTAGAGGAAATTAAGAAGAAGATTAAGGAGTTACTGGATAAAGAATATATTCACCCAAGCTCGTCACCTTGGGGATCACCAGTACTTCTAGTGCAGAAGAAGGATGGATCGTCGAGGATGGTTGTTGATTATCGAGGATTGAATGAGGTGACGATCAAGAACAAGTACCCACTATCAATGATCAATGATTTGTTGGATCAGCTGCAAGGAGCTAAGGTGTTTTCCAAGATTGATCTGCGATCAGGGTACCACCAGCTGAAGATTCAAGAGCAGGATATACCTAAGACAGCTTCTACCACAAGGTACGGGCCATATGAGTATACCGTTATGTCATTTGGCCTGACTAACACACCTGCCTATTTCATGAACATGATGAACAAGGTGTTTATGGAGTTTTTGTATAAGTTTGTTGTGGTGTTCATTGATGATATTCTGGTCTACTCGAAGAATGAAGAGGAGCATAAAGAGCATTTGCGATTAGTACTTGGGAAGCTCAGAGAACATCAGCTATACACCAAGTTCAGCAAGTGTGATTTTTGGTTGAAGGAAGTTGGATTCCTTGGACATGTTATATCCGGAGAAGGAATAGTGGTACCCCACCAAAGTTGTCACTGTGACAAATTGGGAGGCACCCACGTCAGTTGGAGAGATCCGAAGTTTTCTTGGACTCGCAGGATACTACCGGAGGTTCATTGAGAATTTCTCGAAGATTGCAAAGCCTATGACGGAGTTGTTGAAGAAGGACACCAAGTTCAAATGGACTAAGGAATGTGAGGCCAGTTTTCAGGAGTTGAAGAAATGCTTGGTTACATCACCAGTGTTGATCCTGCCAGATCAACGCAAGGATTATGAAGTGTATTGCGATGCTTCTTGTCGAGGACTTGGAGTAGTGCTTATGCAGGAAGGAAGAGTGGTTTCATATGCCTCACGACAGCTTAAACCCCATGAGTTAAATTATGCTACGCATGATTTGGAGTTAGCAGCGTAGTGCATGCGTTGAAGACTTGGAGACATTTTCTCGTCGGAAACCATTGTGAGGTATACACGAATCACAAGAGTTTGAAGTATATCTTCACGCGGAAGGAGTTGAATCTCAGGCAGAGGAGATGGTTGGAACTCATTAAGGATTATGACATGAAGTTGCACTACCATCCCGGAAAGGCTAGCGTAGTAGCCGATGCGTTGAGTCGCAAGAGTCATGTCAATACCCTCATGACCGGAGAGTTACCCAAGGAGTTAGCAGAGAATCTTCGCGAACTATGTTTGGAGATAGTTCTGAGAGGTTATGTAGCAGAATTGGAGATTCAGTCTACTTTGATGGATAAGATCAGAGAAGCTCAGAAGACGGACAAGGAGATTGCCGAGATAAAGGAAAGGATGAGCAAAGGAAAGGCTAAAGGATTTCATGAGGATGAGCACGATACCTTATGGTTCGAGGACCGCGTATATGTGTCAAATGATCAACAGATCAGGAAGCTGATTTTGCAGGAGACCCATGATTCGCCATATTCGATTCACCTAGGAAATACCAAGATGTATCTGGATTTGAAGGATAGATTCTGGTGGACCGGAGTGAAGAAGGATATTGCGGAGTATGTAGCAGTTTGTGATATATGTCAGAGAGTGAAGGCATAGCATCAGAAGCCAGCAGGATTTCTACAACCATTGCCGATACCCGAATGGAAGTGGGACAAGCTAGGCATGGATTTTATCACGGGATTACCCAGGACTCATACAGGCTATGACTCGATATGGGTTGTAGTCGATCGTTTGACAAAAGTAGCTCATTTCATCCCAGTGAAGACCACTTACACTAGTGCTAAGTTGGCAAAGATATACATGACCAAGATCGTATGTTTGCATGGAGTTCCGAGGACCATTGTATCAGATAGAGGAACCCAGTTTACCTCAAAGTTTTGGAATCAGTTGCATGAAACTTTGGGAACCAGGCTAGAGTTCAGTACAGCTTTTCATCCACAGACAGATGGACAAATTGAGAGAGTCAATCAGATTTTGGAGGACATGTTGAGAGCTTGTGCGCTAGACTATGGATCTAGTTGGGACAACAATTTGCCTTACGTAGAGTTCTCTGACAACAACAGCTATCAAGCCAGTTTGAAGACGGCCCCTTTTGAAGCATTGTATGGAAGGAGGTGCAGAACATCGTTGTTATGGGATGAAGTTGGAGACCGACAGTTGTTTGGACCAGATTTGATTAAAGACTCTGAAGAGAAGGTTAAGCTGATTCATGATAGACTCAAGGTAGCGTAGTCTAGGCAGAAGAGTTATGCGGATTCTAAACGCAAGGAGACAGTTTACGAAGTCGGAGACAGAGTGTATCTTCATGTATCACCACTTCGAGGAGTGAAGCGTTTTGGAGTTAAGGGGAAGTTAGCACCATGTTTTGTGGGACCATACAAAGTTTTGGAACGTATGGGAGAAGTTGCTTACAAGTTGGAATTGCCCGAAGGATTGTCAGGAGTGCACGATGTGTTCCACATTTCTTAGTTGAAGAAGTGCAACGCAGAGATGGCTAATATCCCTCTGAGAGATACAGTGCCACTGGAAGTGATACAGTTGGATAGTGATTTGACCTACGAGGAGAAGCCAGTCAAGATTCTCGAGTTTGCCAGCCGAGTTACACGCAACAAAGTTATCAAGTTCTGTAAGGTTTAGTGGAGTCACCATACCAAAGATGAAGCCTCCTGGGAACGAGAGGAAGACCAACGGAAGGATCACCCTCACCTATTTTCTAGCCAACCCGAATCTCGAGGCCGAGATTCATCTTAAGGGGGTAGGTTTGTAACATCCCAAATTTTCAATTTGGAATGTTATACATTAGGTCATCATTGTGTATCATATTTCATTGCATTTTGGCCTGATCCTAGAAATTCCACGCAACTCAAGGACCCACGGAGAGAGTTGGGAATTTCGTTAATTTCATATTTGAGTTTTCTCGAATTTTGAAAAGAGGATCGTTAGATTTTAATTATTTCCTCCTTGACTATTTCTTTTATAAAAATAAAAGAGAGAGGATAACATGACTTCCTCAAAATAAAGAAATATTGGAGATTTAATATTAAAATCAAATAAGATTTTTATTCGGAGTTTTATTGCTATTTTATTTGAATTAGGAAAAATATGCGTTTTTCAAAATTGCATTAGAGTCCCAAATAAATGTTCACCTTGTCCACTAGATTTTTAGAGGACGGGAAAAATTTATTTCAGGATTTTGGGAGTCTGTTTAGTATTTCTTTTATTCGTTTTTTGGCACGGAATATTTTTTTTTTAAAAAGGAGGAAACCGACTTTGGGCCGTATCCGCCCGGGACTCCGCCCGGGGGAGGCTTTATAAGCCGCCGAGGCCGCAGCCCACCAGCCTGCCCCGCCAACCCTAGCAGCCGCGCCAGCCCCGCCGCCGCCGCGCCGCCACCCGCCGTCGCCCGCGTCGCCGCCCGCTAGCCCGCCGCCCCGCGCCGCCCATCGCCGCCCGACCCCGCCGCCGGAGCCGCTCGCCGCCGCCGCCGTTTTGCAGGACCTCGTCGGTGGTAGCCGCCGCCGCCCTCGGTTTTCATGAGAAAACCGATCGGGTTTTTTCGAAACCCTAGATCTCATTTTTTATTTTAGATCGATTTTTTCGGTTTAGTTATTTAGCGGATGTTCGTCCATATGTTCGTTTTAACGAACAGTTTTCGCCCGTTAGCCGCAGATAGTGAATGTTTGTTCGTTAGACTGTTTGTCAGTTTTTCTTTTTCTCGGATTTTTCACAATTATTTTTGATCATGATTTCTGATCCAATTTTCGTTTTAGTTTAACTTTTCGCTCGTTTATCGGAATCAGGCGATTCAAGAGCCTAGAGTTTTGTCTCGAAGCCCTCTTTCTGTTTAATCAACTTAAACAAGTTTTTGCTACTGTAAAATTTGACTTTAGTCTAGATTAGTAAATGAAGCTTGTTTCCTTCGCAGTTTGAGTTTCGTTGCTTTGTTTGATTTGATTTTTTGCAAACCGGAGTTCTTAAGTTGAACTTTCTGGTTAGATCTTATTATTTGTGTTTTACCCGTACATCTTTCTTGATTGCTTATTGTATGCTTGTTTGATTGCGATAGAGTACCCGGAGTGCGAAGCGTGCTACTACGAGTCTCTAGGTTTCACGGATCATCAGCAAGGCATGTAACACTTTGATCATACCTCTTTACTACCCAGTTTTATTGCGTTAGATCAATCCTCAAACAATTGCATCGTTAGGATCTGCATAAATTGTGGGTTGGGAAGTAGTTGAGGTAGTACCTATTCACCTGTTTATTATCAAACCTTTGGGAGTTACTTCTATGTTGCTTATATTGCTAGGCTATGCTCGTAGACGTGGTTTAGGTTTGAGCGTATCCATGACAGATGTGAGTTGTTAATTAATGGTTAACTTAAGGTGGCAACTTTAATACACATCTGGGTGGATTGAGGCATGATGTCTACTACACAACCTTCTTGTTGTAGACGTTGTTGGGCCTCCAAGTGCAGAGGTTTGTAGGACAATAGCAAATTTCCATCAAGTGGGGACCTAAGGTTTATCAATCCGTAGGAGGCATAGGATGAAGATGGTCTCTCTTAAGAAACCCTGCAACCAAATAACAAAGAGTCTCTTGTGTCCCCAACACACCCAATACAATGGTAAATTGTATAGGTGCACTAGTTCGGCGAAGAGATGGTGAAACAAGTGGTATATGGATAGTAGATAAAGGTATTTGTAATCTGAAATAAAAAAATAGAAAGGTAGCAAGTGATAAAAGTGAGCGTAAACGGTATTGCAATGTGTGGAAATAAGGCCTAGGGTTCATACTTTCGCTAGTGTAAGTTCCCTCAACAATACTAACATAATTGGATCACATAACTATCGCTCAACATGCAACAAAGAGTCACTCCAAAGTCACTAATAGCGGAGAACGAACGAAGTGATTATGGTAGGGTACGAAACCACCTCAAAGTTATTCTTTCCAATCAATCCGTTGGGCTATTCCTATAAGTGTCACAAACAGCCCTAGAGTTCGTACTAGAATAACACCTTAAGACACACATCAACCAAAACCCTAATGTCACCTAGATACTCCAATGTCACCTCAAGTATCCGTGGGTATGATTATACGATATGCATCACACAATCTCAGATTCATCTATTCAACCAACACAAAGGACCTCGAAGAGTGCCCCAAAGTTTCTACAGGAGAATCATGACAAAAACATGTGCCAACCCCTATGCATAGGTTCATGGGTGGAACCCGCAAGTTGATCACCAAAGCATACATCAAGTGAATCACGTGATGTCCCATTGTCACCACAGATATCCATGGCAAGACATACATCAAGTGTTCTCAAATCTTTAAAGACTCAATCTGATAAGATAACTTCAAAGGGGAAACTCAATTCGTTACAAGAGAGTAGAGGGGGGAGAAAACATCATAGGATCCAACTATAATAGCAAAGCTCGCGATACATCAAGATCGTATCATCTCAAGAACACGAGAGAGAGAGAGAGAGAGATCAAACACATAGCTACTGGTACATACCCTCAGCCCCGAGGGAGAACTACTCCCTCCTCGTCATGGAGAGCACCGGGATGATGAAGATGGCCACCGGAGAAGGATTGCCCCCTTCGGCAGGGTGCCGGAACGGGTCTAGATTGGCTTTCGGTGGCTATGGAGGCTTCTCACGGTGGAACTCCCGATCTATTGTGCTCACGGATGTTTTTAGGGTATATGGAGATATATAGGCGGAAGAAATACGTTAGGGGGGCCACGAGGGGCCCACGAGGGTGGAGGGCGCGCCCCCTGCCTCGTGGCCTCCTCTTAAGTCCCCTAGCGTGCACTCCAAGTCTTCTGGGCTTCTTTCCTTCCAAAAATGAGTTCCGTGAAGTTTCAGGTTAATTGGACTCCGTTTGATTTTCCTTTTCTTCGAAACCCTAAACAAGGTAAAAACAGAAACTGGCACTGGGCTCTGGGTTAATAGGTTAGTCCCAAAAATGATATAAAAGTGTAATAAAGCCCATTAACATCCATAGCAGTAGATAATATATCATGGAGCAATAAAAAAATATAGATACATTGGAGACGTATCAAGGCACCTGGGGAACCTAGTGATTGCCTGTATTTTTGGAAATCCCAGGGTACCGTGTGATTCTCCTATGGACAGCCACCCAGGCTCAAAGGGATCATAAGATTATTCATGCTAGAAACTTCCGTGTGCAGCCACATGCCATTATGGGCTGGCATAGTTGAGTAAGTTGTGGGAAACCTTTCCATGATGGGCTAGCAGATGTAGGGGATTGTAGGTGTACAGGCCTATCTATCGGTTAAGGGGACCTCTTCGGAAAGACTGTGTCTCGATCATCCGTTTCTCAAACATTATGTAGTGCGAGAAATCCAACGGAGGAGATCGAGTCTTGTGGGGAAAAGTGCACAAACCTCCGCAGAGTGTACAAACTAATCATGGTTAGCCGTGTCCCCGGTTATGGACATCTTGAGTATCTAGTTCTTGGATTATCATGTGGATCTCATCACTCTTAATATAATTTGATTGGGTTTAATGATGATACTTAATTGGGATTGAGTTGGGTGAACCTTCTCAATGTTTAACAACCACCACAATAGTTAAGTAAAATCTATTCCTTTGTTGTAGGAAAAATTGGCTTTCCGCAAAACATATTAACCATACAGCCTCCACCAGCCATATATGCATATAGGGATAGCTTTATCCTATTCATTACTCTCTTGTGTTACATTGCTAGCATATTCCATGTGCTGACCCGTTTCGGGCTACAACATATCATGTTGCAGAATTTTCAGACGACGAGTATGGAGCCTTAGGTCGTGGTCTTTCACTCAGTGATGCCGTTGGAGTTGATGGACTCACTTTATCTTCCAAGCCTTCTGCTGTTATCGTATTAGATGGCCTTAAGCCATATTTATTGTAATAAGTTCTCTTTTGAGACATTCGATGTAATAAGTGTGTGATTGCTACTCTGTTATAAATCCTCAAGTAATGTGCATGTCAGCATTACCGATCCATGGATGACACTGATGCACAGAGATCAGACTATTTGAGGTCTGGTCGCTACAGGTCAAAAGTTAGCGGGCTGGCCCATGAAAAGCCTGTTAACGGTCTCTTCACAAATAGCCCATTTTACGGCCCGGTAACTCAAGACCCGTTAGGGCCTACCTGAAATCGGTCCAACAATGTCATGTGGGCCGTTGAATGTAACACCCGCCCATTTCACTTTCGGCCCATATGAGGCCTTCGTATCTTTAAGCCCTTTAGAGGCCCACGGTGGCTCTAACACATAAAGAACAGTAAATTTCTTTGTACCCGTTAATGGCCCATGATTCACATGGGCCGTTTCCAGCCCGTGTTAGCTTTCGGCCTACTGACTGCCCATACGTTCTTGGGCTCCTTTCCGGCCCTCGGTTACTTCCGACCTGTTACTCGCCTATTCCCCTAATTGGCCAAATTCGGCCTCTGGAAAGAGTCAACCCGTTTCTGGCCTGTTAACCCGCTGCGCCATATCCAGCCCGTCCTATATTCTGGCTCATTAATGACCTGTTATGCCTGTGACAGAATTAAGCTTTTGTTGTCCTCTGACCTGTTAACGGCCCGTTACCGTGCTGGGCCGATACCAATTATGCCCGTTTATGGCCCATGTTGACCCATTTATCCGACGGCCCGAGGCCCATCGATTCTATGGCCCTGTTGGAGGCCCATTTATCTACGGCCCGTAGGAGGCCCATGGATCCTACGACTCATAGGAGGCACATGGATCCTATAGCCTGTAGCAGGGCAAGGTTACCACGGTCCGTATATGGCCCATGGTTGTTGCGGCCACTAGCAGATCAGGGAAAAAGAAGAGTAGGAAATAAATAAGCCCGAAACTAACGCTAGGCTATTAAGGCAATTGCACAGGTTACATCCACTGGGCATCAAAGATCACCACCAGTGCAAATATAGGGAACACCCTACACTATAAAAAATGGCTTGCTGTTTTCTTCAGCCGGTGGCTGCACGTTAAGAACAAATTTTGTATCGCAACAAAACAAATTACAACTATAAAACAAAAGGAAGGTTGGCATAAAAGTTAACAGTCTGGCAGATAAATGCACCACCAGAAGTTCAGAAGCTCAATTCATTTGACCTGACTGTTACGTTTTCATGTTGTATTGTCTGATGGAGCACCATATATAACCTTCGCCTTCATTTCTCCTAGGCTCCTGAACAACATAGCAAATGTCTGATAGTCTGGTTTCAAAACCATGCATATCTTGACGACATCGAACAATGTATGTCCTTGTTTCACGAAGGGTCTCTATTAGGGAATGGACTTGTGTCTGGAGCGCAGATATAACATTGTTTTGAGCTTGCATATCTTGATCACATGGCAGTTTGGACAAGATTGCCTTAACAACCAACCCAGTATTACGCAGGAACGTGCTTTTGGCACTGTTAGTGGACAGGTACTGACCCACTGCATCAAGAGCTGACATTGCGGTTATAGTTGCATCACCACCTTCAGAAGGTGGCGGTTCCACCATTTTTTCCATAGCTTGCTGAAAAGTTGAGTTTTTACATTAGTAGTACCAGAACTAAAGATATTAAGGAGGCAGCAAAACCAAAAAAATAGCTTTGGTCTATATACAGAACTTATTCTGGTGAACCCATGTAAAATATTAGTTGTATTTTACTGCAAAGTACATAATAAAACCAGGTTCCAAACATATGACCATGTACCATGGCTAATGTATTGTCTATTTCTTCACATTGTATTAACAGCTAAGGATAAAGAGACAAAGTTTATAATACGGTAAGCATAGTATGACATCATTCATATCACAAAACAACTAAGAACAGACAAACAAGCAATTGTAACGTTGTATGGGCAAGTCCAGCACGGAACTAGATTACAGGTCAAGACCAAAGGAACATCACTCCTCTCTTTTAAACCTTGTAAGATGCAATATATTCTAAGACAATTGTGTATAAAATTTAAAAGAGTAATAGACATTGGGTGCAAACCATGCAGTTCAAGGCACGAGTTAGAGTAAGTAGTAGTTAAAAGGCATGAGGATTAAGGACTTACAACAGCGGCTTTGACTGGTGTAGTCATGCCCTTCGTCTTGCTGGTGTGACAGTCCTTGAAGATTTCCACAGCATTTGGTTCAGGTACTTTTTGGTCCTTGCGGGCTTTCCTCTGCATTTGGAACAAGTCAATATAGATCTGATAATATGGTACAGCGAAAAGAGTGAAACAGCAGCTAATTACAAGAGCCTCGCAGTGTGCAATATAGCTACGAGATCCTGTCATCTGTTGGAATTTCACTTTCATACGGTTGGCCTTGTTCTTTGAATAGTTCACCTACAAGAAGATAGATTTGTGTGGCACATGCGTAAATAGGACTTCAACATGTGATCTGATCACATATATATAATGTACCTGATACTTCGGATCAGACCAGTGTTTAACGAGGCCTCTCCAGTCTTCATCCGATATATTTTCCACTGGAGATGTTTGGGCAAGTTCACTGTTAGCCTTGCCTTCAAAGTGAGTTTTCCTCAAGTTATACCGATACTGTCACAAAGCGGACTTGAAAACATGGGTGCAAGCTTGTCTGGTTGCATCATCTTGGTTATCCAACTTGAACCTCATCTATTGAAAATTATGGGAGTCTCATTATCAGCAACCTAGAAAGTATGTGACAAAGCAAGACGATATTACTAGTTTCCAACTATACTTCTTTACCTAATAATAAACCAGTGATTGCTTCTGGTCGTCTGTCATCGGCCTTTTTGCAAAAAAGTCCCTTAGTTTCTGCGAAATTAACCCACAGTCCTATTTTAAGTGGGCATATGAGAAAACATTTATTTGTAGGAACACCCCTGCATTTGAGAGTATTCAATGCGCCATCCTTATGTTTCTTTTTTTGCAGGGGGTGGCCATGGGGAGGGGAGGCAAATCGGGGAGGCGACGCTGTGCTCCGGCGCCGGATCAAGCTGCGGGGGAGGCGGGAGCCATGCGAGGAGACGAAGGAGGAGAAAATGAAGAGGCATGGAGGAGAGGTGGGCGAGCAGGAAGGGTTGGGGCATCGCCCACGACGCCGAGCTTGACGGCGGCCTTGCGATGGCGCAGTCGGCGAGGACCTGTTAGATCTGGCCGGATCCGGTGGGAAATTACGCGCAAGCGGTGGATCTAGAAGGAAGACGGCCCGAGCTTGGAGCACAATGGCTGGTGGACGTGCCATGGCCCACGCCGACGAGAGATGAGAGAGATGAGTGGGAGAGAAAAGAGAGGACGAGAAGGAGATGAGAGGCCAAAGGGAGAGAGAAGGGAGTGGTGGTCACTTCAACGGGCTGCAGCGCGGCGCTGCCCCGGCCGCTGAGCCCGCCCGACCGCCCCATCGCCGAGTCGCCACCCCCACTGACAGCCTCGTGCTTGCCCTTAGATCAAGTCGAGCCAGCGCTCATTGCCCACATCACCGAACCTCGCTCCCCTTCTCCACCCCAGCAACCACGCACTCTTGGAGACGCCCAGGAGCTCGCCGGCAACACTCAGCAGACGTAGGAGAGCTGCGTGCATGGTGCGTTTGAATGTGCGGACGCGAGGCAGTGGAGGGCTCAGCAAGGTTTGGTTTCGGCTCCAAATTGTTTTCAGAATCATGTTCTAATCTAATCTAATGGTTGTTTCTGCCGCAGTTAACAAATTATATTGCCTTGTACTACTTTTTAACAAATTGGCTCCTACGAAGACTAATGGAAGGATCATCAGACCAACATAGTCAAATTGGCCGCTTCAAATTTTTGGGTATGTGCATTGACGGTTTACCTTAATGCCAATAATTCTTGATTTCCGCTTCATATACGAAATGGTTTAGCTAGCTCTTGATGAATATTTTTTGGTACACCTGTAAGTTGTGTAGCAAATGGTTCTTAGCAATTCTGATTGTACACTGAAATTTCGGTGCTTTTGGAGAGCTGATTGTACAATAAAATGATGTACCTTGCAATATCATTTTTCTCGCAAATGATGAAATTCAGAGCATCTAAGTCTTAAATTTATCTGCTAAAATATTGATATTTGTCCTTCATGTTGTCCGGCAAGTTGAGATGTGCATTGCTTAATTATGTGATTACAGCCTTGGAGCTGATCAGCAGCACGCGAACATGCATCAGGAAGCCTACGGATAGCTAGAGCAGGAAGGTGTGGATCTTGAGCTGCAGCGACAACAACAACTTGGGCGTTTCCTGCAAAAAAACAACAGTTCAAGTGCTCAATCAAGTGTAAGCATCCAGTCAATTATTGCAGTTCTACAATGACACATCCAGATTCTTGCACCCAAAGTTAGATAGGAACAGGAAAGAATCTCCAACGCTTATTTACATGGGAAAGAACACTCTTGTAACTTTGGTTCAGATCCTCAGTCTATCCGAACCACCATAGATTGAGTTTGCAAGCAAAAGGATCACACAATATGACATTACAAGGAGCAGTCTTTTTCTTCACATCTTTGTTTTAGCTTGCATCCGACAGTTGTGTGCTCCAAGATTAGGCAACCAAAACTGAACTTATGACTACATGAGTGCATGAAGAACTATTAATAACTCTTATTTGACTAATCTTTGGATTGACTGGAGACAAGATTCTCTGGCTTTGGGGATGGTCCTTTGGCGTTCTATTGGGGTTCTATTCATGTGCACTAGGCACTTCTCAACACTTCAATAATTATTCTAGAACCTCTTTAAATTTGCAATGCTCATCAGATTGTACAGGTTTTGCAGTCAACTATTCAGATTATTGACTAGGGACGATATTTTCAGTCCTACTGAGTCTGCAAAGGATGCGCCAAGCCAAGATTAATTATGGTTTTTGTAAATTGCATCGGTTTACTTATGTACCTGCTCCTTAGATGATTGTGAATTTCTGATTCAGTCGTGGAAATTGGGGTGCTTTCTTTGAGTGTCCTGAAAAATGGTTCAACGCGTGTTTGCCAGAAACTGTAGATTAGCAAGACTAACTAGTGTTGAGCATGTCAATCTATGTGTGGGCACGAGTGAAAATGTAAATCATGTTAGAGACGAGTTTCTGGAAAAAAGTCCCAGAGATGCGCTGCTGCTGCTGCTCTTGATAGCCGAAGTGGAGGTTGCAGTTCTAAGACTTCAAGGAGGAAAGGAATACATGGTTGCTTCTTGGAAAGGTGAGTTGTTTCCCTGCAAAAAAATAAATCTCTTAGAGTTGTTTAACTGAACCTGTTCCACTGTCATTGTTGTGTTCAGATAAAAATTGTTATTGGTCTCTCAATGCCTAAGCTGTTGTGGATTAATTTGATTTGATTTGGATTGTACTCCAAGAGTCCACAAGATGTCATTTCCGAATGTGGTACTAATTTCAGAACACAGCACCATTTTCCAAAAATAAGGCTGGGCAACATGAGCCAACCACATGGATGCTTCAAGAGGAATAAACTCACTGTAGCTACCGAATTGGTATTAGTAAGTTGCCGTTCCAACTTCCTAGAGAACCACAGGGGTGTTTTTTTTACTATTTTTGGTTGCAGCACATGGCGACAATGACGAGCACTTGTATTTTTAAGTGTTGCACCTCTTTTTTGTTGACCTTTGATTCATGTATATTGATACGTCCCCGACGTATATACTTTTCCAAACACTTTTGCCCTTGTTTTGGACTCTAACTTGCATGATTTGAATGGAACTAACCCGGACTGACGCTGTTTTCAGCAGAATTACCATGGCGTTATTTATGTGCAGGAACAAACGTTCTCGGAATGACCTGAAACTTCACGGAGCAACTTTTCAGAAAATATGAAAAATACCTACAAAAGATGAAGGCCAGGGGGCCCACCACCTCTCCATGAGGGTGGGGGGCGCGCCCCTACCTCGTGGGCCCCCTGTTGCCTCTCCAAATCCAACTCCAACTCCATATATTGTGTTTCGGGGATAGAAAAATCAGAGAGAAGAAATCATCGCATTTTACGATACGGAGCCGCCGCAAAGCCCTAAAACCTCTCGGGAGGGCTGATCTAGAGTCCGTTCGGGGCTCCTGAGAGGGGAATCCGTCGCCATCGTCATCATCAACCATCCTCCATCACCAATTTCATGATGCTCACCACCGTGCTTGAGTAATTCCATCGTAGGCTTGCTAGACGGTGATGGGTTGGATGGGATCTATCATGTAATCGAGTATGTTTTGTTAGGGTTTGATCCCTAGTGTCAACTATGTTCTGAGATTGATGTTGCTATGACTTTGCTATGCTTAATGCCTGTCACTAGGGCCCGAGTGCCATGATTTCAGATCTGAACCTATTATGTTTTCATCAATATATGAGTGTTCTTGATCCTATCTTGCAAGTCTATAGTCACCTATTATGTGTTATGATCCGTTAACCCCGAAGTGACAATAATCGGGATACTTACCAGTGATGACCGTAGTTTGAGGAGTTCATATATTCATTATGTGCTAATGCTTTGTTCCGGTTCTCTATTAAAAGGAGGTCTTAATATCCCTTAGTTTCCGTAAGGACCCCGCTGCTACGGGAGGGTAGGACAAAAGATGTGATGCAAGTTTTTTTCCATAAGCACGTATGACTATATTCGGAATACATGCCTACATTACATTGATGAACTGGAGCTAGTTCTGTGTCACCCTAGGTTATGACTGTTACATGATGAACCGCATCCGGCATAATTCTCCATCACCGATCCATTGCTGTCGGCGTTCTGGGAACGGGGGTCCCCAGACTTGCATGCCTGCGGCGTGGCTCAAAGGGGGCCCAGCACGGCCCATCTTCACCAGCACAAACCCAAGACCCTCGCGAGGGGCCAAGCCTCGCGGGGCAGACGACACGGGGCTTCCTCAGGCACGGCCTCATCAGGCTGGCTCACG
Source organism: Triticum aestivum (assembly GCF_018294505.1). Classification (NCBI taxonomy): domain Eukaryota; kingdom Viridiplantae; phylum Streptophyta; class Magnoliopsida; order Poales; family Poaceae; genus Triticum; species Triticum aestivum. The sequence goes on from NC_057797.1 coordinate 534,092,169, forward strand.
AGGAGGCGGACAGATCAAGGCGAGGTACCTCGCGAGGTGCTCGTGACGCAAGCCATGACGACTCAGGGCGCCAGGCGGGTGCCAGCCTGCGCAGCGTCCTCCTTTCCTCTTTGGTGCAAAGGGGGCAAGCGCAACTGCGGAGTACCGAGGCATCAGGCAAAGGTTGCCATTTCGGTGCAACGAGACTAAGACCAGGAGGACTACGAGACGGAGGTCAATGTGGAGCCCAAGACGGCGTCATCACCAGAGCTTTGCGCAGGCGAAGACTACTTTTGTCAGGATAGTTGATACTTGTTGTCCCCCTTCAAATTAGCCCGCCATTGTTGGCTCCCTTCCCGCCCAATATTTGGGGAGAGGACCAGGGCCACTATAAATAGGACCAGCCGCCCACGTAGCAAGGGGTTCGGCTCAGTCTCCTCCAAGGGCTCGACAAGTAGAGAGGTGGTAAAGAGAGACAGAGAGAGAGAGAGAGAGAGAGAGAGATAGAGAAAGGTGGTTGAACTCCTCCCAGCAGTTCATCGCCCCAGCCAAGAATAGACCCTCGCGAGGCTGTTCTTCCTTGTACTGTCCATTATCATTAGCCCAAGAGGCAATCCACCACACCACACACTGGAGTAGGGTATTACACCATTACGGTGGCCCAAACCAGTATAAACCCTGTGTCCCTTGTGTTGTTCTTTTCGTAGCTTTGATCCTAGCGTGGCGGAGGGGCGCAGGAAGGAAGGAGGCGAAATCTCCGCGCGCACCCCAGTGTTCGAACCTCAAGGGTCTGCCGGAACCCGAAATCCGACATTTGGCGCGCCAGGTAGGGGTGTGCCGGAGTTCGTCTTCCACCGCTCCGTTCTCCTCCGACCATCACGCCCATGTTTCACGCACGTCGGGCCCGCGCGGAGCGCCGGGCCGCCCTCGCTTCCCACGTCGCCCAGACAGCCCCTGTCAGCGGGTGTCCTCGCCGTTCCCCGTCGCCCGCCGTCAACGCCGCCATCGGCCCGGCGGGGGACTAGCAGCAAGCATCGTCTCAGCATCCATCCGTGCGCTAAGACGGCCGCACCGCAACTCCCTCACTCGCCCCGGCTGGATCTTCATCCCGCGCGCTTCGCGCGCCCATGGAGGCTCGGGCAGCACTCATAGCGGCAAACGAGCTCCTGCCCTACTGTCCCGTTGACGACGTCTACGAAGAATGGCTCGACCGCGTCGCCGAACTCGTCCGCGCCGCAGGGGGCTCCTCCGCGCCGTCTGCTCCGCTGCACCGCACCCCGCCCCGCGCGGGCGACGAGGCTCCGGCGGCGCCCCGGCCGCCTCCTCCTCAAGAAGACGCCATGGCTCCAAGACGCGTGGCCCCTGGGCGGAACCCGCTCCGTCAGGTGCCAGCGCGGCAAGAGTAGAGCTGCCAAGAAGTCCCTCGCCCGCCAGAAGCTGCCCGGGCACTCCCTGCTCCAGCACGTCGCGACCATCCTCCTGCTCCGGCGCGTGGGGACATGCAGGACCAGGCTCTCCATCACCCAAGGCCCCCGTGGCCACAGCAGGCAGCCGCGCTTACACCACCGAACTACGCAGTGTCGCGTGGCCGGGCAAGTTCAAGCCGGACCTGCCTCCTCGCTATGACGGCATGGCCGACCCTATGGAGTTCCTCCAGCTCTACGAGCTGGGCATCGAAGCTGCCAACGGAGACGAGAAGGTCATGGCGAACTGGTTTCCCATGGCGCTCAAGGACGGGGCCCGCACCTGGCTCCTGAACATGGCTCCAGGCACAATCTCCTCCTGGGAAGAGATGCGCACCCGCTTCATCGCCAACTTCCAAGGTACTCGCGACCGGCCACCCGCCATGAGCGACATGCGCCGCATCAAGCAACAACTCGGGGAGACCCTGCAGAAGTACATCCAGCGCTTCAACAACGCACGCCTCAAGATTCCCAAGGTGACTGAAGAGGCCATCATCTCAGCCTTCTCCGACGGCGTGCGCGACGTCAAGATGAAGGAGGAGCTGGCGATGCATGAAAACCTGTGCACTTCTTTGGAGCTGTTCAACTTGGCGAACAAGTGCGCCAGGGCTGAGGAAGGGCATCTCTCCCTCCTTGAGCTACCTGCCGCAGACCCGGAAGAGAAGAAGCTCAAGGCCAAGGAAGTGAAGCGCAAGGGGGTTGCCGTGCTTGGGGCAGAACCAGACACCAAGTGGGGCAGAGATCAGCCCGAACCTCCCAAGGACAGCCGGTACTGCGTGTACCATGACCTCCACACCCACAACACCAGCGAATGCCAAGAACTCTGAGCCGTGCATGAAGGAAGGATCGATCGTCGCCCTGACCATGGTGACCGGGGATACGACCGAGGAGGAGCAAGGAACACAGGGCGCTGGGAAGACCGTGGCCCGCGCCAGGGATGGCGCGACCAACCTCACGAGGATCGCTGGCAAGACCCACCTCGCGAGGGAGGCTGGAGGGATCAGCCTCGCGAGGATCGCCCGCAAGGCAACGCAGGCCTCCCACCGCTGCCGCCGTAGCCAAGGAGAAACGAGGACCGCCACCAGGATGAAGAGGCTGGGGGCTTCCAGGAGCCGCGCGCGATTGCCTGCATCCTGGGCGGAGCTCAGGCCCCAGCCTCTCAGCGCATCTTCAAGCAGTTCGCCCGTGAAGTGAATGCAGCCCTCCCCAGGCTCGAAGCCACGCGCCCTCTCAGGTGGTCAGCGTGTGCCATCACCTTCAGCTCAGCAGATCAACTCAAGTGTGCGGCTATAGCCGGAGTCCTCCCGATGCTTTGTTCCCCAATCATCAGCAACGTGGTGGTCACCAAGACCCTCATCGATGGCGGAGCAGGGCTCAATGTCCTGTCCGTGGAGACGTTCAACAACCTCCAAGTGCCCTACAGCCAGCTTCAGCCAACCAAGCCCTTCTCCGGTATCACCGACGCCTCTACAGTCCCGATCGGGCAGGTCCGCCTCCCCGTCACCTTCGGGGCACGCGACAACTACCGCACCGAGCTCATCGACTTCGACGTCGCTCACATCCGCCTACCATACAACGCCATCCTCGGGTACCCGGCGCTGGCCAAGTTCATGGCCGTGACTCACCACGGCTATAACGTCCTCAAGATGCCAAGGAGCGGGGGAGTCACCATGGTGCCCTGTGAAGAGAAGGACGCAGTGTGTTCCCTGGGGCGAGCCTTTCAGGCCGCATCACTGGAGGACCCAGATCGCGGAAGCAGGAGGCTTCCCGAGGCCGCCCCCAAGAAGAAGAAGACATCGTCCGGCCTGGCCCCTCAGGAGGTAGGCCCCTCTGGGCCCGTGCCTGCCCAGGGGGAACCTCCTTCCGTCGCATAGGAAAGCGCGCCCGGCGCCCTCCTCAGGCAGGGCTCGGGGGCTCTCCCCTGGAGGGCCACCGACCTAGCAAGGGTCACGAGGGAGGCGCTGGGGCACCACATGGAGGCGTGTTTCAGAGCACGTTTCCCTCAAGAAGGAGCAAGGCAAGGAGATCCAGACCCACATGAGTTCGTCAGCAAGGCCATTCAGGAGCTACAGGAGTCCAGAGTCATGAGAGGCGCCCGCCGCCTACCAGCAGTGGCTCCCCATCCAAGCGAGGATGGCGGGCTGCGCGTCTGCGTCGACGTACCAGGGCTCAACCAAGTCGCCTCCCTGGAGCGCCTCTGGCCATCGCGAGTGGGGCGCTGCGGAGGTCCACCCCACAACTATGTTCGCATGCCTTACGGCTTGCCGAGCGCAGCTGACACGTACCAGCGCCTCATGAGGGACATCGCGGAGGCGCAAGAGGCCAGGTGCTCCGCAGCCCTGGCGGAGATGAAGATGGCCTACGAGGAACCAACAGCGCCTCTGGAGCCTCCCGAGGCCCCTGGGCCTGGGGGGCTCATGAGGATCGGCTTTCGCAGCCCACCGAGCCGGCTACACCAACACCCCTTCGTCTTCAGCGTCATCAGGTGACATCTTTCAAGTTTCACTTCCAGCTGGGTGTGCCCCCAAGGCTGCATTATTCCCAGGCCGCGTGGGTCCGTCCCTACGGCGTATCCCCCTTTTATTTCGCGTCGTTAGCTTACCTTGTTGGGGGCGCCCCTCGGGCTGCATGATCCCCAAGCCGTTCGGGCCAGGCTCAACGGCATGTACCCCATTTGCGCTCATTTCTGGTTATGCGTTACAACTGCCATGCTTGATTATTTGATGCCGGTCCGTGGCGCCTCCTTTTCTCCATGCTGACCACTTGCACGTTAAAGGGGGGGGTACCTGAGCATCACGACTCAGGGCTCTTACTGGCTCTCCAGCCCTCACCCTCTGGCCTTGACCACGGCATCACGACCGGGCATACCAGCGACGGCTGAGACCAGCTCGAGGGCCGGGACCCGAGGACGTAGAGTGCAGGCATCTAACCGAACTTGCAGGGACACAACACAAGATAAGGCCCAGTGCCAGGCGCAACCCGCCTAGAGGTAGGGCCCCGTGAGTCCCCCGCTGGCTCAGGGTGCCTAGATACACCTCACCAGGCCCTACCGTGCCAGCCACGTGTCAGGGCGGGGCTGTACACGCCCCGGGGCTCCTCCCGGAGGGGGGCCCCCTCCCACGCACCAGTGGAAGCACCATGCTCCGTGCTGGCTGATGACACTGCCGAGGAGCGGCTATGCCCGTACTCATACGGAAGCGCTATGCTCCGCGCTGGTGATAAACAACTAAGGGTGGCCTCCGGGCCGCATCAACCTCAGGGAGCCCAGTGCTCAGTGTCTAGCCTCATCGCAATGCCTCCTCTCGGGAGTGCCGCGCGAGTGGGCTGGGCACGGGGGCTGCGCCAGGGTCACGCCCAAACGCACGCCGCCCAGCCAGGTCCCGATGGGCCTGGTTCGTTGCGCGCCTCTCCCCGAGCGGAGCCAAGGTATGAAGGCCGTTTGAGCGTCAAGGGGGACTCCTGAGCATCGCGACTCAAGAGCCTAACTTGTCACGTAGCCCCTCACTCCTTGGTCCCGTCCTGGTTTCCGATCGGGGCTATTGTTGGGTGAGGTACGCGCGTGGCCGGGCTCTGCAGACGTAGAACGGTGGATTCGCCCACATCACACCTCCCTACTTGTTGTTTGTGCGCCAAGGGGGACTCCTGAGCATCGCGACTCAGGAGCCTAACTTGTCACGTAGCCCCTCACTCCTTGGTCCCGTCCTAATTTCCGGTCGGGGCTATTGCTGGGTGAGGTACGCGCGGGGCCGGGCTCTGCCGGCGTAGAACGTAAGCAAGTAGGAAGGAAAAGCACAAATTGCAAAGGAATTCGAAAGCAAATATTACAGTCCACACTGTTATCCCAGTATCAGGTGCAAGTTTAAATGCCTCCCCGGGGCATGATACGTGTGCAGGAATTAAAAGCAAGACATGAGCCACGACGGAGTCACTTGGCAGCGGGGGAGCAACGCGGAGCAGGTTCGCCTCACAGAGCAGCGGGGTCGACGGCGCCTTGCTCCGGCTTGGTGCTGAAGGCCCGGAACTTCCCCAGTAGAGCCTCTGCGCGACCCTTCACGGCCTCGGCAGCAGCCGCCGAGCGCTGGCCGCTCACGGGCTCCAACAGGCTGTCAAGGTCGAACCCGGGATCGCGAAGGTGGATGTGGGTGAGAACCCGCGTCAGTGCTGCGGAAGACAGAACACGCGCCTCGGCCTCGGCCGTGGGGCCGAGGCCAAGGGCGACATCTTCAAGAGCGTGGACCAAGAAGGGAAGCAGCTTGGCGGGGCCGTCCTCAGCGCCGGCCAGCGGGCTCTCCAGGCCACTGTCGTAAAGCGTCCTCAGCAAGGAGCGAGCCTTCGCCTCTAGCTCCATGAAGGCCGCGCGGTCTTCGGCGAGGACCAGGGCCTTGCCGTCCAGCTTGGCCTTCCTCGCCCCCAATTCCTGCTCCAGCGCGCCTAGGCAGTCGCGGCGTTTCTTGAGCTTGGCCTCCCGGCCCTCGACGACCGCCTCGCGAGCCTTCACGTCCTCTTCCTGCTCTTGGCGAAGGCGAACCTCTTTCGCGAGCTGATCCCGCAGGCCCTGCAGCTCATCCTCCAGCACCTTGCAGCACGCGGAAGCAGGACCACGAGAGGTCCGGAGGGAGAAGTAGTGGCGTAGCAAGGCCACTGAGGGCTGCACCCCAACGTGGGCCTCGCAATAATAAGCAAAGATCGCGAGGAGAAGGACGGAGTTGGGATGGAGATGCAGAGCCTGCAGCTTGTAATGGCGGAGGACAGAGAAGAAGAACTCGGAGAAGGGAGGCACCAGGCCAGCGACAATGGCGCTTACGAAGAGTGGATAGAAGGTGCTCCTCTGACCCTCAGAGGTGGCGGAGCCGGCCTTGAACACCTTCGCCCTGTCGATGCCTCGCGCCGTCGCTATCCGGCACAACCGGGCAAGGCCCACCTCCGACATGTTCGGCGGGTCCAGGGCAGACGAGTACCAATCTGCGGCCGGGGGCTGGCGAGGCGCCATGGCTTCCTGGGTCGCACGGTCAGAGCAGATCTGGAGATTTCGGAGGAAGGGAGGAGAAGCGCAGGAGAGGGGATCTGAACGGCAACCGGGGGAAGCAAGAAGAAGGGCCTAGGCGAACGCCACTCTCTTATCAACTCGCGTGGCTGCTAAGGCGCCCACGTCCAGTCAACCGCCACGCGACGCCCAAGGCCGCAGGCTGTTAGGGCCCGCAGCGCTTCGTCCTTGCCCTTCCACCTCCCTGCACGGCCAAGTCTGGGCGCGCCTTGGGCCCGGGCGCTACTGTTCGCATTCTGGGAACGGCGGTCCCCAGACTTGCCTGCCTGCGGCCTGCGGCGTGGCTCAAAGGGGGGCCCAACACGGCCCATCTTCACCAGCACAAACCCAAGACCCTCGCGAGGGGCCAAGCCTCACGGGGCGGACGACACGGGGCTTCCTCAGGCATGGCCTCGTCAGGCTGGCTCACGAGGAGGCGGAGAGATCAAGGCGGGGTACCTCGCGAGGTGCCCGTGACGCAAGCCATGACGACTCAGGGCGCCAGGCGGGTTCTAGCCCGTGTAGCATCCTCCTTTCCTCTTTGGTGCAAAGGGGGCAAGCGCAGTCGCGGAGTACCGAGGCATCAGGCAAAGGTTGCTGTTTCGGTGCAACGATACCAAGACCAGGAGGACTACGATACGGAGGTCACCATGGAGCCCAAGACGGCGTCATCACCAGAGCTTTGTGCAGGCGAAGACTACTTTTGTCAGGATAGTTGACACTTGTTGTCCCCCTCAAATTAGCCCGCCATTGTTGGCTCCCTTCCCGCTCAATATTTGGGGAGAGGACCAGGGCCACTATAAATAGGACTAGCCGCCCATGTAGCAAGGGGTTCGGCTCAGTCTCCTCCAAGGGCTCGACAAGTAGAGAGGTGGTAGAGAGAGAGAGAGAGAGAGAGAGAGAGAGAGAGAGAGAAAGGTGGCTGAACTCCTCCCAGCAGTTCATCGCCCCAGCCAAGAACAGACTCTCGCGAGGCTGTTCTTCCTTGTACTGTCTATTATCATCAGCCGAAGAGGCAATCCACCACACCACACACTGGAGTAGGGTATTACACCACAACGGTGGCCCGAACTAGTATAAACCCTGTGTCCCTTGTGTTGTTCTTTTCGTAGCTTTGATCCTAGTATGGCGGAGGGGCGCAGGGAGGTAGGAGGCGAAATCTCCGCGCGCACCCCAGTGTTCGAACCTCAAGGGTCTGCCGGAACCCCAAATTCGACAATTGCCTATGAGCTTTCCATATATTGTTCTTTGCTTATTTACTTTTCCGTTGCTATTGCTATCATCACTACAAAATACCAAAAACATTCCTTTTACTACTGTTACCTTTTGTTACCGTTACCACTACTATCATATTACTTTGCTACTAAATACCTTGCTGCAGATACTAAGTTTCCAGGTGTGGTTGAATTGACAACTCAACTGCTAATACTTGAGAATATTCTTTGGCTCCCCTTGTGTCAAATCAATAAATTTGGGTTGAATACTTTACCCTCGAAAACTGTTGCGATGCCCTATACTTGTGGGTTATCAAGACTATTTTCTTGCGCCGTTGCCGGGGAGCATAGCTCTATTCTTTGAGTCACTTGGGATATATATATCTGCTTATCATTATGAAGAACTTGAGAGATCCAAAAACTAAGATCTATCCCTCAACTACGAGGGGGGGTAAGGAACTGCCATCTAGCTCTGCACTTGATTCACCTTCTGTTTTGAGTAAGCTTGCGACACCAACACCTGCTTCTGCTATTTGTTCTGATATGTCGCATGTTATTAATGATGCCACTTCTGCTATGCATGATACTTATGATGAAACTACCTCTATGCCTGATACTACTGTGCCACTTAGTGATTTTCTTGATGAACAACTTGCTAGGGCTAGAGAAATTGAAAATATTGAATCTGATGATACTGATGGAAGTGATGACGAAGAATCAGTTGTTATTCCTAAGGGTTATGTTTTTGATCAAGAAGCTTCTTTAGCCATTTTAGCTTGCAAAAATAGAAATGAACTCAAAAGTTTATTAGCTAAATGGAGTAAGCAATCTCTAAATGCTAGAATGAAACCTGACACTGCTTTCGCTACTTCACCTATCTTTGTTATTGATAAGGATTATGAATTCTCTGTTGATCCTGATATAATTACTTTGGTTGAATCTGATCCTTTTCATGGTTATGAATCTGAAACTGTTGTGGCACATCTTACTAAATTGAATGATATAGCCACCCTGTTCACTAAAGATGAGAGAACTCGTTACTTTTACATCCTAAAAATATTTCCGTTCTCATTAAAGGGTGATGCTAAGATATGGTTTAATTCCGTTGATCCTGGTTGTGTGTGTAGTCCCCAGGATATGATTTACTACTTCTCTGCTAAATATTTCCCTGCTCATAAGAAACAAGCTGCTTTAAGGGATATATATAATTTTGTGCAAATTGAAGAAGAGAGTCTCCCACAAGCTTGGGGGAGGCTTCTCCAATTACTTAATGCTTTGCCTGATCATCCTCTTAAGAAAAATGAAATACTTGATATCTTTTATAATGGACTAACCGATGCCTCCAGAGATTACCTGGATAGTTGTGCTGGTTCTGTTTTCAGGGAAAGAACACCGTATGAAGCTGAAATTCTATTGAATAATATTTTGGCAAATGAAAATAATTGGACACCTCCGGAACCAATTCCTGAGCCTATTCCTAGAACAACTCCGAAGAAGAGGGGTATTGTATTTGTCAGTCCTGAAGATATGCAAGAGGCAAAGAAATCTATAAAAGAAAAAGGTATTAAAGTTGAAGATGTTAAGAATTTACCTCCTATTGAAGAAATGCATGGTCTTAATTTACCGCCTGTAGAAGAAACATCTAATCTTAATCCATTACCTATTGAAGAAACTTATGGTCTTGATAACCCGACACAGGTAGTAAAGTTAAATTCTCTCTACAGATGTGATAAAGCTGAAATCCCATTTACTAAATTTGCTAGCCCATGCTTAGATGAGTTTGATAAATTTATGTCTAAGCAAGAAGACTTTAATGCTTATTTTGGTAGACAATTGAAATACAATTCAAATATGCTTGAACACTTGGGTGATTATATGGCTAATGTTAAAGGTGAACTTAAACTTATTAGTAAACATGCTTCTATGGTTACCACTCAAGTAGAACAAGTACTTAAAGCTCAAAATGATTTGCTCAATGAATTGAATAGTAAAGATAATGATAATGCTGTTAGAGTGGCTACTAGGATTGGTAGAATGGCTCAGGAACCTTTGTATCCTAAAGGCCACCCGTAGAGAATTGAGCAAGATATATAGATGTACCTAGTTCTTCTAAAAAGAAGAAAAAGAAAAATGATAGGACTTTGCATGCTTCTAGTGAACCTATTACCGAAACACCTGAGAATCCAAATGATATTTCTATTTTTGATGCTGAAACTCAATCTGGTAATGAACCTGAAACTAGTGGTAATGTTAATGATAATGTTCATAATGATGCTCAACCTAGTAATGATAATGATATAGAAATTGGATGTAGCGACCAGACCTCAAACGGTCTAATCTCTGTGCTTCAGTGTCATCCCTGGATCAGTAATGCTGACACGCACAGTACTTGAAGGATTTATAACAAAGTAGCAATCACAGACTTATTACAATGAGTGTCTCAAAAGAGAACTTATTACAAGTAATATGGCTTAAGGCCATCTAATAACGATAACAGCGGAAGGCTTGGAAGATAAGTGAGTCCATCAACTCCAACGACATCACTGAGTATAGAACCACGACCTAAAGCTCCTCGTCGTCTGAAAAGTCTGCAACATGAATGTTGCAGCCCGAAAATGGGTCAGCACATGGAATATGCTGGCAAAGTAACACATAGAGAGTAATGAACAGAAATAGGCTATACTACATGCATATATGGCTGGTGGAAAGCTCTATGGTTACATTTTTGCGTAAAGCCAATTTTTCCCTACTGCAAAGGAATAAATTTTATTTAACTATCATGGTAGTTGTTAAACATTGAGAGCGTAGACACCCTCTCAATCCCAATTAAACATCATCATTAAAACCCAACAAAATTAATTAAAGTCACATGATGGTTTTCACATGATAATCCAAGTACTAGATACTCAAAACATCCATAACCGGGGACACGACTAATCATGATTAGTTTATACACTCTGCAGAGGTTTGCGCACTTTTCCCCACAAGACTCGATCTCCTCCGTTGGAATTCTCGCACTACATGGTGTTTGAGAAACGGATGACCGAGACATAGTCTTTCAGAAGCGCTAGCACCTTACGATCGGGTAGACCGTTACACCTACTTCCCCCTACATCTGCTAGTCTACCACTGTAAGAGTTCGCACCTTAATCAACTATGCTAGAGCCCATAGTAGCTTGTGGCTGCACACGGAAGCTTCTAGCATGAATAATCTCATGATCCCTTTGAGCCTGGGTGGCGGTCCATAAAGAAAAACAGACAATTGCTGGAATACCCGGGTGCCTCAATCCACCCAGATGTGTGTTGAAGTTGCCACCTTAAATAAACCGTTAATTAACAATCTCACATCTGTCATGGATACACTCACCCAATCCACGTCTACTAGCATAGCATGGCAATATAAGCAAACATAGAAGTAACTCCCAAGGGTTTGATAATAAAACAGGTAATAGGTACTACCTCATCTACTTCCCAAAACCCACAATTTAATTAGATCCTAATCATGCAATGTTTGAGGATTGATCTAATGCAATAAAACTGGGTAGTAAGAGGTATGATCAAATTGTTACTTGCCTTGTTCATGATCCGTGAAACCTAGAGATTCGAAGTAGCAAGCGGCGCACTCCGTGTACTCTAATGCAAACAAACAAACAAGCATACAATAAGTACTCATCTAATGCACAGGTAAAACTCAAATAAGAGATCTAACCGGAAAGTTCAACTTAAGAACTCCGGTTTGCAAAAACAAACAAATCAAACGAAGCGACAAAAGGCAAACGGCGAAAGAAACAAGCTTCGATTACCAATCTGGACCTAAGTCAAATTTTACAGAAGCAAAACTTGTATGAGTTGGTTAAATGTAAAGAGGGTTTCGAGACGAAACTCTAGGCGCTTGAATCGCCTGATTCCGATAAACAAGCAAAAAGTTAAACTAAAACGAAAATCGTATCACAAATCGCGATCAGAAATAATCGTGAAAAATCCAAGAAAAAGAAAAACGACGAACAGGCTGAACGAGCGTTCCCTGTCTGTGGCTAAACGACAAAAACCATTCGTAAAAACGAACGTAAAAGCGGTCATTCGCTAAATAACTAAACTGAAGAAAATAAACCGAACTGGATCTAGAAAAAAAGGATCTAGGGTTTACGAAATAAAACCGATCGGTTTAAAAAAAAACCGGCGGCTACCTCGAACTCCGGTGGGATCCGGTGAGTCGGCGGTGGCGGGAGGTCTGGTGGGGCGGCGGCGAGCTCCGGCGAGGCGGCGCGGGCGGCGGCGGCGGGCTCCGGCGCGGGCGGCGCGGGTGGCAGCTAGGGTTAGGGTTTTGGGCGGGGCGGCGCTAATGGGCCTCGGGGTGGCGGCTTATAAAGGCCTGGCCCGAGAAGTCCTGGCCGAGTACGGCCCTAAGTCGGTCGACCCTTTTTTTAAATAATTTGACTTGCAGGAAAAGAAAGAAAAGAAATACTAAACGGACTCCAAAAATCGTGAAATAAATTTTCCCCGACTTCTAAAATCAAGCCGGAAAAAGTGAACATTTATTTGGGGCCTAAATGCAATTTTGGAAAACACGCATTTTCCTAAATTCAAATAAAACAGCGAAAACTCCAAAATAAAAACCTTATTTGATTTTAATATTAAATCTATGATATTTCTTTATTTTGAGGAAGTCATGTTATCCTCTCTCTTTCATTTTTAATAAAAGAAATAATTCGGAGAAAAATAATTAAAATCAAATGATCCTCATTTCATAATTCGAGAAAACCTCAAATATGAAAATAACGAAATCTCCAACTCTCTCCGTAGGTCCTTGAGTTGCGTAGTATTTCTAGGATCAAACCAAAAAGCAAATAGAATATGATATGCAATGATGATCTAATGTATAACATTCCAAATTGAAAATTTGGGATGTTACATTGAACCTGATGTTGATCTTGATAACCCACAATCAAAGAATCAACGTTATGATAAAAAAGACTTTGTTGCTAGGAAATATGGTAAAGAAAGAGTGCCTTGGGTTCAGAAACCCATGCCTTTTCCTCCTAAACCATCTAAGAAAAAGGATGATGAGGATTTTGAGCGCTTTGCTGAAATGATTAGACCTATCTTTTTGCGTATGCGATTAACTGATATGCTCAAAACAAATCCTTATGCTAAGTACATGAAAGATATTATTAAAAATAAAAGAAAGATACCAGAAGCTGAAATTTCCACCATGCTTGCTAATTATACTTTTAAAGGTGGAATACCAAAGAAACTTGCAGATCCAGGAGTACCCACTATCACTGTTCAAGATATCTTCCGATATTTCGATAAATCGGCCAATTTATCGCTTACCTGTGTCTGACCGATAAGATATATCGGCCGATAAATCAACCCATATGACGATAAATCGGTCGATATGCCGATAAACTGGCCGATTTACCCCTTATCATGGGTCGACCAATAAGTTCCGATAAGCGATATCCCCAACATTGCCCACTATACCATGCTCCATTAAAAGAAACTGTGTTAAAACTGCTTTATGTGATCTTGGAGCCGGTGTTAGTGTTATGCCTCTCTTTGTATATCGTAGACTTTATTTGAATAAGTTGACACCTACTGAAATATCTTTGCAAATGGCTGATAAATCAACTTCTATACCTGTCGGTATTCGTGAGGATGTTCCTGTTGTAGTTGCAAACGTTGCTATTTTAATGGACTTTGTTATTCTTGATATTCCTGAGGACGTTAGTATGTCTATTATTCTTGGAAGACCCTTTTTGAATACTGCAGGGGCTGTTATTGATTGCACTAAAGGCAATGTCACTTTTCATGTTAATGGTAATGAGCATATGGTACACTTTCCGAGGAAACAACCTCAAGTTTATAGTATCAACTCTATTGGAAAATTTTCATCGATTATATTTGGAGGATTCGAATTTCCTCTTCCTACTGTCAAGAAGAAATATGATATGCTTATTATTGGGGATGTGCATATCCCCGTTGAGGTAACATAGTGTTATTCGAAATTTCTCCGGTTCCATGTTATTCGGAATGAGTTCGTTAACAAGACTTGATCAACCTTGTTAGTGGATTCCTTTTGATGATCATGAGATGGATGAAACTAGAAGGCACAACCTTTTGTACCCCACTTTTACTTTATGTTATTTTATATTAAATAAAATAAAAATAAATATTTTTCTGTCTGCTATTTGATTATCCGTGCAATATAAAAATACCTCGAAAATAAAAGTTCTCCAAATGCCCTGAAATTTAAATATGATTTTTTCCGGAACATTTGAGAATATTTGGCACTGAGAACACAGCAGGGGGGTCAACCACCTGCCCATGATGGTGGAGGGCGCGCCCTACCCCCTGGGCGCGCCCCCTGCCTCGTGGGCCCACGGTGGCCCTCCTCCACTTATCCTTTCACCCATACACTCCTTCTTCCTCCCCCGAACACGAATATCCAGCTCAAGCACGAGTTCTAGCTCACTTTGCTGCCATTTTCGATCTCCTTGCTCAAAGCACCTCTCACAAAACTGCTTGGGGAGATTGTTCCTTGGTATGTGACTCCTCCATTGGTCCAATTAGTTTTTGTTCTAGTGCTTTATTCATTGCAAATTTTTGCTGCTTAGGTGACCCTGTTCTTGAGCTTGCATGTCAAATTTATATGGTTCCAAGTAGTTTTGATGCATGATATAAGCCCTAGGCACTTGTAGGAGTAGTTGCTATCAATATTATTGAGTTTGGTTTACCTTTATTTTGAAGTTACTAAAAATTTCAGAATTTTTCAGAAAATGATAAGGAGACTTTTGAGGGGCTCATCGAGCCAAAGCTCGAAGGAAAAGGCACTGAAGCCTAAGTATAATCTGCCATGCACCGCGGAGGTTTGGGCGTGTGAATGGCCTTCCGAGGATTTCTTGAGAGCGGCCAGGATTTATGAAGATTTTCATGAATTGGCTAAGAATGCAGGCCTCACCGCTTTCCTCCACGACCAATGCGATCAGTATCTCTTACTCACAAATATCTTTGTGCAGAACTTTCATTTCCATTCTAGGAGCTCACCGCCTACGGTGGAGTTTTATTTATATGATGAGCATAAGGAGATGTCTCTTTATGATTTTTGTCGGGTTTGTTTAGTCCCTTTTGAGGGCAAGACAGAAGAACCACATCGCGATGATGTGGAGGGGTTTATTGATACTATCATTGTAGGGGAAACAAGGAAGGTTTCCGATGCACGAATCACTAGCATACATTTTCCTGTTTTACGTTATTTTGCATTATTTGCTAGTCGTTTCTTAATTGGTCGTGGAAACTGTGGAAACCTTAGTATCCCTGGTATTATTATTTTGCTCCACGGTTTATATGGTGATAACTCTGTTAGTATGGGCGGCATTATTGCCAAACGGTTAAGTCTAAACCGTACGAAGGGCCCCATCTTTGGAGGCATCTATGCTTCACGCCTAGCTGCACATTTTAACATACCTGTTAGGGATTATGAGAAGGAAGAAAAAGTGTTGCCTCGTGTTTATATAAATTATAAAAGTATGGTGGCACATGATTTTATTGTTAAGAATAGGGAAGGAGAGCTTAAATATCAATTGTTCTTTAACAAACATCATCTTGAGACTATTACCCTGCCTGCTCCTTCTTTGTTTGATTTATCTTCAGGCACGTACCTTGTTCCGTTGAAGGCTATTCACGCCTACCGGAACCCTGCACCAGCCGTGGAGCCAGAGCCGGAACCACAAGTTGATCCTTCACGACAGTCTAATTACCAGTGGGATCCGGAGATGATTGTCAGCCAGTGGCAATCGGAGTCTTCCTCTTCTTCTTCTCAGTACGACCCCAACTACTATTATGGATATCCGCCAGGCCAGCCGTGGCCATAGACCAACTTAGGCCAAAAGCCTAAGCTTGGGGGAGTACGTATTTCCCACCGACATTACATTTATGTCCACACACTCATTGCTAGATGTCGGTGCTCATACTTTTTCATTGTATCATCCATGGTAGTTTATTTCCCTTTTTTATGCTTTCTTCTTGTGTGTTTAATAAACCTTAATAAAAAACCAAAAAATTAGTTGTAGCTTTTAGTTAGTTTACTTTCCATGCTTGTTGTAGTAATTAAAAATAAAACCCAAAAATATTTCTTGTTCTTCTTTTGCTTGTTGCGGGCTTTCCCGTGTAAATAGTTTTATTTCTTTTCTTTTCTTTGGGGGTCGATAGGAGAAGACCATAATTAAATTGTTGAAGTGGCTCTTATATGCATTATTGTTGATCTGACAAAAGAGCCCATATTGCCTTGTCTTCTCCTGTTTATTGAATGCCTGCAGATTCCAGCTTAGTCCAATGCACGCGCACTATTATTATTATTCACATCGTTCGGTCGTGCAAGTGAAAAGCAATTATGACGATATATGATGGACTGACTGAGATGAGAAAAGCTGGTATGAACTCGACCTCCTTTGTTTTTGTAAATATGATTAGTTCATCATTCTTGATTCAGCCTGTTATGGATAAACATGTTTGCAATGACAATTAGAGATCATAGTTTCTTGTGTCATGCTTGATTAGCTATGAGTTATAATGGTTTACCTTGCATGCCAACATGCTATTGAGATAGTTATGATGTGGTATGATAGGGTGGTATCCTCCTATGAATGATTTAAGTGACTTGACTTGGCGCATGTTCACACATGTAGTTGAAACAAAATCAACATAGCCTTCATGATATTTATGTTCATGGTGGATTATATCCTACTCATGCTTGCATTCGGTGTTGATTAATTTTAATGCATGTTCATGACTGTTGTCACTCTCTAGCTGGTCGCTTCCCAGTCTTTGGCTAGCCTTCACCTGTACTAAGCGGGAATACTGCTTGTGCATCCAATCCCTTAAACCCCAAAGCTATTCCACATGAGTCCACTATACCTACCTATATACGGTATCTACCTGCCGTTCCAAGTAAATTTGTATGTGCCAAACTCTAAACCTTCAAATAAATATCTTGTTTTGTATGCTCTAATAGCTCATGTATCAACTAGGGCGGTCTGTATCTTCCATGTTAGTCGGGTTATTCTCAAGAGGGAGTGGACTCCGCTCCTCACTCACGAGATAAATGGCTGGTCACCGGGATGCCCAGTCCCATGCTTTATGCAAACTAAATCAAAATAATTGCAAACAAAACTCCCCCTGGGACTCTTGTTAGTTGGAGGCACTCGTTTTTTCGAGCAAGCCATGGATTGATGCTTGTTGGTGGAAGGGGAGTATAAACTTTACCATTCTATTGGGGAACCGCCTATAATGTGTGTAGCATGGAAGATATTGCCATCTCTTGGTTGTTATGTTGACAATGAAAGTATACCGCTCAAAATATTATTCACCTCTGTTTCAAAACCGAGCTCTGGCACCTCTACAAATCCCTGCTTCCCTCTGCGAAGGGCCTATCTATTTACTTTTATGCCGAGTCATCATCCTCTTATTAAAAAACACCAGTTAGAGAGCACCGCTGTCATTTGCATTCATTACTGTTAGTTTACATTGAGTATGACTTGACTGGATCTCTTTTACCATGAATTAAAATGTCTAGTTAGTCCTTGGTCTTTAAAGGTGCTCTGCATTTATGTTTTGTGGTCTCAGAAAGGACTAGCGAGATACCACCTTGTTATATCATATTATGATTGTTTTGAGAAAGTGTTGTCATCCAAGATTTATTATTATGGGTTGCTAGTTGATTATGCTATTGATATGAGTAAACTTGAGACCTATGCATTATTGCAAATGTGGTTAGTTATAATCTTTGCTGAAAACTTGAATGCTGGCTTTACATATTTACAACAACAAGAGCAAACAGAATTTGTAAAAGTTTTTCTTTATCACTTTCAGTTTATCAACTGAATTGCTTGAGGACAACCAAAGGTTTAAGCTTGGGGGAGTTGATACGTCTCCGACGTATCTACTTTTCCAAACACGTTTGCCCTTGTTTTGGACTCTAACTTGCATGATTTGAATGGAACTAACCCGGACTGATGTTGTTTTCAGCAGAATTACCATGGTGTTATTTATGTGCAGGAACAAACGTTCTCAGAATGACCTGAAACTTCACGTAGCAACTTTTCAAAAAATATGAAAAATACCTGCAAAAGATGAAGGCCAGGGGCCCACCACCTCTCCATGAGGGTGGGGGCGCGCCCCCCTACCTCGTGGGCCCCCTGTTGCCTCTCCGACTCCAACTCCAACTCCATATATTGTGTTTCGGGGAGAAAAAAATCAGAAAGAAGAAATCATCGCGTTTTACGATACGGAGCCGCCGCCAAGCCCTAAAACCTCTCGGGAGGGCTGATCTGGAGTCCGTTCGGGGCTCCGGAGAGGGGAATCCGTCGCCATCGCCATCATCAACCATCCTCCATCACCAATTTCATGATGCTCATCGCCGTGCGTGAGTAATTCCATCGTAGGCTTGCTGGACGATGATGGGTTGGATGGGATCTATCATGTAATCGAGTTAGTTTTGTTAGGGTTTGAACCCTAGTGTCCACCATGTTCTGAGATTGATGTTGCTATGACTTTGCTATGCTTAATGCTTGTCACTGGGGCCCGAGTGCCATGATTTCAGATCTGAACCTATTATGTTTTCATCAATATATGAGTGGTCTTGATCCTATCTTGCAAGTCTATAGTCACCTATTATGTGTTATGATCCGTTAACCCCGAAGTGACAATAATCGGGATACTTACCGGTGATGACCGTAGTTTGAGGAGTTCATGTATTCATTATGTGTTAATGCTTTGTTCTGGTTCTCTATTAAAAGGAGGCCTTAATATCCCTTAGTTTCCGTAAGGACCCCGCTGCCACGGGAGGGTAGGACAAAAGATGTCATGCAAGTTCTTTTCCATAAGCACGTATGACTATATTCGGAATACATGCCTACATTACATTGATGAACTGGAGCTAGTTCTGTGTCACCCTAGGTTATGATTGTTACATGATGAACCGCATCCGGCATAATTCTCCATCACCGATCCATTTCCTATGAGCTTTCCATATATTGTTCTTCGCTTATTTACTTTTCCGTTGCTATTGATATCATCACTACAAAATACCAAAAACATTGCTTTTACTATCGTTACCTTTTGTTGCCGTTACCACTACTATCATATTACTTTGCTACTAAATACCTTGCTGCAGATACTAAGTTTCCAGGTGTGGTTGAATTGACAACTCAGCTGCTAATACTTGAGAATATTCTTTGGCTCCCCTTGTGTTGAATCAATAAATTTGGGTTGAATACTTTACCCTCGAAAACTGTTGCGATCCCCTATACTTGTGGGTTATCATATATATGTAAATTATATGGAAATGTATCATAACAAACGTGAATACATAACTCTATGGTTGATGTATCTATTGATATTGATGTGTCTATTAATATTAAGTTCTTTTTTTCATTGGTTTCTTATTTTTCCTGACAGTTATACCAGACTACGATATATCACCTCCCTACTTTGCCAAACTTTTTTTACACACTACTTTGTCAAACCTGACACCCACATAACCCTTGCTCACAGTCCAACTATGAACACATCACTTAAGTATCCCACTAAGAATATTTTTTCGCATTGTTAAACGTGCATCGCACATGCATTGTTAAATATCACATGATGCGGGTTGTGCAAAAAACAGTTGTAGAAAAATATATTTTCAAAAAACAAAACATTAAAAAAATATTATACAGAAAATCCTATTACACCTCAAAAAACAAAACATTATTACCCCTAAAAAAGACTCTTTGCAAGAAAAGCATCTGATCGAAAAATGATCTTTTTCAGAAATATGTTCACATTTCATAAAAATGTTAACTATTCTTAAAAAAATTCCAATTCTTATGTAAACATTACCTTCTATTTTAAAAAGAAAATTTTAGCGTTTAACATTATCATTGAAGTTTATTATAATTGGATACAAAACGGTGCATAATGGCACTAGAGGCAGGTTCTGTACTTTTTCGCCTAGTGCAACGCACGGGCATGTGTACTAGTACAGATAAATGGTCGAGGAAGGTGTTGAATTCGTCTTTGCCATTCATGTACTGAATCCATGTTGGGAGGATACGTACATGACACCTAACGGCAACCGCTGCCTCTGATACTAACTTGGCTGACTCTGTAGCATCACGTGGCCTTTTTAAACCCGCCTCAAAACGGATCTCCATTCTTCCTCCTCTATATTTAGTTAACCTATCGAGCATTATCCCTGTTGTTTGTTTCCTCTTGCGCCTAGGTGCTAGTCCAACAATGGACATAGGAAGTGTTAGTGTACATCATACTGTGAGACTACATATAAAGAAGCATGCAACTGTAACTTGACTCCAGCAACTACCTTCTTCTTGTTGAAGCTCACAAAGTTCATCTGATCTTGCCAACTCATCTTGTGTCAAGAGTGCTTCGGAAGTAGTGTCAGGTGGCAATGGAGCTTGGGAATGTGCTGCTAGCTGAGTTGACCAACGAGTAAATCGTGCAGCTGGTGGTACGGTGGAAGGTGTTGCAACAACTAGGGTTGTCTCTGCTTGTTTGGTGGCAGCTATTTGTTTCTGTTTGGCTTGTTCTGCACCTCGTGTAGCACAGGATACCCTGTTTGTACAATTTTCCGCTGGACTTTGACCTTCTATTGCACCATCAGTACCAGCAGAATCTGCAGGATTCTTCCGCTTCTCTTTCCTTGTCAATCTGTGTTGCTTCCTCTTTCTCTGTGCCATGTTAAGTCAAGCCGACAAGAAAAACGAATAACAATTTAGTTCTTCAGAACAAATTGATGCGCGATACATACGAATTGAACTTTGATGTTAGACAACCACATGATAGGAGGATGTAATATGTACGGAAAACAGGACGACATGAGATAACCAGAACTGTGATGTGTAAACTAAGCAGAAGACATTTCACTAAATTAGAAGCAATGCAATGGAAGGTAGACACCATATGAAATATGCTACAAATATCGCTCTGCCAAGTTAATAGTGTCTCATCATAAATGGCGTTTAAACAAATGTGAAGCAGTACAAGAAATAAATCATATGCAAGATGCAAACAACATCACACTACCAAGTTAAAGGTCTCTCGTCATTAGTACCATTGCATATTCACAGCATTGCATATTCACAGCTTATGATGTGTAAACTAAGGAGAAGGCATTTCAACAAATTAGAAGCAATGAAAGCTAGACACCATATGAAAGATGCAACGAATATCACACTACCAAGTTAAAAATGTCTCGTCATAAGTGCCATTTCAACAAATTAGAAGTAGTACAAGCTAAAAAACAATGCGAGATGTAACCTATATCACACTCCCAAGTCAAACGTGTCTTATGATAAGTGATTGTTGTAGGTTACACAACAGTAGTACATTGATGTAAGAACATGGTGTGATAGACAGATATTGTATGTTCTATAAACAGGAACACGTGTCTTATTCACAAGTATAATGTGTAAGGTAAGCAGATGGAATTCAACAAAATTAGAAGCAATACAAGCTAGACATCATACATAACATGCAACCACATATAACAGTGCCAAGTTAGAGGGAGCATCTTTGATGGTGCACTAGGGGAGACGTGTTCATCATCAACACAGCTATGTTGACTGTCTATGCATGTGTTGTCTTGGAAATCATCTTGGGGGATGGAGGAGTAGAATCTGTAGAGGCCCTCAGTTTGGAAGGAGCACCTTTATCTGCTGCCTTGCTAACTTCCGTCCGCTTTATTGATTTTGAATTGTCAAGTAAAACTGACAAGAAAAATCAATAAAATTCACTCTTCAAAACTCATTCGTGCATGATACTGACAATCACTACTTTGATGTAAGGCAAACACATGATACCAGGATGGAATAATACGAAAAACAGGATGGCATGGCATATTCACAACTATTTGTGTAAACTAAGCAGAAACCATTTCAACAAATAAGAAGCAATGCAAGCTAGACACCACATGAAAGATGCAACCAATATGACTCTGCCAAGTTAAAAGCGTCCCATCATCAATGGCATTTCAACAAATTAGAAGCAACGCATGCTATAAATCATATGAAAGATGCAACTAATATCACACTGCATATACTAAAGGTGTCTCGTCATATTGATTGATGCGGGATACAAAAAAACAATAGTTTTATGTAAGGACATGCTTAATAGACAGATGTACTGTGTACTAAAAACAGGAAGGCATGTCACATTAACAGGTATAATGTATAAACTCAGCAGAATAGCACATGCAATTTAACCAGATTGGAAGAAGTACAATCTAGACACCATATGCAACATGCAACCACATATCACGCTGCCAAGTTAGAGCAAGCACCTGCGGTGCTAGTGTAGGGGAAATGCGGTAATCAACTATAGAGCTACGCTCACTATCTTCATCTAGCCTTGCTGTTTCTTGAGAATCATATGGGGTGGCTGACACTGCAATCTTTAAATGAGGATCTTTTCTCATAGTAATCCACTGGCCTGATTGCCTCATCATAAGTGATTGATGAGGGGTACACAAGAACATTATTTTGATGTAAGAACATGGTTAATAGACAGATGTACTAGTATGTACCAGAAACAGGAAGGCATGTCATATTCAAAGGTATAGTGTGTAAGCTAAGCAGATGCAATTTAACTAAATTGGAAGCAATACAAGCTAGACATCCGGCTGGAGTGGTGAGCATGATCATCTAGGACCTGAGAGCCTGGTGGGAGGTGGGCTGCTTCGACACCATGGTGGCTTTTTAGTTGGCTTCCAGGTGATGCCTGTTTGTGTTGGGCTTGTCACTGGCTCGACCAGTGCCCTTACTAGCTATTTGACTTTTGGTGCTACCGGGATGGTGGTTCATGTAAAAAATATCTTTCCTTATCTTAATAAAGACTGACTTCGGCCTTTCGAATACAAGCTAGACGCCATATGAAACATGCAACTACATATGATACCGCGAAGTTAAAGAAAGCACCCGGGATGGTTGTCTGTGGCAACTGAGATCATGAATTGCAGAGCTACGTTTACCGTCTCCATCTGCGGACGCTGCACCCTTTATAATGCTGAAACATGTTTGGCCTAGCCGCATACCACGCTGGAG
Source organism: Triticum aestivum (assembly GCF_018294505.1). Taxonomy (NCBI): domain Eukaryota; kingdom Viridiplantae; phylum Streptophyta; class Magnoliopsida; order Poales; family Poaceae; genus Triticum; species Triticum aestivum. The sequence continues at coordinate 534,114,949 of NC_057797.1, forward strand.
CGACTTCTCTCTTTTCTTTTCTGCTTCTGTGAAGGCAGAGTCTGAAATACCCTTGCATAAAAACACAATAGCGAGAGTATGGGTGAAGTGTGTGCAGAACTAGTGCACTATAAAAGTAGCAGATAGCAGGTGGCTTAAAAATAAATGACAGGAGAAACGTGAAAGCTCTACAACATTGCATGGCAAACAAAATTAGATTCTACTCCATATTCTTTTGTATATATGAGCACAGGAAATGCAGGTACTCCTCTAGCAGACCACCACATGTGGTCCTATCAAGATAACCGTCGACTGAAAATAAATAGGTCAGTCGATTTTTTATGAACCATCCGATCTATAAGGAATGGGCAGAAGGCCTTCGTCTACCTCCCGCCAGTCACTGTTGACGATCTTTCTCGAACCACCAGCGACCACCGGCCCAGACCCCTGCCTCCACCGCCCCACCCTCCCCTCGACCTCACACCACCGCCGTGCTTGGAAGCGCCCCCAGGCCATCCCTTTAATCCCGGTCGACCTCCAGATCGGGGGCCAGTAGCTTTAGGCCCCACACGCCCCTAAGATAAACACCGAGGCGCTGCTTCCGGACGTAATAGGCAGACTAGCGCCTGTTACACCGGGGAATGCTTTCGTTAATTGGGAATCAACTGACCAGGAATTGAAATCCAGGGGGGCGATGAACCTCTAGCTAAGGTGAAATAGTATATGAGGCGAAACCTTGTGCATCGCGGGTTACTAGGAACATCTAGTATCAAGAAGAAGCAGTCAACTAGTGTCTTCTGTGGGATGAATACCGTGCAGGCAGACACGTAAGATTTGCACGAATAAGGGAAGAGGAGTACCATTTCCGGTTGCCAGTGTGGTCGCCTCCATATGTCACGCCAATCTTCTTCTTTTTGCCGGGGAAACTGATGTTTTGGAGGAGGGTGCAGGATTGGATGAACCCATGGCCAAATTGTTGACTGTGTTGTCGAGGCCGTATGTCATCAGAGGGGAAGCAGATCTGAGGCGGAGAAGGACGGCGTAGCAGGAACAGCTCTGGTGCAATGGACGGTGGCGAAGTTGGAGCGGCAACAGTGAGGCCCAGGACGGCGTGGTTGAATTGGATCAGGTACGGACGGCTCGGCCTCGGCTTCAACTACTAGCCTTGGAGGGCGTTGCGGTTGAGGTTGCGGTGGATGACGATGTCAGGGTATCGGCTCCGGCATGATGGAGGAGGGCGGCGGTTGATGGGTGGGATGGGGTGGCCGACGGAGGACACCGTGGTTTCGCAGTTGGTGGAGAGGTAGTTTTGGCACCCACGGAGTACGAACGAGGAATCGGACAGGGGCGGGGGGAGCTAAGGGAGAACCATGTTTGACACGCTTGTTTTTGGCTTTTTTGAACAGATGGGGCGCGCTTGTTTGAAATTTGGGGAAAGTATAAACTTTGCCCTCCTCTTAAATTTCAGACCTACTGCGGGTCAGGGGTAGGATGGTAATCCCAGGTGTCCCAAATAGTAGGCGGGAGCGATTTCGACCGTGCGCATGTGTGCTTAGGCGGCCATTGTGTATGAATGTTTTTCGGAGGCGGTTGTGTGGCATCTAGATGAAGCTACAAACCTACCCCGGTTTAGATCTTTGGACGTCGGGCCGGTAGGTTTCACGGGTCGGAGTTAGAAAAGTAATTTCCTTCTACTACTAAACATTGGTCTCACGCGGTTTCGGGTCAGTAGAGGCTCTTTTGGCGCTTCGTTCCAATTTTTGAAACAGAAGCATTCATGTTTAGAGTACTCTTGAACTTTGAGGATTGACCTAAATAGACAACGTTAAATTTGACCTTGTATGTTTGAAAATCTCATTAAATTATCTGCTTCTTTTTGAAATTTTGACACTTGAAAATCCTATAACTACGACTATTTTGGAATGGAGGAGCTAAATTTGAATATGTTTTGTACACGACTATATATGCTATTATGTACAAAATCAGAGCAAAGATTGGTTCCCCCATAATTTAGGTATGATTTACAAATGCCATGATATCGAATTCAAATAATTGAATGGACTTCATGTTGAATTCAATTTTTTTGAACCACCTTAAGTTCAATTCAAATGTATGCTAGTTCATAGCTAGCTATTTATAATGTTCATTGTGTCACTTTCATATGTATAATGTGCTTTACACACACAACATGAACTATACTCATGTTTATATTCGATTGCTAAATCGATGCATTGTCTGGAGTTCAAAATACTAACTATGTGGATCAATTATGTCGAATAATAACATAGACATGCTCAAATTCGATAGAATCTAGATGTCTGATGGATCAATGACCGTTCCTTACATGAATTGCAAATATCATGATCCCATCCTAATATTTGGATACAATTTATATCTTTAATCAATGTGTACATCAGTCTTTTACGTGTATTTTCACTCTTCATCGGTGGTCTCTCACACATGCTCACACACTCTCTCTCTCGAGGTGTCTTTCTCGCAGACATGCTCTCGATATAACCCTCCCTCCCTCTCATAACCATTTACGACTATTTTCACTAACCTTTATCATAAGCACTCTTCCTCTCACAAGCATACACACGCACAATCCCCATCGACCCTTTCTATATACATAGACCTACCTACGTGTCTCATGTACGCACATTATCTTTAGGCCTGTCTCTCACGCATTGTCTCACACCTCTCTTCCTAATCGAGGAGCATGATTCTAGCAGAGCATTCTGTACGATGCCCCTTAAAGTTAGGTTGGATGAATAGTAATATCAGAGATAAGGGGTTACCTTAGTCCGAGAACCTAGGGTTACAAATCCTAGATGGCTTTGTCAGTGGACACGGAGTCCTTCACAATTCTGCTATCTTTGCCTTATATGACTAGTCATCCATGGGTCTCCCTAAATGCGTCACGGGCCGACCAATGTGGCGCAGGATGGAATCGAACCATGGGCCTCACCTCGACCTACCGGACCTCATGCGGTGACACACCCTCTGCCCCCAGGTCTTGTTATCTTCTCACACCCACACATACCAACACAGACGCCACACAGAAAAAATTCTCCTCGTGCCTCTATCCCCCCTTGCATATACACACTCAAGGGAATCTCTCGCCGTGACATCATATTCATCCCTCTTTCTCTCTAGACCTCTCTCATTTCTCGTGCTATCTCTCCCATGCCCCCCTCCCCCCGCCGGCCCCTCTATCCATGCCTCTCTCAAATATGTAATACACACACATACCTCTCTAGGCCCTGCCAAATACATCAACTACACATTCACACATGTTACATCACGTACTCCGTTGATCTAAAAAGCCCTCTGTTCATGTTTATTTCGCATAAAACATTCCTTTTGAATAAAGTGTGGCCAATTTTTTTAGAATTTCTAAATATATACAGCATTGCAAAGTTATATGGAGGAGTATGAACGTTAATTTGCATTGCATGGTGCCCACAATGATATTCATTCCGCACTGTGATTTTTTATATTTTTATACTATATATAAAGTTAGTCATAATAAAGAGAAACGAAGAGCATCTCTCTCTCCATCGCATACACCCCCTCTACACCCCTTTCATGTACGCACACAAACTATCTCTAGGTCCTCTAAAAGTAAGCCCCCAGCACATTCACACATGTTTCATCTTTCTCTCGCGATATATACAGTGACAATCATTGTACTTGAAGCGAAAGCACGATACGTACATTGGACTTTAGAATCCACTCATTACAGTCACCATTTATGTCTTGTGGTTATTATACAGTCATGGGCTCACCGTACAGCTCTGTATTTTCTCAAGACACGACTAGTTGACTAGTTAAACGCTCCACATGGAACCTCTAGTGTTGCATCACATTATCTTACTACCATTGGGCCCACCTGTCGGCTTGTATCTACTCTACATCTACATCTACACTCTTATAAAAAACAGAGTTGGTGATGATGGTGTGCCTGCCATCCTACAATATAGGCCATCCGATTTATATTTGACGGATAGGAAGGAAACTATGGCAATTTTGCAACAAGGTACCCACACACCTCTCCACATTTGCAAATAAGGCCTTCCCTCTTTCATCCTTTTCTCTCACAAGATAAACTAGTCATACAAATGCATCTTGATGTTACGTGCAATGCACGGGCATCTTGCTAGTAAGAATGAAAACAAACGACAAAAAAATATTGGACGGTGGTTCGAAGTCATGACCGCGGGCACAACGGAGAAGGTGGCCTTGTATTGGTATGCTGAGTCGTCTGCTTTAACACACAGGAGCTGGTGTGGTGATTATACACACACGCACGGATGCACATGAACTGCATGCACGCAACACTCACATGTACACACGCAGCCACGCACGCACACAACACTCACATGCACACACGCACGCATGCATGCACACACGCACGCATGCATGCACACACCACACGACCAACACACACTCTCATGCTCAAGTGCTCAACCTACACGTGCATGCGCACACATCAGGCCCTGACAGACACATGCACAACTAGGTGATTCTCGTGCACGGGTTGGAGTCTTATTGCGCCTGCGTAAATTTGTGTTTATCTGACCTTTTGCCTATGTGAACTGAAAAGTGGGACCCACAAGGAACGTGGTCAATTTAACTAGTCAACATGGTGCCATGTAGACTATTTGGCCGGTCAACATAGTGCAATCCGATGCTGAACGGTGAGCAAGTGACCGTATAATCACCGCAAAACATATATAGTGACCGTAATGAGCGTATTCTGAAGTTCGGTGACCGTATTATGCTTTCTCTCTGTAGGCCCTCCAAAACTACATCTCTACACGTTCTCGCATGTTACATCTAACAACTATGCAATACAACACTACTACTACACTCTAACACAATAAATCATATGTGTTTTTAGTTTTACTAGATATCATATTGTTACTTAATTATTCAGTTTGCATACATTAAAATTTCCTTTGACATGTATGGCCAGTATCATCTGCCACGCGGGAAAATCCCGCCCTTTCCTGTTTAATCGGGTTTGTATCGATGGATTGTGCGAAACAGCAAAACTATAGTACTATACAGTACAAGTGACAGTTCATTGGGGCCGTCGTGTCGTGTACTCCTCCATTGTAAGAGTGGAGTGCTTGCTTTCATAAATGTTGTAGTCCCTTTCGCCGACATGTGGGACATCAAGCTACCGGGTCCATGTGCCATACCAAAATACAGTGTAGAACAGCAGGGGTGAAGCACCCCAGTCATGGTGCCGGTGTAGTAATAAGCAATGAGGCATCAAATCACAAAGTTGCACCTTTCCCGCAGTTAAGTTGGAGGGACGAAGTAATAATAATGCTAGTAAAAAAAGAAGTTGGAGGGACGAAGAAACCATCATTTCACTCATTTCTGAATCCGCTTCTCCCTCATCTTTTTCAAGTTAACCACGTGTTGCTTTTGTCATTGTTCTGCCTCATGTGGGACACAGATCGGCTTGGTAAAGCACAGACATGTGGGACCGCATGTTAGCAAACCGCCAGGCCAACGTCCTCTTAAAATAAGAAACCTCCCCCGCCATCCGCATGGCAAAATCACCTCCTTTTTACTAATCTTGATTCTATAATTTTCTGGATCAATATAATTGAGATTTGTATAGATAGCACACAGGAGCAAAACCAAGTGGTACGGTTAAAGGCATCCACAATGTGTAGCCAAATGTGAAAATAGCTTTTGTCGTCGATGGGAACCATTGTAGGCGGTGCTGCCAAAGCCAAAAAGATGGAACCAAAGCTCCCTCATTGATTGATTGAAGGAATAGAAAAATGCAACGTCTCTCCTCTTTCTCCCGTGCTTGGACGCATGTACAGTATAGATCACAGAGTCTACTCCCATGTCCCTTCTATCATAAATCACAAAGCAGTGAGGCGTCAAATCACAAAGCATGGACGAAGCAACCATCATTTCACTCTTCGCAGACTCCGCTTCTCCATCGTCTTCTTCGAGAAACCACCTCACCGCACAGCTGGACAGACGATGCTATTGTGTGCTAGTAGTACTAGTACATTTACGCGTATTTTGGTTCAACGGACTTCCTGGATGCAAATAAAGCGGATGTCTCGACTTGCAGGCGGCACTTGCGAACGACTTACCGTGGTCTACCTCAATGGTGTTCTCCGTCGAACGCACTTTGCCAAACCACAATGTTCGAGATATCGTCGACGTCACCGCAATGGGGAAGGAAGTCAAATAGTTACTACCTGCATTTTTTGTATACAAGGCTAGTATATCAAAATTACAATTGCAAAAGGCCACTAACACTGATCGAGGCAAAATTGATGGGGTTTACCTCGTACTAGCAACCAAGGACATTAATATACCCTTGCATGCATGCGGAAGTGAGAAGGTTTGTTTGCATGGCGCTGCATTAATCAAGCGATGAGGAGCGAGATGGTTAGCTCTTTGGGCTTTGGAGAAAAAATACGCATTAATTAACATGTCAAATGAGGATTTGTACGATTAATCCCGTGAAGGAAAACCCTGCCTTTTTTAACACTAGTACTCCTAGTACGTACTTACTTATCCTGTTTAGGTCTAGGCCTTGCATTGCATACTTCGCCACACATTTTTGCCAAGCTTGCCTAAAGTTTCCAAAATGAAAAGGAGGTACACTTGCGGCTGTCGCGGTCGCATCGCACCCTCACACGGTCGTTCCTGCACGTCGCGGTCGCACCGCACCCTCACACAGTCGCTCGTGCACACCGCAAACCCAACCAAGGGAACGCACCCTCACTGACACGTGCTACCGCTGACAGATAATTTTCGTTCATACATTATGTTTATCCAACCACATGTTGGGGTGGATCCGTACGGCCCGTGCAGTGGTCTGTTGGGGAAGAAGAAGAGGTGAGGAAGAAGGGTTAGGAGACGTAGGATATTCATCCAACAGCCTGAAATGGTAGACTGACCCAAATGATGAAAGTCAGACGACTTGCATAACAATATATGTTTTTACACAGCAAAAGATCCCTAAAAACAACAACATAAATAAAAACTATCATTGCTCGCAGAACGAGACGGCCTCGTCGTCTTTGGCTGTCGGCGCGAACCAGCCATAGCTACCGACGTGTGTCTCCGCACCGTGGTTGTCCTCGGCCTCCAGCTACTCGTTCACGTGGAGCGTGCGGGCGCTCTGCACGGATGAGAGCACCGCCTGGTTCAAGTCGAGGACGTCCGGTTCCGCCTGCAGGAGGGCCTCGATGGCAGCGGCATCCGCACGCTCCGCGTCGAGTTGAGCCTCTACCGCCCGGTTCAAGTCGAGGATGTCCAGTTCCGCCTGCAGGAGGGCCTCGATGGTAGCGGCATTCGCGCGCTCCGCATCGAGTTGAGCCTTCGGCGCCCGGTTCAAGTCGAGGACGTCTGGTTCCGCCTGCAGGAGGGCCTAGATGGCAGCGGCATCCGCGCGCTCCGCGTCGAGTTGAGCCTCCACCGCCCGGTTCACATCCATGACATCCGGTTCCGCCTGTAGGAGAGCCTCGATGGCAGCGGCATGCACGCGCTCCGTGTCGAGTTGAGCCTTTGCCTCCCGGTCCTCCTTTAGTATTGCCAGGTTGAACCGCCGGTCCGCCTGCACCATGGGGGACCCAGACGCCGGCACAAAGTCAACGTCCATTGTCTCATACCCATCGAGGGCCTTCTGCGCCGCGACCTCCGCCATGAACATTGGATCGACTTCCTCCTCCTCGTAGCTTGGCTCCAGAGAACTCGGGGATTGGCCCGCCAATAAGCAAGCTTGGGAACGGAGGTCTGTGGCACCGACTGCCGCCGCGATTTCTGCGCGGTGCTCCGGCGTCAGCATCTTGTAGTACATGATCTTGCGGTGCACCATGGCTATCAGGCGAACTAGGGGACGCTTGATGCGGTCTAGGGGATCGAAAGGTGGGGGAATGGGCTGGAGAGGAGGTGTGGTTTTGGGGCGGTGACTAGCGTAGGCCGATCAGTGAAGGTTCTGGTCTGAATAGTGGTTCCGGTGACGACTGGTCAATCGGTTTTGACTGTACATCGCTCTTGTCGCGTTCGCGTTGTACCCCGGCACATTGGACTCTCCACGTCGTTCGCCGAATGGAACGCGCTTCGTCTTGTGTTTTCGCTCGCTTGTGGGATCGCAGTTGAGAGCAAACCGATGTCCCTCCCCCTCCCCCACCTGCGTCATTTATACGACCACTCCCTCCATTTTATGCGGAGTAAATAAAAACAGAGGGAGTATACTACGGATGAGGATCGCCTAACATGGCTGAACCCATTGAGTAATTGACATGCGGGGCCTAGCAAGCATGGGGTCCGCCAGTAAGTGACCGAAAGGGAGGGTAAGGCAGGGATACCTACGTCAAAGGATCCACTTCCACTACTACTCCCTCCTTCCATCTACAGGGCCTAATGCATTTTTTGAGGCTAACTTTGACCAAATGTTAGAGTAATAATATATGACATGCAACTTACATAAAGCATACGGTCAAATTCGTATGTGAAAGGAGCTTCCAATGATATGATTTTCACATTATACATCTCATGTACTATTAATCTTGTCAATAGTCAAAGGCGGTTTTGAAAAAAGTATTAGAGCATGGTTAATAATATAGCCAGCCGATGGCTATAAGGAACTGCCATGTCATCTATAGCCATCATCTATATGCACTCATACAATAGTGTGGGCTATAAGGTTGGCTATTTCCCACAAAAAACAATATATAAGGTTGGCTATTGTATCAGTACTTTTTCCCATCTCCTCTCTATCTCTTTCTTCATATTTATTGTATTTACCTAGGAATGTGTATACAGCTAGGCTCTTGCATGAGAGCTCACTCCCCTTACTTTTTCACATCTCTCTCGTTCACATAGGCAAAAGTGACATGTAAGTTGGCACTTAGAATGGATATTAGGTTGGCTCTAAGCATTTAATATTTGCATGAGCAAGGTATATGATTGGAAGAGAGTTGCATGCATACTATTTTTTCTTGATCTATGTGTTATAGTCGGGCTGTAGAATATAACACCCCACTCCACTCTCTCTCCTCACTCCTCCAAGTAGGATTTTAATGACATGACAAGTCTTATATCCTGCTGACTTGGCCTTATTAGATTTGCTCTTAGGCACTATATAAATGGAAGGAGGGAGTACTATGAGCACTACATACTCTACTACAGATGTTGTCAGTACTCCACTAGTACTATTGGAAAGGGAGCTTAAAAAAGTTATTATTGTACTGGCTAACAATATTGATTGGGCGTTGTTGAATGTTGATACTTTTTCTGTAAGTTTGATTAAAGTAGAGATACTTTGACTACACATAAAACATATATGTAAACTAGAAAGGATCGGAGGGAGTATATTGTACGTTCAAAAGTGAAACGAACATTGAATACCCTTTATATATGATTTGCGGATGCTATGATCACCGGTTCAAAATTTTGAATCCGCCTTAGGTATCACACATGCACCCACTCGTTTTCTCTCGATTTCATCTTGGGGTCCGAAGATCGATTGAAAGAGGACTAGGGTGGGTAGAATACGTTTGTTTCACTTATGAACGTACAATATACTCCCTCTGATCCCCACAGACCCCCCCCCCCCCCCGCGCGGGTCATTTCTATCATAGAAATAGACCAAACCTTTATCTCCTTGCATGACACGCAATTGATCTCTCAACATCAATCGATCTCGTCAAGATGTGTCGGGGCATGAACCGAATGGGATGTCAAAACTAAGATGGGAAGCGACACGTAGTGGAGGCAAAGTGAAACTTTAAACGAACCGTTTGTTTGTATGCATGTCGGACAAATTACAACAGTGGAAATACAAGCATGGTCTAGGCCCACATGCGAATGATACTCACTGGAATGTTCAAATGACACATGCGAGAGGATGGACTCAGCCGGAGGGTGGCATGATAGATGGAGAAGAGGGTTGGAGAGGAATGAGAAATAAGCAACGCTGCATGATTATACTTGAACGGATGAAATAAACAATAAGTTGTCTCGTTTTCCCTTCTGTCCTGGTCATGGAGTAAGATACTCCCTCTGTTTTTATTGACTCTTCATATTAGGTTTGAATGAAGTCAAACTTCATAAAATTTGACCTAGTTTATAGAAAACTAGCAAGATGCCCGTGCATTGCACGGAACATCAAGATCTTGTGGGAGAAAAGGATGAACGAGGGAAGGCCTTATCTGCAAATGTGGAGAGGGGTGTGGGTAAATTGTCATAGTTTCCTTCCTATCCGTTAGATATAGATCGGACGGCCTATATTGCAGGATGGCGGGCACACCATCATCACCAACTCTGCTTTTTATGTACACTAGCAAGATGCCCATGCGTTGCACGGAAAAATCAAGATGCATTTGTATGCGTAGTTTATGTTGTGGGAGAAAAGGATGAACAAGAGAAGGCCTTATTTGCAAATGTGGAGAGGGGTGTGGGTATCTTTTTGCAAAATCGCCATAGTTTCCTTCCTATCCGTCAGATATAAATTGGATGACCTATATTGCAGGATGGCAGGCACACCATCATCACCAACTCTGTTTTTTATAAGAGTATAGACTAGCAAGATGCCCGTGCGTTGCACGGAACATCGAGATGCATTTGTATGAGTAGTTTATCTTGTGGGAGAAAAGGATGAATGAGGGAAGGCCTTATTTGCAAATGTGGAGAGGGGTGTGCGTATCGTTTTGCAAAATTGCCATAGTTTCCTTCCTATCCGTCAGATATAAATCGGACGGACTCTTATAAAAAACAGAGTTGGTGATGATGGTGAGCCTGCCATCCTGCAATATAGGCCGTCTGATTTATATCTGACAGATAGGAAGGAAACTATGGCAATTTTGCAAAATACCCACACGCCTCTCCACAATTGCAAATAAGGCCTTCCCTCATTCATCCTTTTCTCTCACAAGATAAACTAGTCATACAAATGCATCTTGATGTTACGTGCAATGCACGGGCATCTTGCTAGTAAGAGTAGAAATATGAACATTTACAATAGAAAATATATATGATGTGAAAGTATATTCAATAATGAATCTAATGGTATTGATTTGTTATTGTATATGTTATTATTTCTATCTATGAACTTTGTCAAAGTTTACAAAGTTTGACTTTGAGCAAAGCTAAAATGCGGAGTAAATAAAAACAGAGGGAGTACGCAGGGACTAGTATACTCTAGTTAGTACTGTCGAAACATGGTAAGTTGGACCCCTAAATGCGGGCACGGACCGGGCACACCTCAATTATTCTTTCAAATAGTCGGACACCTACATTTAGCACACCATCCGGCTACTTAATCAAGTGTTACACTTCACTACTTGAAAAGGAAAAGGGTGGTACCGTACCCAAAACCACCACACTTGGGGCTAGGGTAACAACTTGGTAATGTACCACATTTCAACCAGGGCACAAAAACCACAAGTTCTGCGCCTAATGCGCAACGCGGAGCACTGACCCTCGAATATGGCCGGGAGAAATAGGGAAACCGACATGTGGGGCACACCTGTCGGGACGACATGGCACGGACTAGTCCAATGGAGGAGCTGGCCCATGACCTCCTCGCCACCGGCAACCGTTCATGTGGGTCGTGGGGGCCAACAACGTGGCGCAGCTCCAACACCGCCTCTGGACAGGGCGACCGCGGTGAGTGACACACTCGTCATCACTGGACATGGCCAGTTTCAGTGTGCCGAGGGTGGCGTTAGCGTTGTGGCATGACCAGTAGATCAACACCTGGCTTGTCGAGGATGCACGAGGCGCCGAAGTGCGCGCGCACCACGACGCGTCCGCGGAGTGGTGTAGCGTGGCCAACTGCATCCCCAAGACCTGAGACCATGCAGAGTTGTCTTGCTTTTTCAATGACATGTGGGGTTGCATGTGAGCAAAGGGCATCTCCAACGTTGCCACGACAGCAGCTAACTACCATGGCACACCGAAAACCCTCATCCCTCACGCCATCGCGCGGTGCGTTCCCAGCCAGCGCCAGGTGCCCGCATTCATGACGTCCGTTCGTATGCTGTCGTTAAGAGGCTCGGTGCCTGAGGAACAAACTCCGGCGACTTAATGATGCGCCCGAACGCTTTGGCCTCACCGGAATGCGCTACTTAAAGCGACAATGCCCAGCTAACCTCCACACCATAGCGCATCGTCCTACTACCTAGCACCACATCCGCCATGACCGATAGCGCGAACGCTCTACGGGAGAGCTTTATCTTCGGGGATGAAGCTCGAGGTCGCTGCCCTCGCTCAAGTCGCCGCTCGCGGTGCAATAGCGGCGTAGCCGGACGCGGACGTGACCGCACAAGCGGTGGCCACGATGACGACCGACGACGGGAGCACCATTAGCCACGCGTCCTACTTGCCACCGTCCAATGTTCGGCACCGTTGAGGTCGGGGACTCCTCCAAGGATGAGTAGGGCATGGGAGGCGGTAGGGCATGATGTACCAACTGGCCGGTCTGTCTCCCGTGTTCTACTCTTCCTCAACGGAGACCGCACCCTCATCTTGAACCCCGCCCCCGTACATGGAGATCGCAGATGGAGGACGTTGGTTGCCGCCGTAGAATAGGTTTAGGGTTGGGTTTCTTTTATTTTCCTGTCCTATAAAAGTTTAAAATGTAATGAAAATCTGTTGTGTTTGCATTAATCTCAGCCGGTGTATATGAATTTTCACAATAATATAATATATTGTAGGAGTACTAGCAACATGCCCGTGCGTTGCACGGAACATCAAGATCTTTTGGGAGAAAAGGATGAATGAGGGAAGGACTTATCTGCAAATGTGGAGAGGAGTGCGGGTAAATTGTCATAGTTTCCTTCCTATCCATTAGATATAGATCGGACAGCCTATATTGCAGGATGGCAGGCACACCATCATCACCAACTCTGCTTTTCACTGAACCGAGACAAAGCTAACATGCGAAGTAAATAAACACATAGGGTCTACATACACAATTTATCTTAGGCACTCCAATAGTACGTCCACTACACATTCACGCATTTCACATCTTTCTACATCTACAGGAACCTACAAAAGGGTTAACGTAAATTACCTCTCTCCCTCCTCCCCTATTTTCATGGTGGTGGTCCCCTCCCTCCCCTCAATCTACAATCAACAGCTCACACATTTAACATTACGTTAATTACGTAACTGGGATTACGTAGGTGTAGCATTACTCCTCCAAAAAACCAACTAAGCGAACCTCCTAGCATATCGTGTGGGAAAAGACCCGGTCGCGCTGTTTTAGTCGGGATTACCATATTACTAGTAGTAGTATCGATGGATCGCGCGAAGCACCAAGTTTTTTTTGAGGGGGCGAAGCACCTAGTTTAAAAGGAAAAAAGCGGTACACTCACAGCACCCCTATTGCGGTCGCATTGCACCCCACACACGTTCGCTCCTGCACACGGCTCACGCAAACGGAACGCGCTTCGGCTTGCCTCTTCACTAACACATGGGACTACACTTGGAGAAACCGACCATGAGCCAAACTCCCCCACCCACCGTGCGAAATCCCCCCCCCCCCCAAATTCCCCCCAAATCCCAAATTCAACCACCCTTCGGCCAACTAGCCAATAATATTCCCCAAACCCCCCTCCCCCCGTCCCCCTTCACTCCATTCGCTCTGCCAAAGTCGCCCTCCCCACTGCGCTGATACGTCAACGACGCGGTTCATCGAGGGGACGCACGGCGATCCTCTCGCTCCCACGGTATGCTCTCGTAGACTGCCGTCCTCGAGCCACGCCACCACCGCTGGCGATGTTCTTGTGGAGGCGCATGGCAGCTAGTGCCGCCACCGCTGGCGACGTTCATGTGGAGACGCACGATGATTAACTTCTCCCACGGTACGCGCATTCTAGACTGAGGCCCCGTGCATGTCGGTGTAGCGCTGAATGTTAGCTGATAGATGTTGTTAATCTCACTGTTTGCCGAAGTAGTTTACAGTCAATATGCTCTGCTTAAGAAGCTTCCTTGCCCTATTCTGCACTCAATCTGCTTAGCTGAGATGTCATGCCAAGCCCGATTAGTTGCTAAAATATACTGCCATATATTTAACGTAGATTGCCATGCTCTAGTAGCCAATCTATTAGGTGAAATAGCTTTGCACCATTTTATACTCGATCTTTGTTGCTGCGATGGCCTTCAATAGTTCGATGGCTGTGTGCTCGGCCTCATTGACTGCTGAAATAGCCTGCCATAATTTAGCACTCAAATCTGTTTGCTGAATTTGCTTTTAATATATTTCATTACTTAGATCTGCTTGTCCAAATATCTTGCCGTAGCTTTAGACATCGACCTAGGTATTTTTTCTGGACTTCATCAAAAGCATATATGTTTTTCCTGTAATATATAGTAGAAGAACTAATTTGTATGTCTAACATTATGGACAGGATTTGGATAACTTCTGCTCGAAGATTCTCCATTGCATATATCGAGGGGGCTGAAAACTTCATGAACTTTATCGGAGCTGAGTACGGTTGTCCAAAATTAGATGTGCTCTACCCATGTAGCAGTTTTATGAATTCAGTTAAAAGACCCCAATAAACTATGCAAAATCATCTACACTTGTATGGGATGTTGGTGACATATAATAGGTGGGTTCATCATGGTGAAGCTGTGAACGTCAATGTTACTGACTACATGGAAGCAGTAGATCACCATCTTGATCTTCTTGATGCTTAGGTGGAAGAGGAGGAGGAGGTGGTGGTGGCGGAGCCAGTGAGTTTGACCAACATTGAAACAATGCTATGAAATGCTCATGCATTTCGTGAACTTTCACCTACAGAAGAAAAACGATGGGCCCGCATGTTGGAACAACGCAACGTGGTTGTCACCCTAGGAAATAAGCTATCAGTATTCTCAGCTTTGGTCACCTTTCTTTAGGTGAAGACATCTGAGCGGATGACCAAAAAATCATTCGATGCGATGTTGGTTGCTTTTCGCAAAGCTTCCCCAGATGCGTCTGAGCTGCCACACACCTACAATAATATGAAGAAATTCCTTCATGCTGTTGGAATTGGATATGATATGATCCATGTTTGTAAGAATAATTGTGTTCTGTTCTAGAAGGATTATGCCAACTTAAGTGAATGCCCGAAATGCAAATCATCAAGATGGAAAGATGGCGATGCTGTGAAGAGGATTCCTCACAATGTTCTGAGACATTTTACAGTTATACCAAGATTGCAGAGGTTGTATCATGATGCTGAAATAAGAGAGGATGTATTGTGGCATTCTAGGAACTAGGAGTACAGAGATTAGAATGTAATGAGCCCATCACATGGTAGTGAGTGTAAAAGCTTCAATCAGAAACACAAAAAGTTTGCTGCTGACCCGAGAAACATTAGACTTGTCTTAGATTTAGATGAATTTAACCCATTTGGCCGCCAGAGCGCCACATATAGCATGTGGCCAGTGCTTGTTATCCCTTACAACATGCCTCCAAATGTCTGCACCAAAGAATCAAACTACATGATGGCCTTGCTCATCCCAGGTCCAAAAAGGCCCAGAAAGGATTTTGATTTATTCATGGAGGTTCTTGTGGAGGAACTTCAACAGCTATGGGGGGTGTTCTCACTCGAGACCTATATAGCAGCCCACCAGCTGATTTCTTTCTGCGTGCTGTTATAATTTGGTGCATCCATGATTATCCGGCTTTGGGCACTATGTCAGGGCGAACGACACATGGTTATAACTTACAATGCATGTATTCACTGTGACAGGAATCCACTGTCATACACAATGCTTAGCAAAATCTGTTACATTGGATGCCGTTTCCTTGCCAAGGACAAGTCGCGTCCTACAAAATACCGAAGACATGTGTTCAATGCAAAGCATGAAAACCGCGATGCGCCAAAGAGGCTCACCGCCGATGAGTTGCAAGTGGAATTAGAGAAGGTCAGGCATATTACACCAGGAAACCATCCTGGTAATGGTAGCAGGAAAAGGAAGCGTGGCAGGGCAGAAGAGAGATTATTGTTTACCTATAGGTCCACTTTGTGGGATTTGGAGTATTGGAAAGATTTGGATCTGCGGCATAATCTTGATGTGATGCACATCAAGAAAAATATATGTGACAGCATTATTAGCACACTTCTTAATATTGAAGGCAAGACGAAAGATACCTTAAAATCTAGGATTGATTTGACACACATGGGTATCAAAAAGGATTTGCAGGTGGAAGATGAAGGTAAACCACAGGATATGGCACCAGCCATGTACTTCTTGTACAAGGTAAAAAGAAAAGAATTATGCGAGGTCCTGTCATGTGTGAGATTTCCACATGGATTTGCTTCCAACCCTGAAAGGAGAGTCGGTGCAGATGGAAACAAGGTACAAGGGCTGAAAACTCATGACTGCCACGTCCTACTTCAAAGGGTTTTACCTGTTATCCTTTGAGCATTGGGCCACCCTGACTTATACAGAGCAGTTGTAGAGTTGGGACAATTCTTCAGGGAACTCTGCAGTAGAAATATCAGGGTAGATGCTTTGGAGCGTCTTAGAGACAAGATGCCAACTATCCTATGCGACCTTGAGAATATATATCCTCCAGTCTTCTTTGATGTGATGGTGCATTTGGCTGTTCATCTACCTGATGAGGCACTACTTAGAGGTCCAGTATAGTATGGCTGGATGTACCCTATTGAAAGGCAGCTAGGCACTTTCAAGGGTTATGTTAGGAATAGAGCTAGACCCGAGGGTTCCATTGAAGAGGCCTACATTGCTACAAAAGCATTGACATTCTGCTCAAAATACATTGAAACAACTAATCAGCTTAACAAAGAGGTGGGTGAAGACAATCCCGAGCTCAATGTTTTCGATTATTCTGTTCGAGTTACAGGGAAGAGTTGACAAGAGGACAAACCTAAATATTTGGACAAAATGGTTTGGTATGTGTTGAATAACTGTCCTGACATACTACCTTATATCAAGTAAGTGCTAAGTACTGCAACTTATACATCGTATTCTACTAAACTTGCAGCACATTCTTATATATTTAGATGTTTGATGCTATCACTATGTTGTGCAGCATCTACAAAAAGGAGTTACTTCTGCAAAATCCGAGAAACATTGACAAACTGGTTATGGCAGGATTTGCGAAATGGTTCAAGAGCCATGTAAACTTTTGAATTGCACTGTCAATTTTTTTAATATATTGAGTACATAAGATGATCAGCTTGTCTATTTTCTAACCATAGGTTAAGAAGATGCAGGGGGATGGGCAGGCAGTTGATGATGCCCTTTACGCACTATCAATGGGTCCTGATACTCGGGTAAGACATTATGAATCTTGCATTGTTGGAGATGTGCGCTACAACACCCTTGCACACGATGAAGGCAGGAAGACACAAAACAGTGCCATCATGAGCACGGATACGTACGACAGAGAGACAACTGAAATGTATGCTAATATAACAGACATTATTCAGTTGCAGTATATCTCCAGTTTCGAGGATCATCAGTGTGTGGTTCTGTTGTGCTGTCGTTGGTATAACCTGTTTTCCAGGATCGCAAAACCCAGAGCTGATGATTATTTCAAATCCATCAATGTCAAGGCGGCAGACCAGACCAACGAGCCTTTTATTTTGGCAAATCAAGCAACACAGATGTTTTTCTTGGAAGACACATTTGCATGTAGCGATGACTGGAGAGTATTGCAAAGGTTTGAGCAGAGGATTTCGTTTAATTAAGTTGCACAACAAGATGATGCTTACACTAGTCCTGATGTACAAGATTCCACAGATGTTCCTAATATCTTTGAGAACCATCACGTCAATGACGCTGGCAAAAAGATTGCCTGTCGTGCTGTGGACATGCAAAAGTTGATCAAGAAGAAGCCAACGTCCGAGGACATTGAGGATGAAGAAGAAGATGCCACTCTGGGGAATTACGATTCAGACTGATACACATGGTGAAGATGTTGACGCTGCTGCTATGGATGATGATTAGATTTCTTTTTTCATATTTGCCTGTCAGAAGACGTTTTTTATCTACTATGTGAAATTATGCTTGCTATGACAATTGAAACCTGATGAACATGTTGTTTAGTATTTTGTTGTGAGAACATCACTTGTTATGTATGTTCATTTGTGTTTGGTGATTGTATGACGACTAAAACATGATGACATTGTTGTTTAGTTGTACTCATATTTGGCTGTGAAACTTGAATTTCATGACATAGTTTGTTGTTGGACTGCAATTTGCTCGACGTCTTCGAATGGGAACAAAGCTGACCAGACAGGGCCTCTGCTAATTTATTTATTTATTACCAAAAGGGCCTATGCTATTTGTTTATTTATGAGCAAAAGGGGATACCCACCGATTTCTGTTAATAGAAATCATTAGATGTTCACAACACTATGCCCAGCCTGCTACACAGGTTTCATTCATTACTAGTTTCAGCAAAGTACTCATGTCATAGCCACTAAATACATCACGAGTGGTACATACACTACAAATAAAGAGACAATCATCCTACAGAGCACATCGATTTTTCCCATTATCATCACAAGCTCTTTCATCTTGTCATTGCTGTCAAGGTCGTTCAGCAACTGTTGGTTGGCCATGATCAGAGGAACTGCATCTTTAACCTTTTGCTCTACATCTTCCTCTTCTGTCGTTCCTTCAGTTACTTGTCCAACACCCCAACCTGCTGGTATTGGGATTCCTCGGCTAACCAAATAATCAACGTAGTTGCATTCCCCCACATCAGCAACTTCCCAGAAATACAAATCACATGAATCTTCCCTTTTCTGCACGAATCAAATTGGAAGATCATCAACCAAACTATTAAAAAAATCAGCAACTAAAAGCAGTAGAACAACACTTAAACATATTATTACCCCATGATTCGGGCATTTGTAGAAGACTCAGCCAGGGTTGAGGATTGTGGTTGAGACACGACGGATGACTCTGCGTGATTTGCAGCAGTGGCACCACACCAACGGCAGGGGGTTGCGATGAGCAACCGGCTGCGGTGCGTGTGCTGGCGAGGGTGTGATGAGACCCACATGCGATGGTACGGGTGGAGAATTGGCGCATATCTGGTTGTTGCCTGCTGAAGAGCAGGTGGATGAGCAGCCAGCGGACATGGTTGCTGCGGCCAGAGCTTCTGATGCTAGGCAGACTAAGTAGAGAAGAGGAGAAGCGGGCGTTGGATATGTCAGTTCCATTACTTGCAGAGTAGCATAGCACCATATATAGTCATAGTCTAGGTTCGAATTCGAACCAGCTACAAGAGCACGTCTCTCTTTTTTCTAAAACTCAGCAACGTCTCTTTACTGGTACACTAGCTTGTTCTATACGCCTTCTCAAGTCTTTGATTCTTTCTTTTTTGCGAGGAAGGAAGGAGGACAAAAATGAGAGTTCCTGGGATTTGAACCCAAGACCTCTCAGTTGAAAACCATGGGTGCAAGTCACTGATGTGGAGAATGTTCCCTGGGAGGAGGACGGCAGACGAACGCATTTTCCTCGCAGTTTTAGTTGCGATGCAAGATCGAACGGTCGTAGTTTCGGGAATGTTATCAGGCGAACGAGCCCCATTTTTCTTTTCTTCCTATATATAAAAAAGAGTTCTACTTGGTGTCAGCTTAGTCAACAAACGATTGTGCCAACCTTGACCATTGGATTGCCATTCAATGTCTGTCGTGTTTCTTAAGTCTCTTCTTCCTCCAGCAGACAAAGCCAAACCAGCGCCGGCGGGACCACCTGCTCCCGCCTCCCACGGTTGGCTATGCTGCCGCGCATGCATCATGGCCACATCGCACCCTAAAACTCTGCGCATCTTCCCCGGCTCCTGGTCGTTCCCATCCAAGGCCTCACCATCGTCCACCGCCTTGGTTCGCTCGCCGCGGCGCCGCCCTCCGGTGTTGTCAACATGGTCAACAACTGAAAGGAATAAGGAAATGACTGTACATGGTGAGGATAATAGTAGGGACCCAGCAACGCGCGTAGTAATTTTGTTTTTTCAGGACGGAGAAGGGTATCAACTGGGTTGTTCGGGAGCTGTGGCCCGTCTAGCACATGACCAGCCCAGTTTGTTTTTTTCATTTCTGAAAATGGCTAGCCCAGCTATTTTGTTTTTTGCAGAATAATCAACGTAGGCCTACTTGCTTTTCTACGCCCTGCTGGGCCGGAAATCTTTCAAGACGAGGAGGGATGCATTTTGCCCAGAAAATGGGCTATAAGTAATAAGAAATGGGCTATAAGTAATACTAGCAAAAGTGCATGTGCGTTGCAACGGGAGAAACAAATTATCACCCCTAGCGCCCCCATCCATGTTGCCTCTTCTTTTCTTTGTCATCATTGTGGGTCATGATGTCCACTACACGCCAAACGTTCCACCTAAACTTGGAACCAATAAAGAATTGCAATTGCCTGCATGGATAGATAAGCGAACGGTCGCTTTTGAGATCCCGGTCAAATCTACATAATCTAATGCTTGCGCCTTGTGTTTGTGTAATCCGGATTTTACATCGTGGTAGTTTAGTACCAGTCCGGGAAGGACACAAACAACCACCAAATTCAACTTTAGTTGAAAATGATCAACACCTTTTTTGCGGATAACATGATCAGCACCAAAAATAGTGGATGTTGCGAGTTTGATTCGCAAAAATAAACTATTTTTGCCTCATCTCCTAAACGGGGTGGTGGGTTTGATTTGTTGGGCCGGGTCGCACGGACAGGTTGGGAGGGCACTATTTTTTATTAGTGGAATCTTGCGCTGGTGAACGAGGGTTAGGGGCCAAGTGGCCCAGGACAAACGATTGGGAATAGCCTAGCTCAGTATGAAGAAACGCCACAGACATATGAAATGGGAGGGCCAATAATATTATACCTCCATTTGTGTAAAAAAATAGTATACATGCCCGTGAGTTACAGTGCTAGAAACAATTGACATAAATTTAGTGAGGATTGTATGCGCAAACATAATGTTCAATGTGTTACAAATTTGGTGCAAGCTTAGTAAGGATTATAAGTGCAAGAAAAAAATGGCAGGTTGTCTGTTGCAACGAAAGAAAAAAAATGGCTTGAATTAGTGAGGATCATGTAGGAAAAGAATGGCACTTCATCTTTATTCGTAAGATAAGATATGAATGAGGGCCCATGTCCTTCAAAGAATCTGTAATTACCGTATATTTACTTCCCCTCTCTTTCCTTTCTCCTTCCCTCTTTATTTCTCATGCAATTAGTGTCTATTTTATTTCTTTTTCTTTCCTTATATCACCCATGTGACGAATCCCATTTGTCGGACTATTAATTGCTCCTGCGATTAATATGGCGTCCACAATAATTACCATCTATTGCCTTCCTTTCTCTTTCCTTTCTCCTTCCTTCTTTATTTCTCATGCAATGTCTATATGCCCGTGAGTTACAACGGTAGAAACAATTGACATAAATTTAGTGAGGACTGTATGCGCAAACATAATGTTCAATGTGTTATAAACTTGGTGCAAGCTTAGTAAGGATTATAAGTGAAAGGAAAAAAATGCCAGGTTGTCTGTTGCAACGAAAGAAAAAAATGGCTTGAATTAGTGAGGATCATGTAGGAAAAGAATGGCACTTCATCTTTATTCGTAAGATAAGATATGAATGAGGGCCCACACCCTTTAAAAAATCTGTAATTATCGTATATTTACTTCCCCTCTCTTTCCTTTCTCCTTCCTTCTTTATTTCTCATGCAATTAGTGTCTATTTTATTTCTTTTCTTTCCTTATATCATCCATGTGACGAATCCCATTTGTCGGCTTATTAATTACTCCTGCAATTAATTTGGCGTCCACAATAATCTCTTTCCTTTCTCCTTCCTTCTTTATTTCCTTTCTTTCCAGCTTCACATAATTGAAGCTATTTCCTTCCTCTCTTTCCTTTCTCCTTGCTTTTTTATTTCTCATATGCAATGTCTATTTCCTTCCTCTCTCTCCTATTGCTCTGCCCCTCATTTGTTCCGTTAAGGACAAATCTTATTCATGCCATATTCTTTGCTTAATTTCTGAAATAGCTCCTTGATGCTTGACAACCTAAGAACGTATATAAACTGGTAAAAATTATGTAAAATAGCAAGGTGGGACTATTTATGAAAAACAGCATCCAGCCTGCTCCCCTTGTCCGTCCAATGGGCCACAGCAGTCCGCCTGGCCCAGCGCGTTGCTTAATTTCTAAAGCAGCTCCTTGATGCTTCACAACCTAAGAACATATATAAATTGGTAAAAATTTATGTAAAATAGCAAGGTGGGACTATTTATGAAAAACAGCCTCCAGCCTGCTCCCCTTGTCCGTCCAATGGGCCGCAGCAATCCGCCTAGCCCAGCGCGCCCATGCTCATTGCCTTAGCCCGTCTACGCCTTATCTTATATTCTTAAAAGGCCAGACGACTACATTAGCGCACTCATGAGCCTAGCCGAATTGGTTTCCTATGTTGTCATACACCCAGTAGACCAGGGATCAAATCCCAGCGCCCACTATTTTTTCCCTTTTTAAATTTAATTCAAACACAAATTCAAATTGAAAATGTAAAATCACGGGAAGAAGCATATTGTGACGGTGAACCCAACAAAGTCAAGCCGTGCTTTATTATTAGGGAAAGATTAAATGGGCTGTAAAATGAAAAAATACAACAAACAAGCAATTAGTTCCAAAACACTTTTTCTTTCGGATTTTGATATTTTAAATTTCATTGTTTTTGTGCGGGTAAAATTTCATTGGATTTGAATTAAGGTATGTTTAGTTTTTAAATTAATTTGAATCTGGCTAGAAATTTTGGGTTGTATGCTGTTTGGGACAGATTTGGAGGCTGACTTGTGGGTCTACTAGGTTGACGTGTACGAAAGGCATTGTCAACTTAGTCCACAAACGATTCTACCAGCATTGACCGTTGGATGTTAATCCAACGGCCGTGTTGCTTCTTCAATATATGATCTTCTTGCTCCAGCCGCCGATACCAGCGTCGATGGGACTGCCTGCTCCCGCCTCCCATGGCCGCCTATGTTACCGCATAGGCCGCACCGCCCCACCCTACTCCATTGCTGGCCAGGCCATTCCTCTACTCACCCACACCTCATGTTATTTTCTGGCAACGGCAGTTGGACTAGTAAACCCTCGTACTCCCCACCACGTGGGCAACCACTGTCGAGTCGAAAAACCATGATCTTGAGGGTACAGGAGGATTTCCAAATCCAACATAGCAAAGGGTTGAAGGACTTAGACACAAAAGTGTGAGAGTAGAACATCTTAGGCTTGAAGACCTTGGATGAGCCCTGCCAGAACCATAAGTCCTTTGTACGGTTAGATAAACACGAGGCAGCACTTTTTCTTCCTTCTCATAATGCCTAATAGGTATGTTAAAATGTGCAGCTAGGCGTGAAGCATAGATGCCTCCAAAAATGGGGCCCTTTGTACGGTTCAAACTTAACCGTTTGGCAATAATGCCACCCATACTAAAAGAGTTATCACCGTATAAACCATGGTGCAAAATAATAATATCAGGGATACTCAGGTTTCCACAGTTTCCGCGACCAATCAAGCAACGACTAGCAAATAATTCAAAATAACGTAAAACGGGAAAGTGTATGCTAATGATTTGTGCATCGGAAACCTTCCTTGTTTCCCCTACAGTGATAGTATTGATAAATCCCTCCACATCATCATGATGTGGTTCTTCTGTCTTGCCCTCAAAAGGGACTAAAAAAATCTGACAGAAATCATAAAGTGACATCTCCTTATGCTCATCATATAAATAAAACTCTACCGTAGGTGGTGAGCTCCTAGAATGGAAATGAAAGTTTTGCACAAAGATATTTGTGAGCAAGAGATACTGATCACATTGGTTGTGGAGGAAAGTGGTAAGGCCTGCAGTCTGAGCCAATTCATGAAAATCTTCATAAATCCCGGCTGCTCTCAAGAAATCCTCGAAAGGCCATTCACATGCCCGAACCTCCGCGATGCGAGGCAGATTATACTTAGGCTTTGGTGCCTTTTCCTTCGAACTTTGGCTTGATGAGCCCCTCAAAAGTCTCCTCATCATTTTCTGAAAAAATTCTGAAATTTTTAGCAACTTCAAAATAAAAGTACACCAAACTCAATAATATTGATAGTAACTACTCCTACAAGTGCCTAGGGCCTATATCATGCATCAAAACTACTTGGAACCATATAAATTTGACATGCAAGCTCAAGAACAGGGTCACATAAGCAGCAAAAATTTGCAATGAATAAAGCACTAGAACAAGAACTAATTGGACCAATGGAGGAGTCACATACCAAGGAACAATCTCCCCAAGCAGTTTTGTGAGAGGTGCTTTGAGCAAGGAGATCGAAAATGGCAGCAAAACGAGCTTGGACTCGGGTTTGAGCTGGTTATTCGTGTTTGGGGGAGGAAGATGAAGTGTGTGGGTGCAGGAATAAGCGGAGGAGGGCCACCATGGGCCCACGAGGCAGGGGGCGCGCTCTCCACCCTCGTGGGCAGGTGGTTGGCCTCCCTGGTGTGTTCTCAGTTCCATAAATCCTCAAATATTCTAGAAAAAATCATATTTAATTTTCAGGGCATTTGGAGAACTTTTATTTTTGAGGTATTTTCATATTGCATGGATAATCAGATAACAGACAGACAAATATTTATTTTTATTTTATTTAATATAAATAGTAGAAAGTAAAAGTGGGATACAGAAGGTTGTGCCTTCTAGTTTCATCCATCTCATGGTCATCAAAAGGAATCCACTAACAAGGTTGATCAAGTCTTGTTAACGAACTCATTCCGAATAACATGGAACCGGAGAAATTTCGAATAACACTATGTTACCTCAATGGGGATATGCACATCCCCAATAACAAGAATATCATATTTCTTCTTGACAGTAGGAAGAGGAAATTCAAAACCTCCAAATATAATTGATGGAATTTTCCCAATAGAGTTGATACTATGAACTTGAGGTTGTTTCCTCGGAAAGTGTACCGTATGCTCATTGCCATTAACATGAAAAGTGACATTGCCTTTAGTGCAATCAATAACAGCCCCTACAGTATTCAAAAAGGGTCTTCCAAGAATAATAGACATACTATCGTCCTCGGGAATATCAAGAATAATAAAGTATGTTAAAATAGTAATGTTTGCAACTACAATAGGCACATCCTCACAAATACCGACAGGTATAACAGTTGATTTATCAGCCATTTGCAAAGATATTTTAGTAGGTGTCAACTTATTCAAATCAAGTCTACGATATAAAGAGAGAGGCATAACACTAACACCGGCTTCAAGATCACATAAAACAGTTTTAACATAATTTCTTTTAATAGAGCATGGTATAGTGGGTACTCCTGGATCTCCAAGTTTCTTGGGTATTCCACCCTTAAAAGTATAATTAGCAAGCATGGTGGAAATTTCAGCTTCCGGTATGTTTCTTTTATTTGTAATAATATCTTTCATATACTTAGCATAAGGATTGGTTTTAAGCATATCAGTTAATCGCATACGCAAAAAGATAGGTCTAATCATTTCAGCAAAGTGCTCAAAATCCTCATCATCCTTTTTCTTGGATGGTTTGGGAGGAAAGGGCATGGGTTTCTGAACCCAAGGCTCTCTTTCTTTACCATGTTTCCTAGCAACAAAGGCTTTCTTATCATAACGTTGATTCTTTGATTGTGGGTTATCAAGATCAACAACAGGTTCAATTTCTATATCATTATCATTACTAGGTTGAGCATCATCATGAACATTATTATTGACATTATCACTAGTTTCAGTTTCATTACCAGGTTGTGTTTCAGCATCAGCAATAGAAATATCATTTGGATTCTCAGGTGTTTCAACAATAGGATCACTAGAAGCATGCAAAGTCCTATCATTTTTCTTTTTCTTCTTTTTAGAAGAACTAGGTGCAACTAAATTATTTCTCTAAGAATCTTGCTCAATTCTCTTAGGATGGCCTTCAGGATACAAAGGTTCCTGAGTCATTCTACCACCTCTAGTCATAACTCTAACATCATTATCATTATTCTTACTATTCAATTCATTGAGCAAATCATTTTGAGCTTTAAGTACTTGTTCTACTTGAGTGGTAACCATTGAAGCATGTTTACTAATAAGTTTAAGTTCACCTTGGACATTAGCCATATAATCACCCAAGTGTCCAAGCATATTTGAATTATATTTCAGTTTTCTACCAAAATAAGCATTAAAGTCTTCTTGCTTAGCCATAAATTTATCAAACTCATCTAAGCATGGGCTAGTAATCTTAGTAAACGGGATTACAGCTTTATCATATCTATAGAGAGAATTTACCTTTACTACATGTGTCGGGTTATCAAGACCATGAGTTTCTTCAATAGGTAAAGGATTTCGATTATATGTTTCTTCAATGGGCGGTAAATTAAGACCATGTATTTCTTCAATAGGAGGTAAATTCTTAACATCTTCAGCTTTAATACCCTTTTCTTTCATAGATTTCTTTGCCTCTTGCATATCTTCAGGACTGAGAAATAGAATACCCATCTTCTTCGGAGTTGGTTTAGGAATAGGCTCAGGAATTGGCTCCAGAGGTGTCCAATTATTTTCATTAGTCAACATATTATTCAATAGAATTCCAGCTTCATCTAGTGTTTTTTCCCTGAAAACACAACCACCACAACTATCCAGGTGGTCTCTAGAAGCATCAGTTAGTCCATTATAAAAGGTATCAAGTATTTCATTTTTCTTAAGAGGATGATCAGGCAAAGCATTAAGTAACTGGAGAAGCCTCCCCCAAGCTTGTGGGAGACTCTCTTCTTCAATTTGCACAAAATTATATATATCCCTTAAAGCAGCTTGTTTCTTATGAGGAGGGAAATATTTAGCAGAGAAGTAATAAATCATATCTTGGGGACTACGCACACAACCAGGATCAAGAGAATTAAACCATATCTTAGCATCACCTTTTAATGAGAATGGAAATATTTTAAGGATGTAAAAGTAGCGAGTTCTCTCATCTTTAGTGAATAGGGTGGCTATATCATTTAGTTTAGTAAGATGTGCCACAACAGTTTCAGATTCATAACCATGAAAAGGATCAGATTCAACCAAAGTAATTATATCAGGATCAACAGAGAATTCATAATCCTTATCAGTAACAAAGATAGGTGACGTAGCAAAAGCAGGGTTGGGTTTCATTCTAGCATTTAGAGATTGCTTACTCCATTTAGCTAATAATTTTTTAAGTTCAATTCTATTTCTGCAAGCTAAAATGGCTAAAGAAGCATCTTGATCAAAAACATAACCCTTAGGAATGGCAAGTGGTTCTTCATCATCACTTTCATCAGTATCATCAGATTCAATATTTTCAATTTCTCTAGCCCTAGCAAGTTATTCATCGAGAAAAGCACTAAGTGGCATAGTAGTATTAGGCATAGTGGTAGTTTCATCATAAGTATCATGCATAGCAGAAGTGGCATCATCAATAACATGCGACATATCAGAACGAATAGCAGAAGCAGGTGTAGGTGTCGCAAGTTTACTCAAAACAGAAGGTGAATCAAGTGCAGCGCTAGATGGCAGTTCCTTACCTCCCCTCGTAGTTGAGGGATAGATCTTGGTTTTTGGATCTCTCAAGTTCTTCATAATGATAAGCAGATATATATATATATCCCAAGTGACTCAAAGAATAGAGCTATGCTCTCCGGCAACGGCGCCAGAAAATAGTCTTGATAACCCACAAGTATAGGGGATCGCAACAGTTTTCGAGGGTAGAGTATTCAACCCAAATTTATTGATTTGACACAAGGGGAGCTAAAGAATATTCTCAAGTATTAGCAGCTGAGTTCTCGATTCAACCACACCTGAAAACTTAATATCTGTAGCAAAGTATTTAGTAGCAAAGTAATATGGTAATAGTGGTAACGATAACAAAAGATAACGGTAGTAAAAGCAATGTTTTTGGTATTTTGCAGTGATGATAGCAATAGCAACGGGAAAGTAAATAAGCGAAGAACAATATGTGGAAAGCTCGTAGGCAATGGATCAGTGATGGAGAATTATGCCGGATGCGGTTCATCATGTAATAGTCATAACCTAGGGTGACACAAAACTAGCTCCAATTCATTGATATAATGTAGGCATGTATTCCGAATATAGTCATACGTGCTTATGGAAAAGAACTTGCATGAAATCTTTTGTCCTACCCTCCCGTGGCAGCAGGGTCCTTACGGAAACTAAGGGATATTAAGGCCTCCTTTTAATAGAGAACCGGAACAAAGCATTAACACATAGTGAATACATGAACTCCTCAAACTATGGTCATCACCGGTAAGTATCCCGATTATTGTCACTTCGGGGTTAACAGATCATAACACATAATAGGTTACTATAGACTTGCAAGATAGGATCAAGAACACTCATATATTGATGAAAACATAATAGGTTCACATCTAAAATCATGGCACTCGGGCCCTAGTGACAAGCATTAAGCATAGCAAAGTCATAGCAACATCAATCTCAGAACATAGTGGATACTAGGGATCAAACCCTAACAAAACTAACTCAATTACATGATATATCCCTTCCAACCCATCACCGTCCAGCAAGCCTACGATGGAATTACTCACGCACGGCGGTGAGCATCACGAAATTGGTGATGGAGGATGGTTGATGATGACGATGGAGACGGATTCCCCTCTCCGGAGCCCCGAACGGACTCCAGATCAGCCCTCTTGAGAGGTTTTAGGGCTTGGCGGTGGCTCTGTATCATAAAACGCGATGATTTCTTCTCTCTAATTTTTCTCTCCCCGAAACTCAATATATGGAGGTGGAGTTGGAGTCGGAGAGGCAACAGGGGGCCCACGAGGTATGGGGGCGCGCCCTAGGGGGGCAGGCACGCCCCCCACCCTCGTGCCAAGGTGGTGGGCCCCTTGGCCTTCATATTTTGTAGGTATTTTACTTATTTTCTAAAAAGTGGCTCCGTGAAGTTTCAGGTCATTCTGAGAACGTTTGCTCCTGCACATAAATAACACCATGGTAATTCTGCTAAAAACAGCGTCAGTCCGGGTTAGTTCCATTCAAATCATGCAAGTTAGAGTCCAAAACAAGGGCAAAAGTGTTTGGAAAAGTAGATACATTGGAGAAGTATCAGATATGGTTTAATTCTCTTGATCCTGGTTGTGTGCGTAGTCCCCAGGATATGATTTATTACTTCTCTGCTAAATATTTCCCCGCTCATAAGAAACAAGCTGCTTTAAGGGAAATATATAATTTTGTGCAAATTGAAGAAGAGAGTCTCCCACAAGCTTGGGGGAGGCTTCTCCAGTTACTTAATGCTTTGCCTGATCATCCTCTTAAGAAAAATGAAATACTTGATACCTTTTATAATGGACTAACTGATGCTTCTAGAGACCACCTGGATAGTTGTGTTGGTTGTGTTTTCAGGGAAAAAACACTAGATGAAGCTGGAATTCTATTGAATAATATGTTGACTAATGAAAATAATTGGACACTTCCTGATCCAATTCCTGAACCAACTCCTAAGCCAACTCCGAAGAAGAGGGGTATTTTGTTTCTCAGTCCTGAAGATATGCAAGAGGCAAAGAAATCTATGAAGGAAAAAGGTATTAAAGCTGAAGATGTTAAGAATTTACCTCCTATTGAAGAAATACATGGTCTTAATTTACCGCCTGTTGAAGAAATACACGGTCTTGATAACCCGACAAAGGTAGTAAAGGTAAATTCTCTCTATAGATATGATAAAGCTGAAATCCCATTTACTAAGTCTGCTAGCTCATGCTTGGATGAGTTTGATGACTTTATGGTTAAAGAAGAAAACTTCAATGCTTATTTTGATAGAGAATTAAAACACAATGCTGACATGCTTGAACACTTGGGTGATTATATGGCTAATATTAAAGATGAACTAAAACTTATTAGTAAACATGCTTCTACGGTTACCACTCAAGTAGAACAAGTACTTAAAGATAAGAATGATTTTCTCAATGAATTGAATAGTAAGAAAAATGATAATCTTGTTAGAGTTATGACTAGAGGTGGTAAA
This sequence comes from Triticum aestivum, assembly GCF_018294505.1. Taxonomy (NCBI): domain Eukaryota; kingdom Viridiplantae; phylum Streptophyta; class Magnoliopsida; order Poales; family Poaceae; genus Triticum; species Triticum aestivum. Next base: position 534,144,954 of record NC_057797.1, read on the forward strand.
ATGACTTAGGAACCTTTGTATCCTGAGGGCCATCCTAAGAGAATTGAGCAAGATTCTCAGAGAAATAATATTTATGTACCTAGTCCTTCTAAACAGAAGAAAAAGAAAAATGATAGGACTTTGCATGCTTCTAGTGAACCTGTTGTTGACACACCTGAGAATCCCAATGATATTTCTATTTCTGATATTGAAACACAATCTGGTAATGAACATGAACCTAGTGATAATGTTAATAATGATGATGCTCAACCTAGTAATAATAATGATGTAGAGATTGAACCTGCTGTTGATCTTAATAACCCACAATCAAAGAATCAACGTTATGATAAGAGAGACTTTGTTGCTAGGAGGCACGGTAAAGAAAGAGAACCATGGGTTTAGAAACCCATGCCTTTTCCCCCTAAACCATCCAAGAAAAAGGATGATGAAGATTTTGAGCGCTTTGCTGAAATGATTAGACCTATCTTTTTGCGTATTTGTTTGACTGATATGCTCAAAATAAATCCTTATGCTAAGTATATGAAAGAAATTGTTACAAATAAAAGAAAGATACCATAAGCTGAAATTTCCAGCATGCTTGCTTATTATACTTTTAAGGGTGGAATACCTAAGAAACTAGGAGATCTAGGAGTACCAACTATACCATGCTCCATTCAAAGAAACTATGTTAAAACTGCTTTATGTGATCTTGGAGCTGGTGTTAGTGTTATGCCTCTCTCTTTATATCCTAGACTTGATTTGAATAAGTTGACACCTACTGAAATATCTTTGCAAATGGATGATAAATCAACTGCTATACATGTCGGTATTTGCGAGGATGTGCCTGTTGTGGTTGCAAACATTACTATTTTGACGGACTTTGTTATCCTTGATATTCCCGAGGACAACAGTATGTCTATTATTCTTGGAAGACCCTTTTTGAATACTGCAGGGGTTGTTATTGATTGCACCAAAGGCAATGTCACTTTTCATGTTAATGGCAATGAGCATACGGTACACTTTCCGAGGAAACAACCTCAAGTTCATAGTATAAACTCTATTGGAAAAATTCCATCGATTATTTTTGGAGGTTTTGAATTTCCTCTTCCTACTGTCAAGAAGAAATATGATATTCTTATTGTTGGGATGTGCATATCCCCGTTGAGGTAACCTAGTGTTATTCGAAAATTCTCCGGTTCCATGTTATTCAGAATGAGTTTGTTAACAAGACCTGATCAACCTTGTTAGTGGATTCCTTTTGATGAGCATGAGATGGATGAATTTAGAAAACACAACTCTCTGTACCCTCTTTTTACTTTCTGTTATTTATATTAAATAAATAAAAAATAGTATTTTCTGTTTGTTATCTGAATTATCCATGCAATAAAAAATACCCCTAAAATAAAAGTTCTCCATATGCCCTGAAATTTAAATATGATTTTTTCTGGAATATTTGAGAATATCTGGCACTGAGAACACATCAGTGGGAGCAAGCACCTGGCCACAAGGGTGCAGGGCGCGCCCTACCCCCCTAGGCGTGCCCCCTGCCTCGTGGGCCCACGGTGGCCCCCCTCCACTTATTCCAGCTACCACACATTCCTTCTTCCTCCCACAAACACCACTAGCCAGCTCAAACCTGAGTCCAAGCTCATTTTGCTGCCATTTTCGATCTCCTTGCTCAAAGCACCTCTCACAAAGCTGCTTTGGGGGATTGTTCCTTGGTATGTGACTCCTCCAATGGTCCAATTAGTTTTTGTTCTAGTGCTTTATTCATTGCATATTTTTTTCTGCTTAGGTGACCCTGTTCTTGAGCTTGCATGTCTAATTTATATGGTCAAAAGTAGTTTTGATGCATGATATTGCCTCTAGGCACTTGTAGGAGTAGTTGTTATCAATATTGTTGAGTTAGGTTCACTTTTATTTTGAAGTTAATAAAATTTCAGAAATTTTTCAAAGGAAGAAATATGTTTAGGAAAATGTACCAAGGTGGTCCTTCAAGGAAGCAAGGACCCAGGCTCGCAATACGTGATGCCGATGATGAGCAGGAATCTCAGGTGCGGGCTTGTGAATGGCCGTCAGAGGACTTTATGGATCGAGCAGGAATCAAGGAAGAATTTAACGCGTATGTGTGTAATGCCGATCTTGAGAGCTTCAAGGCAGATAAGTGCCGCCAATACCATTATCTCACTGATTCCTTTGTGAGGAGGTTTGAATTTTCATCATCACGCAATTCTCAAACTGTCATGTTTGATCTTCATGAAAATTCTTATACCATGGACTTAGAGGATTTTAATACTGCTTGCAAACTTCCACAATGGGGCAGCACTAGTGAGCCTCACAGATCTGAGTTTAGAGATTTTCTTGCTAGTATAACTATGGGGGAATCTAGAGATATAACACAAGCTACCATAGGGAGCATTCATTTTCCTCCTATACATTACTTTTCTCTCTTCATAGGTAGATGCATTAATGGTAAAGATGAAGCATGTCACATGTGTGTGCTTGACCTTAGCGTTCTCAGAAGCGCTGTTTTAGGAGATAAACAATACAACTTGGGGGCTATCGTTGCACGTAGGTTGCATAATAATCGTATTCATGGAGATTTCTCTGGTGGAATATTTGCAACCCGTCTAGCTAATTTTCTTGATATACCCATACATGGGTATGATATTGAGTTGCCTCCTGTTTATTTAGATTATGAGGCTATGGTTCGTCATCAGTTTGTTGAGAGGAACAATCAGTTCCTCCAGTACCGACTAATCTTTGACAGACGACGCACCTATCACGTCGCTCTCCATGCTCCTGCTTTCTTTGACTCTTAGACAAAAGGGAGATATGTTATAACCAGGGAGGAGGCAGACGAGTATAAGAGGAGGACGGAGACGACCTGTCTCTAAGCGGCAGCTCATGAGGCAATAGCTGCTGCATCTCAGTACGACCCCAGCTACAACTTTGGATATCCGCCAGGCCAGCCATGGCCATAGACCAACTTAGGCCAAAAGCCTAAGCTTGGGGGAGTACGTATTTCTCACCGACATTACATTCATGTTCACACACTCATGCTAGTTGTCGGTGCTCATACTTTTTCATTATATCATCCATGCTAGTTTATTTTCCTTTTTTATGCTTTCTTCTTGTGTGTTTAATAAACCTTAAGAAAAAAAATTAGTTGCAGCTTTTAATTAGTTTACTTTCCATGCTTGTAGTAGTAACTAAAAAGAAAACTCAAAAAGATTTCTCGTTCTTCTTTTGCTTGTTGGGAGCTTTCCCGTGTAAATAATTTTATTTCTTTTTTTTCCTTTGGGGTCGATAGGAGAAGACCATAATGAAAATGTTAAAGTGGCTCTTATATGCATTATTGTTGATCTAACAAAGAGCCCATATTACCTTGTCTTCTCTCTTGAATTGAATGCTTGCAGATTCCAGCTTAGTCCAATGCACGTGCACTATTATTACTATCCACACTATTCGGTCGTGCAAGTGAAAGGCAATAATGATGATTATATGATGAACTCATTGAGATGAGAAAAGCTAGTATGAACTCGACCTCTCTTGTTTTTGTAAATATGATTAGTTCATTGTTCCTGATTCAGCCTATTATGAATAAACATGTTTGCAATGACAATTAGAGATTATAGTTGCTTATGCCATGCTTCATTAGCTAGGAGCTTATAATGGTTTACCTTGCGTGCCAACATGCTATTAAAATGGTTGTGATGTGGTATGATAGGGTGGTATCCTCTTTTGAACGATTCGAGTGGCTTGACTTGGCACATGTTCACGCATGTAGTTGAAACAAAATCAACATAGCCTCTACGATATTTATGTTCATGGTGCATTATATCCTACTCATGCTTGCATTCGGTGTTGATTAATTTTAATGCATGTTCATGACTGTTGTCGCTCTCTAGCTGGTCGCTTCCCAGTCGTTTGCTAGCCTTCACATGTACTAAGCGGGAATACTGCTTGTGCATCCAATTCCATAAACCCCAAAGTTGTTCCATATGAGTCCACCATACCTACCTATATACGGTATCTACCTGCCGTTCCAAGTAAATTTGTATGTGCCAAACTCTAAACCTTCAAATAAACATTATGTTTTGTATGCTCGAATAGCTCATGTATCAACTAGGGCTGTCCGTATCTTCCATGTTAGGTGGGTTATTCTCAAGAGGAGTGGACTCCTCTCCTCACTCACGAGAAAATGGATGGTCACCGGGATGCCCAGTCCCATGCTATATGCAAATCAAATCAAAATAATTGCAAACAAAACTCCCCTGGGGCTGTTTTTAGTTGGAGGCACTCATTGTTTAGAGCAAGCCATGGATTGATGCTTGTTGGTGGAGGGGGAGTATAAACTTTACCATTCTGTTTGGGAACCGCCTATAATGTGTGTAGCATGGAAGATATCGCCATATCTCGGTTGTTATGTTGACAATGAAAGTATACCACTCAAAATATTATTCATATCTATTTCAAAACCGAGCTCTGGCACCTCTACAAATCCCTGCTTCCCTCTACGAAGGGCCTATCTATTTACTATTATGCTGAGTCATCATCCTCTTATTTAATAGCACCGGTTGGAGAGCACCACTGCCATTTGCATTCATTACTGTTAGTTTACATTGAGTATGACTTGACTGGATCTCTTTTACCATGAATTACAATGTCTAGTCAGTCCTTGATCTTTAAAGGTGCTCTGCATTTATGTTTTGCGGTCTCAGAAAGGGCTAGCGAGATATCATCATGTTATATCATATCATGATTGTTTTGAGAAAGTGTCGTCATCCGAGATTTATTATTATTGCTTGCTAGTTTATTATGTCATTGATATGAGTAAACATGAGACCTAAAAGTTATTGTGAATATGGTTAGTTCATAATCTTTGCTGAAAACTTGAATGCTGGCTTTACATATTTACAACAACAAGAGCAAACAGAGTTTGTAAAAGTTTTTCTTTATCACTTTCAGTTTATCAACTGAATTGCTTGAGGACAAGCAAAGGTTTAAGCTTGGGGGAGTTGATACGTCTCAGTCGTATCTACTTTTCCAAACACTTTTGCCCTTGTTTTGGACTCTAACTTGCATGATTTGAATGGAACTAACCCAGACTGACGCTGTTTTCAGCAGAATTGCCATGGTGTTATTTTTGTACAGAAATAAAAGTTCTCGGAATGACCTGAAAATCAACGGAGAATTATTTTGGAATATATAAAAACACTAGAAGGAAGATCCACGTCAGGGGGGGGGGGCTCCACCTGTCCACGAGGGTGGGGGCGCGTCCTACCCCCTGGGTGTGCCCCCTGCCTCATGGGCCCCCTGACGCTCCACCGACCTCAACCTTGACTCCATATATTCACTTTCGGGGAGAAAAAACCAAGGAGAAGGATTCATCGCATTTTACGATACGGAGCCGCCGCCAAGCCCTAAACTCTCTCGGGAGGGCTGATATGGAGTCCGTTCGGGGCTCCGAGAGGGGAATCCGTCGCCATCGTCATCATCAACCATCCTCCATCACCAATTTCATGATGCTCACCGCCGTACGTGAGTAATTCCATTTTAGGCTTTCTGGACGGTGATGGGTTGGATGAGATTTATCATGTAATCGAGTTAGTTTTGTTAGGGTTTGATCCCTAGTATCCACTATGTTCTGAGATTGATGTTGCTATGACTTTGCTATGCTTAATGCTTGTCATTAGGGCCCGAGTGCCATGATTTCAGATCTGAACCTACTATGTTTTCATCAATATATGAGAGTTCTTGATCCTATCTTGCAAGTCTATAGTCACCTAGTATGTGTTATGATCCGGCAACCCCGAAGTGACAATAATCGGGACCACTCCCGGTGATGACCGTAGTTTGAGGAGTTCATGTATTCACTATGTGTTAATGCTTTGGTACGGTACTCTATTAAAAGGAGGCCTTAATATCCCTTAGTTTCCAATAGGACCCTGCTGCCACGGGAGGGTAGGACAAAAGATGTCATGCAAGTTCTTTTCCATAAGCACGTATGACTATATTCGGAATACATGCCTACATTACATTGATGAACTGGAGCTAGTTCTGTGTCACCCTAGGTTATGACTGTTACATGATGAAGCGCATTCGGCATAATTCTCCATCACCGTTCCATTGCCTATGAGATTTCCATATGTTGTTCTCCGTTTATCTACTTTTCCGTTGCTATTGTTATCATCACTATAAAACACCAAAAATATTACTTTTGCTACCGTTACATTTTGCTACCGTTACCACTACTATCATATTACTTTGCTACTAAACACTTTGCTATAGATATTAAGTTTCCAGGTGTGGTTGAATTGACAACTTAGCTCCTAATACTTGAGAATATTCTTTGGCTTCCCTTGTGTCGAATCAATAAATTTGGGTTGAATACTCTACCCTCGAAAACTGTTGCGATCCCCTATACTTGTGGGTTATCACAAGACCAATTAATTCATCCTTACTAGGGAATTCTTTTTCATGAAGCTTTCTGCTAAACTTGGAAAAATTAAATTCATGAGACTCATCACCAAAACTAACACCGGTAGTTTGTTTCTCACAATCTATTCTAGCATTAATGTTGTTCAAGAAAGTTCTGCCAAATATAATGGGACAAAATTCATCTTTTGGGGAACCAAGAACAAGAAAATCAGTAGGGTATTTAATTTTCCCACACAAGACTTCAACATCTCTAACAATCCCAATCGGTGATATTGTGTCTCTATTAGCAAGTTTAATAGTAACATCTATGTCTTCTATTTCTACGGGTGCTATGTCATTCACAATTTCATGATATAAGGTGTAGGTAATAGCACTCATAGTAGCACCTATGTCACACAAACCATGATAACAGTGATCTCCTATTTTAACCGAGATGACAGGCATGCCAACAACATGTCTATGTTTATCTTTTTTATCAGGTTTGGCAATTCTAGCAGCTTCTTCACAAAAGTAAATAACATGCCCATCCATATCTTCTTCCAAGAGATCTTTAATCATAACAATACTAGGTTCTAATTTAATTTGTTCATTAGGTTTAGGTCTTCTAACATAGCTTTTGTTAACCATAGATGAAACTTTAGCATGTTCCTTTATCCTAACAGGGAAAGGTGGTTTCTCTATATAAGAAGAAGGAACAACTGGATCAACATTATAAAATATAGTTTCTTCTTTAACTGGTACTGATTCTTTAATTTCTTCTTTAATAGGTGGGTGATATTTAAACCACTTCACTTTAGGGAGATCAACATGAGTAGCAAATGATTCACAAAAGGAGGCTACTATCTCAAAGTCAAGTCCATATTTAGTGCTAAACTTTTGAAAAAGCATCGGTATCCATAAAAGATTTAACACAATCATACTTAAGTTTAATACCTGACTCTTTACCTTTGTCAAGTTCCCAATCTTCAGAGTTGTGTTTAATTCTTTCCAAAAGATCCCACCAGAATTCAATAGTCTTCTTCATAAAAGAACCAGCACAAGAAGTATCAAGCATGGTTTGGTCATTACGAGAAAGCCGAGCATAAAAGTTCTAGATAATAATTTCTCTTGAGAGCTCATGATTGGGGCATGAATATAACATTGACTTAAGCCTCCCTCAAGCTAGAGCGATACTTTCTCCTTCAAGAGGCCAAAAATTATATATATAATTTCGATCATGATGAACTAGATGCATAGGATAATTTTTTTGATGGAACTCCAATTTCAAACGATTCCAATTCCAAGATCCAATATCATCACATAGACTATACCATGCCAATGCTTTTCCCTTGAAAGATAAAGGGAAAACCTTCTTCATAACTTCATCTCCGGGTAAACCTGCAAGCTTGAACAATCCACAAATTTGTTCTACATATATCAAGTGCATATCAAGATGTTCGGTTCCATCTCCTTCATAAGGATTAGCTAGCAGTTGTTCTATCATACCCGAAGGAATTTCATATTCAATATTTTCAGTAGGTGTAGTAGGTTGAGGGGTAACTAATTGTGGTTCTGGATGAGGTGAAGATACCCCGAACAAACCCCTCAAAGGATTGTTTTCCATAGTAACAAGTGACAATAAATTTCAGCACACTATATAATTGTTTCCTTACCAAATTCCACTTACCAAAGGCGCTTCACTCCCCGGCAACAGTGCCAGAAAATAGCCTTGATGACCCACAAGTATGGGGGATCAATTGTAGCTCTTTTCGATAAGTAAGAGTGTCGAACCCAACGAGGAGCCGAAGGAAATGACAAGTGGTTTCCAGCAAGGTAATTCTGCAAGTGCTGAAATTGTAAGTAGCGGAGTAGTTTGATAGCAAGATAATTTGTAATGAGCAAGTAATGATAGTAGTAAAAAGGAGCATCAAGGTAGCACGATCCTTTTGAGGCAAAGGACAGGCCAAAACGGTCTCTTATGATAAGCAAAGCGTTCTTGAGGGTACACAGGAATTTCATCTAGTCACTTTCATCATGTTAGCTTAATTCGTGTTCGGCACTTTGATAATTTGATATGTGGGTGGACCGGTGCTTAGGTGCTGTTCTTACTTGAACAAACTTCCTACTTATGATTAACCCTCTCGCAAGCATCCGCAACTACGAGAAAAGTATTAAGAATAAATTCTAACCATAGCATTAAACTTTTGGATCCAATCAGTCCCTTACGGAATAGCGCATAAACTTGGGTTTAAGATTATGTCACTCTTGCAACCCATCATCTAATTGCTACTCCACAATGCATTCCCTTAGGCCCAAATATGGTGAAGTGTCATGTAGTCGACGTTCACATGACACCACTAAGGGATCACAACATACATACTATCAAAATATCGAACACATATCAAGTTCACATGATTTCTCCCGTGACCTCAGGAATAAAAGTAACTACTCACAAATGATAAACATGCTCAAGATCAGAGGAGTATTAAATAGAATGTTGGATATGAACATATAATCTTCAACCAAATAAACCATATAGTAATCAACTACAAGATGTAATCAACACTACTAGTCACCCACAAATACCAATCTATAGTTCCGGTAACACGATTGAACACAAGAGATGGACTAGGGTTTGAGAGGAGATGGTGTTGTTGAAGATGTTGATGGAGATTGCCCTCCCCAAGATGGGAGAGTTGTTGGTGATGATGATGACAATGATTTCCCCCTCCGAGAGGGAAGTTCCCCCGGCGGAATCGCTCCGCCGGAGGGCAAAAGTGCTCATGCCCAAGTTCCGCCTCGAGGCGGCGGCGCTCCGTCCCGAAAGTCCTCTCCTTATTTTTTCTAGGTCAAAATGACTTATATACCAGAAGATGGGCACCGGAGGTGGGCCTGGGTGAGAACAACCCGCCAGGACGTGCCTGGGCTCCCTAGCGCGCCCAGGTGGGTTGTGCCCACCTGGTGGGCCCCCTCTGGTAGTTCTTCGCTCTAATATTCATCATATATTTCATAAAAAAATCTCCGTGAAGTTTCAGCTTGTTTGGAGTTGTGCAGAATAGGTTGCCTGAAGTAGCTTTTCCAGATCCAGATTTTCCACCTGCCGGAAGTCTCCCTCTTTGTGTATACCTTGCATATTATGAGAGAAAAGGCATTAGAATTACTCCAAAAAGCATTATTATGGATAAAAACATTATAAATAATAGTAAGAAAACATGATGCAAAATGGACGTATCACGCCAAGAGCAAGCAACATGTGAGGACATGCTATAATTGTGGCAATGTGAGCCACTTTGTTGCGGAGTGCCCGTACGAGAAGAGGGAAGACAATGGTGGCAAGCTTATCCGAAAATACAAGGCCAAGTCCTACCCCAACAAGAACAACTTCACCAAGAAGACTCCTCCCAAGGGGTTGGTGGCACAAGAAGAGTACAATGAGGATGATGATGAAGACGGTGAGAAGGTTGCCATGGCCTCCGTTGCCATTGCAACAACTCCATGGGTGTCCCTGTTCGACTCACCCAATGAGAACATCACATCCAAGTGCCTCATGGCCAAAGCCACCAACAAGGTAACCCTCAGCATCAAAACCACCATCACCACTAATCCTTCCTTGACGGATTGCATTGATGAAAGTGAGGGGTCGAAGGAGGAAGAAAATGAATTTGAGTCGTTTATGAGTAAGCTCAAGGGTAAACCCAGGAAGCACTTCGTTGCTCTCTTGGAATAGCTTGGTGAAGCAAATGACATGATCGAGGCTCATGAAGAAACCATCTCAAAGATGGAAGGGCATAGTCATGACTATGTCGATGAGATATCGGATCTCTCTAATGCGCTTGAGGAAGAGCGTGGTCATCGTTTGGCTCTTGAGGAGTCACACAACGATGATCATGCTAAATTAAAGAAATACCTTGATCATGCTCTTGTTGTATCTCGTGTGCTCAATTTCGAGAAAGCTAAACTTGGGGTTGACCATGCTAGACTCAAGGAGGAGTTTGATATACTCGACAAGGCTCACAAGACCTTGAAGGGGTCTCATGCTAGCCTCAAAGAGTCTCATGATCAACTCCAAGTGAAGCTAACCAAGGAGAGAGCCACATTCCCTCATATGGTTTTAATTGATAATGCAAATGCCACTGACCCATGTTGTGAGCATGTGCATCTTGTTGAGGAGAATGCAAAGTTGAAGGAGCAACTTGAGAAAGCCCTTGTGTCTTGCATACAAGGTGAGAAGAACCTCAAAGACCTTTTGAGAAATCAAAAGGAAGTTGTGGGCAAGGAGGGAATTGGGTTTCTATGAAGCTTGAAGCTACACCAGTACCCAAAGAGGAAGGGATGATGCATCACATCAGCAATAGGTATTTCCCTCAGGTGTGAAACCAATGTTATCAAACCAGTAGGAGAACCAAGCAACACAACGTAAACAGCACCTGCACACAGACAAAAAATCCTCGCAACCGACATGTAAAAGGGGTTGTCAATCCTGTCGTGGACTTGACACTGCAGATGTCCTAGCGCAAGGACATAGTAGTGGAGCCATCGCAACTAGGTTAGCTTGAAGGGGTTAAGCGAGACAAAGGACATAGAGAGTTTACCCAGGTTCGGCCCCTCTCAACGAGGTAAAAGTCTACTCCTTATTTGTGTTGTATTGCTAGGGTTTCGATTACTAGGGAGCGAATATGCTTGACCTAGCTCTCGATTGTTGTTACTTGTCCCTAAACCATTGTCGGGTCGTCCCTTTATATACGGTTGACGCCCGACAGCTCACAGAGTCCCGGCCGGCTCATACACAGCGTGTCCGGCTCAGTGACTAACTACGCCTGCCTTACAAAACAAGTTATACACATATGGCGGTTCACCCTCTTGGGCCTCAAGTCGCCTCCGGGTCTTGGGCCGTTAATGGGCTTGTATGAGCCACCATCTTCATTGATAAGTCGCCTGTGGTATGACCCGGCCCCTCCTGGGCGGTTCATACCCAATAGTTATATCCCCAACAAATCCCTTCCGGGTACGGCGCCTCAAGGTAGGCAAACGGACGTGAGATAAAATTGCAGTAGATTGATAGATCGAACGCCAAATAAAATAAATAAGAATAAATTGCAGCAATATACTTTTGTATTTTTAGTTTAATAGATCTGAAAATAAATGCAAAAGAAAAGTAGACCGCAAAGGCAAATAATATGAGAAAGAGACCCGGGGGCCGTAGGTTTCACTAGTGGCTTCTCTCGAGAAAAATAGCAAACGGTGGGTGAACAAATTACTGTTGGGAAATTGATAGAACTTCAAATAATCATGATGATATCCAGGAAATGATCATTACATAGGCATCACATCCAAGATTAGTAGACCGACTCATGCTTGCATCTACTACTATTACTCCATACATCGACCGCTATCCAGCATGCATCTAGTGTATTAAGTTCATGGAGAAACGGAGTAATGCAATAAGAACGATGACATGATGTAGACAAGATCTATCTATTTAGAGATAGACCCCATCATTTTATCCTTAGTAGCAATGATACATACGTGTCGGTTCCCTTTCTGTCACTGGGATCAAGCACCGTAAGATCGAACCCACTACAAAGCACCTCTTCCCATTGCAAGATAAATAGATAAAGTTGGCCAAACAAAACCCAAATATCAGGGAAGAAATAAGAGGCTATAAGTAATCATGCATAAAATAGATCAAAGAAACTCAAATACTTTCATGGATATAAAAAGATAGATCTGATCATAAACTCAAAGTTCATCGATCCCAACAAACACACCACAAAAGAGTTACATCATATGGATCTCCAGGAGACCATTGTATTGAGAATTCGGAGAGAGAGAGAGAGAGAGGAAGCCATATAGCTATGAACTACAGCTCCCCTAGGGTTTTGGGAATATTGGGGTATTTATAGAGCAAAGAGGCGGTCTGCAGGGCACCTGAGGTTGGCATAATCCACCAGGGTGCGTTTGGGCCTCCTAGAGCGCCCTGGTGGATTGTGCTCTCCTCGGAGCAACCCCAGGTGTAGCCAAGGCCCATTATGTGTCTTCTGGTCCAAAATAATCTTTGTGAAGTTTCGTTGCATTTGGACTCCGTTTGGTATTGATTTCCTGCGATGTAAAAAAACATGCGGAAAACAACAACTGGCACTTGGCACTATGTCAATAGGTTAGTACCAAAAAATGACTATAAAATGATTATGAAACATCCAAGGATGATAATATAACAACATGGAACACTCAAAAATTATAGATACGTTGGAGATGTATCAGCATCCCCAATCTTAACTCCTACTCGTCCTTGAGTAGGGAAGTGATAAAAACAGAATTTTTGATGTGGAATGCTGCCTATCATGTCATATCATATTTATTTTCTTTATAGCATGGACATTTGGACTTTTATATTTTTCAAAGCAATAGTCTAGTTTTGACATGATAATTTAAATACTCAAGCATATCAACAAGCAACCATGTCTTTCAAAATATCAACGCTAAAATAAGTTATCCCTAGCCCATTATGCCCAATCATTGATCCATTCATGAAACACACTCGCATATTAGCTACACCCAATACTCAAGTATGATCATATTGCCTCCTAGTTGGTGCTTTTATAAGATAAGATGGAGACTCAAATTCAAAAATAAAAATTGCATAAAGTAAAAGAAAGGCCCTTCGCAGAGGGAAGTAGGGATTTGTAGAGGTGCCAGATCTCAAAGCGAAAAACTTAGAGATAAAAACATTTTGGGAGGTGTATCCTTCCCACCAACGAAAACGACTTAGAGTTCCCGACACTTTCCATGCTAGATATATCATAGGCGGTTCCCAAACAGAAAATAAAGTTTATTCCTTTTTCAACCATACTTTCACTTTCCATGGCTAGCTGTATCCATGGTTGCCCTCCATACCAACACTTTCCGAGGAATTTATTATTTGACAACATAAAGTAAATTCATTTTTCATTTCGGGACTGGGCATCCCTAATACCTTTGCCTTACTCTCATGCAATGACAAGTGAATAAACACTCATCGTGAGAATAACACATCTAGCATGGAAAATATTAGCCACCCCTCACCGCTCCGCGAGCGAAACGAACACACAAAAGAGAAGTTTATTTTAAAATTAGAGATGGCACATACAAATTTGCTTAGAACGAAAAAAGAATACCACATATAGATAGATATAGTGGGCTCATGTGGCAAAACTGGTTTAAAGGTTTTTGGATGCACAAGTAGAGATCATACTTAGTGCAAAATGAAGGGTAGCAAAAGATTGAGAAGCGACCAACCAAGAAACGAATAATCTCATAAGAGAGCATTAAGCATAATTAACACCGAATAATGCATCACAAGTAGGATATAATTTCATTGCATAATTATTGACTTTCGTGCTTGCATAGGGAATCACAAACCTTAACACCAATATTCTTACTAAAGCATAATTACTCATCAACATAACTCACATATCACATCATCATATCTCAAAACTATTACTAAGAATCAAGTTTATTTTTTCCAATGATCTTCATGAAAGTTTTTATTATATCCTTCTTGGATATCTATCACTTTGGGACTAATTTTTATGTGTTGCTTTTATTAAGCTCAAACAAATATAAGTGAAGATCATGAGCATAACATTTCTTTCTTTCTCTCAAATTAATTTAAGTGAAGCAAGAGAGAATTTCTTGAAAATTTTACTAACTCTCAAATAAATCTAAGTGAAGTAATAGAGCATTTCTTCAAAAATACTAAAGCACCTCGTGCTCAAAAAAATATAAGTGAAGCACTAGAACAAGTCCATAGCTCATAAAAGTTTAAGTGAAGCATAGAGAGCAATTATAACAAGTCATGACATAATTTCGGCTCTCTCAAATAGGTGTGTACAGCAAGGAATCAAGACTTAAAACACAAAATAAAACAAGAAAAGACTCATATCATACAACACGCACAAAGCAAAACACATAGTATGTGACGAATAAAAATATAGCTTCAAGTAAAATACCGATGGTCGTTAGAAGAAATAGGGGATGCCACTTGGGGGCATCCCCAAGCTTAGTTGTTTTCTCATTCTTGGATAATAGCTTGGGATGACAGGGCATTCCCAAGCTTAGACTCTTTTTACTCCTTATTCCTTCATACATCGTAATATTACCCAAAACTTCAAAACTTCAATCACACAAAACTCAACAAAAGCTTCATGAGATCCGTTAGTATAAGAAAATGAATCACTACTATATGTGCTATATAAAACCAATTCATATTTTTTTGCATTATATCTACTGTATTCCAACTTTTCTATGGCAAAAACTCATCAAAGAAAACCATAGAGCCATCAAAATAAGCACACAACACAAAGAAAACAGAATCTGTCAAAACAGAACCGTGTGTAGTAATCTAGGTGTTTCGAATACTTTTGTAACTCCAAAAATTCTGAGAAATTAGGAAGACCTGAGAAATTTGTATATAGATCTACTCAAAAGGAATGGGTATTTTATCGCTCTTTTATTAAAAATGAGAATTATTTTCGTGAGCGCAAAAGTTTCTGTTTTTTCAGCAAGATCAAACAATTATCACCCAAGAAGATCCTAAAGGCTTCACTTGGCACAAACACTAACTAAAACATAAAAAACACAATCATAACAGTAGCATAATTGTGCTAACACACAAGAACAGAAATCAAAAAGCAAAAATAAATTTTATTCATTAGGTTGCCTCCTAACAAGCGCTATAGTTTTACGCCCTTAGCTAGGCATAAAGCAAGGATCTAAATTTTGTCATCCTTCTTCTTAATTTTCTTAGAGGTATTTTCATCATGGAGTTTTGTAAACACAACATAAAACATATTATCCATAGAAACCTTAGCATTCCTAAGTTGGTTTTCACCATACCCCCTTTGATTTCCCGCAACAATCCAAGAGTGATGTTGGTTAACATTATTGAAAACTTGTTGGATTATATCTAAAACAGGGACTTCCTTTTTAAGATTTTCATCAAAGATTTCATTATACCCAAGAAAATTTCTTAAAGCATAGTCACTATTGTAAAGAATTTCATCTATCACCGGTTTTTCACAGTTCATGCCATAAAAATCAAAGATTTCCCTAGCTTCCCGTATTATGTAGTCAAACTCATTCATAAGAACGAGAGTGGCCAACTTTTTAGCCTTATGATTCTTTATAACGGGAAGCTCAAAAAACAATCTTTCCAAAGTAGGATGGGTATGAATAAATTTACTTTCAAGTTTCATAACTAGTGCTGAAATAGCATCTGCATAAGATCTAGTAGTTTTAAGTATAGGAGCATCATCAAGACTCAAATTTCCCACACAATTGAAAGATTCTTGGATACGTTCTTTTCCCATAACATTCCCTTGCCCCAACATAAAAGTCTTACCATCCAGATTGCCCGTACTTCCAATCTTAGGAGTTAGGACATCATCTATTGGTGCCATACCAAAATCACTCATGATTGCACGTAAAGGATAGATCTGACGAAAAAGGCGAATGAAAAAGAGGGGCGAATAAAACGGCAATTTTTTGTGAAGTGGGGGAGAGGCAAATGAGAGGCAAAAGGCAAATAATGTAAATTGCGAGGAGATGAGATTTGTGATTAGGAACATGGTATATGTTGAAGATCCTCCCCGGCAACGGCGCCAGAAATTCCTTTTGATGCGGCTTGAAGCTACGTCGGTATTTCCCCATAGAGGAATGGATGATGCATCACAGCAGCGGTAGGTATTTCCCTCAAATGTGAAACCAAGGTTATCGAACCAGTAGGAGAACCAAGCAACACAACGTAAACAGCACGTGCACACAGGTAACAAATCCTTGCAACCCGACGTGTAAAAGGGGTTGTCAATCCCTTCCGGGTACGGCGCCTCAAGATAGGCAAACGGACATGAGATAAAGTTATAGTAGATTGATAGATTGAATGCCAAATAAAATAAATAAGAATAAATTGCAGCAAGGTATTTTTGTATTTTTAGTTTAATAGATCTGAAAATAAATGCAAAAGAAAAGTAGATCACAAAGGCAAATAATATGAGAAAGAGACCCGGGGGCTGTAGGTTTCACTAGTGGCTTCTCTCGAGAAAAATAACAAATGGTGGGTGAACAAATTACTGTTGGGCAATTAATAGAACTTCAAATAATTATGACGATATCCAGGCAATGATCATTACATAGGCATCACGTCCAAAATTAGTGGACAGACTCCTGCCTGCATCTACTACTATTACTCCAGACATCGACCGCTATCCAGCATGCATTTAGTGTATTAAGTTCATGGAGAAACGGAGTGATGCAATAAGATCTATCTATGTGGAGATAGACCCCATCGTTTTGTCCTTAGTAGCAACGATACATATGTGCCGGTTCCCTTTATGTCACTGGGATCAAGCACCGTAAGATCGAACCCACTACAAAGCACCTCTTCCCATTGCAAGATAAACAAATCAAGTGGCCAGACAAAACCCAAATATCGGAGAAGAAATACAAGGCTATAAGTAATCATGCATAAAAGAGATCAAAGAAACTCAAATACTTTCATGGATATAAAAAGATAGATTTGATCATAAACTCAAAGTTCATCGATCCCAACAAACACACCGCAAAAGAGTTACAACATATGAATCTCCAAGAGACCATTGTATTGAGAATTCAGAGAGAGAGCAAGCCATCTAGCTATTAACTACAGACCCAAAGGTATACAAAGAACTACTCACACATCATCGGAGAGGCACCAATGGAGGTAGTGAACCCCATCCAAGAAGGTGTCTAGATTGGATCTGGTGGTTCTGGACTCTGCGGCAGCTGGATGAATATTTTCGCCGACTACCCTAGGGTTTTGGGAATATTGGGGTATTTATTGGGCAAAGAGGCGGTCCGGGGGGCACCCGAGGTGGGCACAACCCACCAAGGCGCGCCTGGGCCTCCTAGCGCGCCCTGGTGGGTTGTGCTCTCCTCAGAGCACCCCCCAGGAGCAACCAGGGCCCATTATGTGTCTTCTGGTCCAAAAAATATCTGTGTGAAGTTTCATTGCATTTGGACTCCGTTTGTTATTGATTTCCTGCGATGTAAAAAACATGTAGAAAACAACAACTAGCACTTGGTACTATATATGTCAATATCTTAGTACCAAAAATGATATAAAATGACTATAAAATTATTATCAAACATCCAAGATTGATAATATAACAGCATGGAACAATCAAAAATTATAGATACGTTGGAGACGTATCAGGTTTGCACCCAAATCCAAGAATAATAAGAAGAATGACAAGGCCAAACGACCTCCTCTCAAGCAAACTTTTGTGAAGGAGGGAGAGGGTGCTTCTAAGGAGAAGAAGAATAATGTGAATGATGGTGGTGTCAAGAAGGGCAATGCCACTCCTTCCAACAAAGCCGGCGACTTTAACCCTTCTTATGTGCTATGCCGTGCTAGTGATGGGCATGTTTATGCCAAATTTGTTGGTTCTTCTTATGAGTACATTGAATGGACTATTTGGGTTCCTAAGACCCTTATTATTAACATCAAAGGACCCATTAGAAAATGGGTACCTAAAAACCAAGCATTAATCTCTTGTATGTGTTTGCTTCTAGTGGGGGATCATAGTTGCTCGATAATGGAGCCACAAATCATATGACCGGAAGCAAGGACTTGGTGGTGGATGTGCACAAGGTCTCATCTATGCCCACCAATGTCGAATGGGGTGATGCTTCATCTTCTAAGGTATTGGGTCTTGGCAAGGTTGTCATTTCTCATGATCTCACGATCGAGAAAGTCATGCTTGTTGAGTCCTTTGCATAGAACTTACTTTCCATTTGTCAACTTGCACTCATGGGCTTTGCCACTTTCTTTGATATTGATACCGTGGCCCTCTTGTGGAGCAAGACTCTTAAAGTAGACTTTGTTGGGCATGTCGAGAATGGTCTTTATGTGATTAACTTTTTGGAGCGACCCACTAAGATCGCGACATGCCTAATGGCTAAATTTGACGTGGGGTGGCTTTGGCATCACTGTTTAGCCCATGTTAATATGAGATCTTTGCAAAGTCTTCTCAAGGGGGACCATGTCCGTGGACTAACAAATGTTAGTTTTGCCAAAGATCGTGCTTACAGTGCTTGAGGGAGTACTGGATTATGGGGTCCTCGGGTGTCCGGGCTATGTGACATGGGTCGGACTGATGGGTCGTGAAGATACAAGGTAGAAGGCCTTCCCCTGTTTCCGGATGGGACTCTCCTTTGCGTGGATGGCAAGATTGGCGTTCGGATGTGTACTTTCCTTTTTCTGTAAACCGACCCTGTACAACCATAGGCCCCTCCGGTGTCTATGTAAGCTGGAGGGCTTAGTCCGCAGAGGCCATCTGAATTTACATAGGCTAGACATCTAGGGTTTAGCCATTACGATCTCGAGGTAGATCAACTCTTGCAACCCCTATACTCATCAAAGTCAATCAAGCAGGAAGTAGGGTATTACCTCCATTAAGAGGGCCCGAACCTAGGTAAACATCGTGTCCCCTTTGTCTCATGTTACCTTCGATCCTCAGATGCACAGTTCGGGACCCCCTACCCAAGATCGGCCGGTTTTGACACCGACATTGGTGCTTTCATTGAGAGTTCCACTCTGTCGTCACAGAAGGTTCGATGGCTCGTTTAACCATCAACAACAATGCTGTTTTCGAGGAAACCTTTCTCCCTGGTCAACTTTTTTGTATTCGGCGGCTTCGCTCTGCGCGCCAATTCGATTGGTGATCTCGAACAGATCGGTAGCTATGCCCCTGGTCACCAGATCAGATTCGGGAGCCTGAATTACGTCGCCGACGTCCGAGGAGACTTGATCTTCAAAGGGTTCACGGTCTCGACCATTGTTCCTTTGCTCCAAGAGGGAAACTCACCGAACCCGTCATCAGGCACCGCTCAAGGACCAACTATCATCCCTGCTCTGGCCTTAGATCCAAGGCAGACTACTTCATCCGAGGATGGGTATCTAAAACCCATCAGACCCTCTCCTACTATGGAACTTTCCTCCGGAGACTCTTATCCGGAGGCAGTTGTGTCTTCGGTGAGCCAGGAGTCAAGCAGGACTCTCCCTATCATCGGACAGCCGAATCCGCCTTAGGATCCAAGCTTCGAACTCTCGAGGCATGCATCTGGTGAGCATAGCCTGGAATCTGCTGTGCCCGGCCTTGCAGTTCCTCGATCCCCAGTCCGGCCTTCGCTCTTAAACGAGGCCTTCGACTTAATGCGACCCCTCGCCATTATAGAAGTGTCACCTCTGAACTACGCCCAGCCCGGACTACGGGCTGAGAGTGGGGAATTTTACATCCCACCCACCACCCACTTAATAGCCACTGTCGAGGATTTTACTGACATGCTAGACTACGCCTCCGAAGACATCGACAGTATGGACGACGATGCCAGAGACAAACAAGGCCAAGACCCACCATTCACCAGGCGCTGGATGGCTACCTCCACATATGATGTACATGGTGGATACACCCAAAGAGGACGACAACGAAGGCAGGAAAGATCCGATCGAGGATAAGCCCGCTGAGGCACCACCAAAGCGTCGATGTCAGCGACGCTGCTCAAAATTGCGTCGTGAAAAGGACAGTAATACCGGCACTGGAGATAATAACACTCCGGACAATGCCAAGGATCCCAAAGACCCCGTCAAGCCTACGTCCGAACAGGATGATTAGGAGGAGGGCAAATCAACCCCGATGAGAAAGTCGGGAATGAGGATTCGGAAGATAGTAACTATCTACCAATCTCCGAGGATGATGTCAGCATCGGCAACGAAGACTTCATCATGCTAGAGGAACCCCTCGAGCAAGAGCGCTTTAAGCGTCAGCTAATCGCAACTGCACGAAGCCTAAAGAAGAAGCAGCAACAACTCCAAGCTGAACAGGATACCCTCAACGACAGATGGACCCAAGTCCTAGCTACCGAAGAATACGGCCTCGAGCGCCCAACAAAGAGTTATTCGAAGCGTCGGCTACTACCACAATTTGAAGACAAGGCCCTTGAGCCAATACTGTCGAGATTTGATCGCGCTGATGAACCAGACCGCCCACCACGTGGGCGAGATAAAGCGGCTACTTATGACGAACACCAGCCCTACCACCTCGCCATCGAGGCAAGGAGGTAGCAGCTCCGGGCTATACCTACGACTTACGCGAGGACCTGGACAATAGAGATGGTCAGGCCAGATCAATCTATGGATCAAGGGGGCATGCCCCAACGCGAGACGGCGGCCATCAAGCCTGGCGCGATAGGCATAACCTCACCCAGGCCGAGAACCGAATACGGATGTCATCCGAACTCCGTCGCGACGTTGCCCGATATAGAGGCGCCGCACACCCCTTATGCTTTATCGATGAGGTAATGCAGCACCAGTTCCCAGAAGGGTTCAAACTCGTAAACATTGAAGCGTACGATGGAACGACTAATCCTGCGGTATGGATTGAAGACTTTCTTCTCCATATTCACATGGCTCGCGGCGACGATCTCCACGCCATCAAATACCTCCCCTTAAAGCTGAAAGGACCAGCACGACATTGGTTAAACAGCCTCCCAGAGAACTCCATTGGTAGCTAGGAAGATCTGGAGGATGCCTTTAGAGACAACTTCCAAGGCACCTATGTCCGCCCTCCGGACGTCGATGACCTTAGTCATATAGTCCAGCAACCCAGAGAATCAGCCCGCAAACTTTGGACTAGGTTCTTAATTAAAAAGAACCAAATCGTCGACTGTCCGGATGCCGAAGCCCTTGCGGCTGTAACACCCTCGATGCGACTATAGCTCCCACGTGTCGAGGCACGACTTAGAGACATAATCGCATTGAAGGCATATGTCGCAAGTAAGGTAATCTTTACACATCCCATGTAATATAATAATAAAGGGGAGATAACATAGTTGGCTTACACTCGCCATGTCAATCAAGGTACATAAATAACATTACATCATCCAAACACTCATGGCCCGACTACGGCGCCAAAATAAAAGATAACCCAACATGCGACACGGTCCCGATCACCCCCAACTGGGCACCACTACTGATCATCAGGAAAGGAAACATAATAACATTGAGAGTCCTCGTCGAACTCCCACTTGAGCTCGAGCGCGTCACCTGGAGCGGAATCATCAGGCCCTGCATCTGGTGTAATAGTAATCTGTGAGCCACGGGGACTCAGCAATCTCGCACCCTCGCGATCAAGACTATTTAAGCTTATAGGTAAGGCAAGGTAAAAGTAAGTGGGGCTGCAGCAAGCGACTAGCATATATGGTGGCTAACCTGTTCGCAAAAGAGAGCGAGAAGAGGAGGCAAAGCGCGAGCGAGAAACTAGAGAACAACCTGCGCAAGCATTACTCCAACACCGTGTCCACTTTCCGGACTCCGCCGAGAAGAGGCCATCACGGCAACACACTCAATTGATTCATTTTAATTAAGTTAAGGTTCAAGTTATCTACAACCGGACATTAACAAATTCCCATCTGCCCATAACCGCGGGCACGGCTTTCAAAAGTTCAAATCCCTGCAGGGGAGTCCCAACTTAGCCCATGACAATCTCTCACGGTCAACGAAGGAATATACCTCCTCCCGAGATGTTTCGATCAGACTCGGTACCTCGGTTCTTCAAGACACTTCGACAGGTTAAAACAAGACCAGCAACACCGCCCGAATGTGCCGACAAATCCCGATAGGAGCTGCACATATCTCATTCTCAGGGCACACTCAGATGAGACATCCTACGAGTAAAACCAACCCTCAAGTTGCCCTAAGGTGGCCCCGCAGTCTACTCGGTTCGGACCAACACTCAGAGGAGCACTGGCCCGGGGGGGTTTAAATAAGATGACCCTCGGGCTCCGGAAACCCAAGGGAAAAAGAGGCTAGGTGGCAAATGGTAAAACCAAGGTTGGGCATTGCTGGAAAAGCTTTAATCAAGGCGAACTATCAAGGGGTTCCCATTATAACCCAACCGCGTAAGGAACGCAAAATCCGGGAACATAACACCGATATGACGGAAACTAGGGCGGCAAGAGTGGAACAAAACACTAGGCGAGAGGCCGAGCCTTCCACCCTTTACCAAGTATATAGATGCATTAAGATAACATAGCAATATAATGATATCCCAACAAGTAAATAAATGTTCCAACAACGAACAGCCTCCAATTTTCACCTGCAACTAGCAACGCTATAAGAGCGGCTGAGCAAAGCGGTAACATAGCCAAACAACGGTTTGCTAGGACATGGTGGGTTAGAGGTTTGACATGGCAATTTGGGAGGCTTGAAAGCAAATGGTAGGCGTCGTAGCATTGGCATAGCAAAAGAGCAAGCAATCTAGCATAGCAAAGATAGTAGTGATTTCGAGGGTATGATCATCTTGCCTGCACAGTTGTCAGAGTTGACTAGATCCTCGAAAGCAAACTCAACAGGCTCCTCGTTAGTGAACTTGTCTCCCGTCTCTACCCAAACAAGACAAACAAGCAACAAGGACACAATCAACCACGTGCAAGGATCAAACAATATGATGCAAGGATGGTATGCTATGCGAGATGCGATGCGGGATGCATATGCAAGAATTGACAAGGGATGCATGAATCTGGCCTCAACTTGGGAATCCAAGTGTTCCACTGGAAAGATGAGATGAAATTGCTTGAAAACGATATAAAGAACGCCGGAATCGGAGTTACGGTTTGGAAATGGCGAGCAAAACAAATATGACACCGGTCTGCGATTTACAACAAGTAGTCATCTAAATGCAATGAGATGAACATGCTACAGCACCCAAATATGACAACAAAATACATGGCAGGGATGCATTCAAGATGCTTAACAAAAGTCTAGCACTAAGCTACGGCCAAATTATCCATTAACAGGTTAAAACAAGCATGGCAAAAATGCATATGGCAAACAGATCTCAGACTTGGTGAAATTAACACTTGTCTGGAATTTCAGATCAGGTAGCACTCTTCGGAGCAACAAAACTACATGCTACAGGACCTGAACATGGCAAAGTAAAGCATGGCATGGAGATACTCAAAGAGCTTAACAAAAGTCCCTTAGTGACCTTGAGCCAAAAGGGATCAGAAAATACAATTGCAAGCATGTGAACATGGCAAAAACATAATCAGATCACAGACTTGGTGAAAACTGGAGCATGCTGAAAACAGATATCAAGTAGGCATGTTTACGAGCTCGATGCACTCACTACGGAGCAAGTCAGGACAAGCTAAGCATACATCTATCAAGAACACACAAAATGCAAGCTAGCCATGGCAAGAACAATAGCATAGCATGCACGGATCAACTACAACATCATCGGCAAAATTGCAAACAAGTTGGCAATCTGCCCAGATTCACAAAGTAGCAAAAGTAGAGCTTGATTGACTCAAGCTAGGGTGCTCCATAATTGCAAACAAAGACATGGATGGATAGAGCACTACAAGATTAACAAAACATCCTTACTGATCATCCTCAAAAGAGGCACGGATCACTAGGAAACAACATGAACATATGGCCATATGAAATAAACAGATCAAGGACTTAGTGAAATTACTAAGTCCCTGAAATCAGCACTACCAAGTGCCTCACTTCACAAGCTTGTGCTAGTCACCACACACATCACAAAAATACATGGGTTGCACCTCTAGAAAGATGGCAAAACCCTTAGCAAAACATAAGTAGAGCTCATGGGCATAACATGCACACAATAATCATGACAAAAATGACAAATATGCAAATGGAGTAGCAGATCTGACAATTAACTCAAGTAGCCCTCTTCTAACAGCATTTCGGGCATCAAGATGAACTCAAATGAAAATTATGCAATGGAATGAAAGGATGTACTCTCTGAGACGAACAATTTGATACGCTACACGCCCAAAACGGAGCCACGGGTGCAAAGTTATGATGCAATGAAGAAGGGCATATGTTATGAAGAAAAAGGACTTATAGAAGAAAACAACCCCTCCATGGAAAAAGTCAACTCCGGCGGGTCGAGGCTGGATCCGTCGTCTCCGGTGACGGCGAGGGCCGAACGCGGCGGGGAAGGCCGGGGAGCGGCCGGACTCCGGCGGGGGTGGCCGGATCTGGCTCTGGGAGGCGTGGCGGAGGCGGAGGCAGACGGATCTGAGGCGGCGGTGGCGCAGTAGGGCGGCGGTGACCGGAGCGAGGCGGCGGCGTCCTGTGGGTCGGCGGCGACCAGCGCGATGGTGGGGCGGCACCAGCGAATGCGGCGGGGCGGCGCGCGGGCGGCGCTGGGGGGCAGGCGGCGGGGCGAAGCAGATCGGGGGCGCGGGCCGGGAGGGCCCGCGGCGGGCTTCGGCGGGCCAGCGGGGCGGCGAAGTGGGCACAACGGCTCGCCCTGTCAGGGAGCGACACGTGGCGTGGTGAGGGCAGCGGACATGTCCGGCCTGGCGGTTTTCGTTCGGTGGCGCGAGCAGAGGGAGAGGGCTAGGTTTTCATCCGTGATTTTCGGGGGGAGATGCCTATTTATACATAGGAGGAGCTAGGAGAGTCCAAATGAGGTGCGGTTTGCGGCCACGCGATCGTGATCGAACGCTCTAGATGATGGAGAGGTTTTTGGTGGGTTTTGGGACAAATTGGAGGGGTGTTGGGCTGCAACACACACGAGGCCTTTTCGGTCCCTCGGTTAACCGTTGGAGTATCAAACAAAGTCCAAATGATACGAAACTTGACAGGCGGTCTACCGGTAGTAAACCAAGGCCGCTTGGCAAGTCTCGGTCCAATCCGGAAATGTTTAATCCCCACATACGAAAGAAAGCTAGAAATGACCACCGAGGGAGAACGAAGCGCCGGAATGCAAAACGGACAACGGGGAAAATGCTCGAATGCATGAGATGAACACGTATGCAAATCCAATGCGCATGATGACATGATATGAGATGCATGACAACGACAACAACACACGGAGACAAAAACCCGAACCCGAGAAAATAAAATAACTTAACGCCAGAAACGGCAAGAGTTGGAGTACAAATTGGGAAAGTCATATCCGGGGTGTTACAACACTCCACCACTACCAAAGGATCTCATCCCGAGATCTAGGACCGAAAGAACGCCGGGTACTCAGAACGGAGGTGATCCTCGCGTTCCCAGGTAGCTTCACGGTCGAAATGATGTGACCACTTGACTTTGAGGAATTTGATTGACTTATTGCGAGTCTTGCGTTATGTCTCTTCAAGAATAGCAACGGGGTGCTCACGATATGAGAGATCTTCTTGGAGCTCAATGTCCTCGAAGTTGACGGTGCGGTCAGGAGTCTTGAAGCACTTTCGGAGCTGAGAGACATGGAACACATCATGAACATTTGCAAAGTTTTAAGGAAGCTCGAGTTGATAGGCGAGATCGCCTCTCTTGCTGACAATCTTGAAAGGTCCCACGTATCTGGGGGCAAGCTTCCCTTTGATACCGAAGCGACGAGTACCTTTCATAGGAGAAACGCGGAGGTAAACATGATCTCCGATCTCGAAAGCCAAATCACGGTGCTTACTATCATAGTAGCTCTTCTGACGGGATTGGGCTGCTTTGAGGTTATCTCGAATGACTTTGCACATTTCCTCTGCCTCTGTGATTAAGTCATTTCCGAGAAGCTAACGTTCACCGGTTTCAGACCAGTTGAGAGGGGTACGGCACTTCCTGCCATACAGAATTTCAAATGGGGCCTTGCCCGAACTTGCTTGAAAACTATTGTTGTAGGAGAATTCAGCATAAGGAAGACAATCCTCCCACTTCATGTCGAAGGAGATCACACAAGCCCTGAGCATATCTTCAAGAATCTGGTTGACACGCTTGACTTGACCGCTAGTTTGAGGATGGAAAGCTGTGCTAAAGCGGATGTTGGTGCCCATGGCCTTCTGAAAAGAATCCCAAAACTTGGAGGTAAAGATGCTGCCACGGACTGAAGAGATCACCTGTGGAATACCGTGCAGAGAGACAATTCGAGAGGTATAGAGTTCCGCCAATTGAGCTGCAGTGATCGACTCTTTGATAGGCAGAAAGTGAGACACTTTGGTGAGTTTGTCGATGACAACGAATATAGCATCATTGCCACGTTTGGACTTTGGAAACCCAGTCACGAAGTCCATCTCAATGTGGTCAAACTTCCATTCTGGAATGGCAAGAGGTTGGAGGAGACCGGCTGGCCTTTGGTGTTCTGCCTTCACTCTTCTGTAGACATCACATTCATTCACGAACTGAGCAATCTCACGCTTCATTCGAGTCCACCAATAAGCCTGCTTGAGGTCCTGATACATCTTCGTGCTCCCAGGGTGGATGGAGAGGAGAGAATTGTGAGCCTCGTTCATGATCACTTTACGGAGGTCACCTTTGGGTACAACAATACGACCCTCAAAGAAGAGAGTGTCCTTGTCGTCAAGGCGGTAGCACTTGTACTTGGGTTGACTCTTGGCAATCCCAATCTTCACCTTTTTCACCATAGCATCAAGAAGCTGGGCTTGGCGAATCTGGTCTTCTAAGGTAGGAGAAACTTGAAGGTTGGCGAGGAAACCTTGAGGAACAACTTGCAGATTAAGTTTGCGGAAAGCTTCACAAAGCTCGGGTTGATAAGGCTTGAGAATCAGACTGTTGCAGTAAGCCTTTCTGCTCAATGCGTCAGCAATCACATTGGCCTTGCCTGGAGTATACTCGATACTCGAATTATACTCTTGAATCATTTCGACCCATCGAGTTTTCCTGAGGTTGAGATTAGGCTGAGTGAAAATGTACTTGAGACTCTTGTGATCAGTGAAAATGTCCACTTTTCTTCCCAATAGAAGATGTCTCCAAGTCAAAAGAGCATGCACAACTGCCGCCAACTCGAGATCATGAGTGGGGTAGTTCTTCTCATTGGGCTTCAATTGGCGAGAGGTATAAGCAACAACTTTCTTCTCTTGCATCAAAACTGCGCCAAGACCTTGGAGAGAGGCATCACAAAAGACCTCGTACGGTTTGGATTCATCAGGCGGAGTCAGAACTGGAGCAGTGATCAATTTCTCTTTCAAAGTGTTGAAAGCAATGTCACACTCTGGAGACCAAACGTACTTGGCGTGCTTCTGGAGAAGATTTGAGAGAGGCTTCGTGATCTTAGAAAAGTTTTCAACGAATCTTCAACAATAGCTTGCGAGACCGAGGAAGCTACGGAGTTGCTTCATGTTCTGAGGAGGTTCCCAATTCACAATTGCAGACACCTTCTCAAGATTCATGGCAATGCCCTTGGCAGAGATGATATGACCAAGATAAAGAACCTCATCGAGCCAAAATTCACACTTCGAGAACTTGGCGTAGAACTGATGTTCCCTGAGCTTATCGAGTACCAAACGCAAGTGTTTGGCATGATCTTCCTTGTTCTTCGAGAAAACCAGGATGTCGTCGAGATAGACCAAAACGAAGTCATTGGTGTAGGCGTTGAAGATGAAGTTCATCAGGCGAGAGAACGTCGGAGGAGCGTTGACGAGGCCAAAAGACATGACAGTGTATTCGTATGAACCATAGCTTGTCCTGAAAGCCGTCTTGGGAATATCTTGCTCACGGATTCGAATATGATGATAACCCATACGGAGATCAAGCTTGGAGAATACTTGGGCACCTTTGAGTTGTTCGAACAGCTCATTGATGTTGGGAAGTGGGTATTTGTTCTTGATGGTCTTCTTGTTCAATGGACGGTAATCAACACAAAGTCGGTCCGTTCCATCCTTCTTCTTCACAAAAATAACACCACAACCCCACGGAGAAGAACTAGGCCGGATGAGACCCATTTTCTCTTGAATATCGAGTTGCTTCTTCAGCTCCTTCAACTCTTCAGGTCCGAGCTTGGAAGGACGCTTGCACACAAGTTCCGTGTCGGGCTCAAGATCAATAACGAATTCAACTAGCCGGTGCGGAGGCATTCCTGGAAGCTCTTCTGGAAAGACGTCTTGATATTCGCAAACGACTGGAATTTGCGAGATAGCATCCAGTTCACCCTTCTCATTGAGAGAAAACAGATGGATAGTATCATCATGAGCGGCAAAGACAATTACATCCTCAGACGAATGAGTCAATTGAATCAGCCTGGCTGCACAATCAAGATGCGCCTTGTTCTTAGAAAGCCAATCCATCCCGAGAATAAGATCAATATCCGAATTACCAAGAACCACCGGAGAAGAAAGAAACTTGTAATCGCCCAATGTGATAGAGATATCGGGAGCAACCAAACTAGAAGTCAAAAGCTTGCCGGGAGAAACAACTTGCATGACTTTGGGCATGATCTCAGTAACAACATTGTGATTCGATGCAAACGGGCATGACAAGAAAGAATGCGATGCACCAGTATCAAAAAGTACTTTTGCGGGAACATCGTTAACAGGAAGGTTACCCATAATGACATCTGACGAATCCTCTGCCTGAGCTGCATTCATTAAGTTGACCTTGGCGTGCTTGGGGTTATGCTTGACCACAGCTGTACTTGCCGATCTGACAGGAGGAGGAGGAGGAGGAAGTCGCCTCTGGTTGAAGCACTTGTTGGCATAGTGACCCTTCTGTTGGCACTTGTTGCACGTGACCTTTGAAAGCAGATGGTGGTACGGAGCACTCGATCTTGGAGCTTGAGACGAAGTCTTGTTCTGAAAGCCAGGGTTGGGTGGGTGGGAAGATCCACTGCCACCTTTGCTCTTCTGCTGATACGGCTGACGAAACGGAGGAGGAGGAAGACAATACTTCTGCTTCTTGGCCACTTGAGTAGAGGAAGAAGGAGTAATATCTCTGACTCACTTCTTGGAAGCATCGCACCTCAACTGAGCAGCCTCTTGCTTCAATGTCATGTTGTAGAACTCATCGTACCTCAAGGGCTCGAAGAGAACAAGAGCTAGTTGGATTTCTTCTCTGAGACCACCCCTGAACTGGTATATCATGCTCTTCTCATCAGGGACGTCCTGCTTGGCAAAATGGGCGAGCTTCTGGAACAACTTGTTGTAGTCATAGACAGACAAAGAGCCTTGCTTCAGGTTGCGGAATTCCTCACGCTTACTTTCAACCACGCTCTGAGGGATATGGTGAGCTCTGAAATCTTGACGGAATTCATCCCAAGTGATAACACGTCCACCTCTGGAGTCCTTGTACTGCTGGAACCATTCTGCAGCTTGATCTTTGAGTTGGAAGGAAGCGAACTTGACAAAGTCCTCAGGCCTGACGTTACTGCACTCGAAATGCTTGCACAGATCCACAAGCCAATCGTCAGCATCGGTTGCCTCAACACAATTGCTGAAAGTCTTTGGCCCGTTAGCAAGGAACTGGTTGAGTGTAGCAGAGTGATTCTGATTGTTGCCTTGGTTCCCTTGGTTGCCTTGATTGCGCTCTTGAAGAATTTACATGATCAACTGTGTGTTTGCATTGGTTGCGGCCATCACAGCTTGCCATGCCTCCGGAGGAGGTGGAGGTGGTGGCGGATCTTGATTCTGATTCTGACTGGTGCTCTTAGCGGGAGCCATCCTGAGAGGTTGACCACCGTTAGCACATAGACAGATAAAATGAAGCTAAAACCAACGGAATGAAAATTGCAACATATAGTCTTCACATCCGAACAAAATGAACGAATGCATTCCTCTTGAAATGGTCACATATCCATAAATTGAGAAGCCACTTAGAATTAAGGTAGAGAAATAAATCTACAAGGTACGGATCAAGAACGAATAATCGGTAAGAAATCCCAATCTCAAACCAATATTCGTGGAAGAAGAACTAGAGCTACGAGAATTCCCACCTATGAAACTCCCGAACCTTTCCGGTTATGCAATCAGGTGTTGGGGCTACAGGGGAAGCATAATATCTCACCCAAATCTAGCAAATCCTACATCCAGCTGTATCCATCCTTTAACACATAACCGAGAAAAACTTCGGAAACCATCTACCTCAACCTTCGAAAAGCATCCGTTATACAAGTTATGGCGATACTCCCGAACTCCCGCCCCAGTACTGGGTGGCGTCGAGGTTATCTCACCAACGAACTGCATAAAAGAGATTTTCGATGTCGGCGTACTAAACTCAGGTATTCCAGAATTGCAACGATAAAATTATGACGACAACACCTCAGAGCTCAACTCCCCGGGACACTTCCACAAAACCCCTGACAGGAGGCACCAAGACAATGTTCTCATCATAAAACCATCGGAACGATTCCAAGATACCCGCGTGATCCTAAATTTTTTTTAGTGAAATTTGAGAAGAGAAGAGTCAAAACTCTACGTCAGGATGCCTTACCAGAGCGATGAGGAGTCTGGGAAGTAAAAATAATTCCTAACTCTCTGATATATAATTCCTAAATGACTCAAAACATTTTTCTAGACACAACTCGACTGCTAAAAACGATCAAGCAATGGGGCTCCTAAGGTCGGGGAAGGCTCTGATTACCAACTTGTAACACCCTCGATGCGACTATAGCTCCCACGTGTTGAGGCACGACTTAGAGACATAATCGCATTGAAGGCATATGTCGCAAGTAAGGTAATCTTTACACATCCCATGTAATATAATAATAAAGGGGAGATAACATAGTTGGCTTACACTCGCCACGTCAATCAAGGTACATAAATAACATTACATCATCCAAACACTCATGGCCCGATTATGGCGCCAAAATAAAAGATAACCCAACATGCGACACGGTCCCGATCACCCCCAACTGGGCACCACTACTGATCATCAGGAAAGGAAACATAATAATGTTGAGAGTCCTCGTCGAACTCCCACTTGAGCTCGAGCGCGTCACCTGGAGCGGAATCATCAGGCCCTGCATCTGGTGTAATAGTAATATGTGAGCCACAGGGACTCAGCAATCTCGCACCCTCGCGATCAAGACTATTTAAGCTTATAGGTAAGGCAAGGTAAAAGTAAGTGGGGCTGCAGCAAGCGACTAGCATATATGGTGGCTAACCTGTTCGCAAAAGAGAGCGAGAAGAGGAGGCAAAGCGCGAGCGAGAAACTAGAGAACAACCTGCGCAAGCATTACTCCAACACCGTGTCCACTTCCCGGACTCCGCTGAGAAGTGGCCATCACAGTAACACACTCAATTGATTCATTTTAATTAAGTTAAGGTTCAAGTTATCTACAACCGGACATTAACAAATTCCCATCTGCCCATAACCGCGGGCACGACTTTCGAAAGTTCAAATCCCTGCAGGGGAGTCCCAACTTAGCCCATGACAAGCTCTCACGGTCAACGAAGGAATAGACCTCCTCCCGAGACGTTCCGATCAGACTCGGTACCTCGGTTCTTCAAGACACTTCGACAGGTTAAAACAAGACCAGCAACACCGCCCGAATGTGCCGACAAATCCCGATAGGAGTTGCACATATCTCGTTCTCAGGGAACACTCAGATGAGACATCCTACATGTAAAACCAACCCTCAACTTGCCCTGAGGTGGCCCCGCAGTCTACTCGGTTCGGACCAACACTCAGAGGAGCACTGGCCCAGGGGGGGTTTAAATAAGATGACCCTCGGGCTCCGGAAACCCAAGGGAAAAAGAGGCTAGGTGGCAAATGGTAAAACCAAGGTTGGGCATTGCTGGAAAAGCTTTAATCAAGGTGAACTATCAAGGGGTTCCCATTATAACCCAACCGCGTAAGGAACGCAAAATCCGGGAACATAACACCGATATGACGGAAACTAGGGCGGCAAGAGTGGAACAAAACACTAGGCGAGAGGCCGAGCCTTCCACCCTTTACCAAGTATATAGATGCATTAAGATAACATAGCAATATAATGATATCCCAACAAGTAAATAAATGTTCCAACAAGGAACAGCCTCCAATCTTCACCTGCAACTAGCAACGCTATAAGAGCGGCTGAGCAAAGCGGTAACATAGCCAAACAACGGTTTGCTAGGACATGGTGGGTTAGAGGTTTGACATGGCAATTTGGGAGGCTTGAAAGCAAATGGTAGGCATCGTAGCATTGGCATAGCAAAAGAGCGAGCAATCTAGCATAGCAAAGATAGTAGTGATTTCGAGGGTATGATCATCTTGCCTACACAGTTGTCAGAGTTGACTGGATCCTCGAAAGCAAACTCAACGGGCTCCTCGTTAGCGAACTCGTCTCCCGGCTCTACCCAAACAAGACAAACAAGCAACAAGGACACAATCAACCATGTGCAAGGATCAAACAATATGATGCAAGGATGGTATGCTATGCGAGATGCGATGCGGGGTGCATATGCAAGAATTGACAAGGGATGCATGAATCTGGCCCCAACTTGGGAATCCAAGTGTACCACTGGAAAGATGAGATGAAATCGCTTGAAAACGATATAAAGAACGCCGGAATCGGAGTTATGGTTTGGAAATGGCGAGCAAAACAAATATGACACCGGTCTGCGATTTACAGCAAGTAGTCATCTAAATGCAATGAGATGAACATGCTACAGCACCCAAACATGACAACAAAATACATGGCAGGGATGCATTCAAGATGCTTAACAAAAGTCTAGCACTGAGCTACGCCAAATTATCCATTAACAGGTTAAAACAAGCATGGCAAAAATGCATATGGCAAACAGATCTCAGACTTGGTGAAATTAACACTTGTCTGGAATTTCAGATCAGGTAGCACTCTTCGGAGCAACAAAACTACATGCTACAGGACCTGAACATGGCAAAGTAAAGCATGGCATGGAGCTACTCAAAGAGCTTAACAAAAGTCCCTTAGTGACCTTGAGCCAAAAGGGATCAGAAAATACAATTGCAAGCATGTGAACATGGCAAAAACATAATCAGATCACAGACTTGGTGAAAACTGGAGCATGCTGAAAATAGATATCAAGTAGGCATGTTTACGAGCTCGATGCACTCACTACGGAGCAAGTCAGGACAAGCTAAGCATACATCTATCAAGAACACACAAAATGCAAGCTAGGCATGGCAAGAACAATAGCATAGCATGCACGGATCAACTACAACATCGGCAAAATTGCAAACAAGTTGACAATCTGCCCAGATTCACAAAGTAGCAAAAGTAGAGCTCGATTGACTCAAGCTAGGATGCTCCATAATTGCAAACAAAGACATGGATGGATAGAGCACTACAAGATTAACAAACATCCTTACTGATCATCCTCAAAAGAGGCACGGATCACTAGGAAACAACATGAACATATGGCCATATGAAATAAACAGATCAAGGACTTAGTGAAATTACTAAGTCCCTGAAATCAGCACTACCAAGTGCCTCACTTCGCAAGCTTGTTCTAGTCACCACACACATCACAAAAATACATGGGTTGCACCTCTGGAAAGATGGCAAAACCCTTGGCAAAACATATGTAGAGCTCATGGGCATAACATGCACACAATAATCATGACAAAAATGACAAATATGCAAATGGAGTAGCAGATCTGACAATTAACTCAAGTAGCCCTCTTCTAACAGCATTTCGGGCATCAAGATGAACTCAAATGAAAATGATGCAATGGAACGAAATGATGAACTCTCTGAGACGAACAATTTGATATGCTACACGCCCAAAACGGAGCCACGGGTGCAAAGTTATGATGCGATGAAGAAGGGCATATGTTATGAAGAAAAAGGACTTAGAGAAGAAAACAACCCCTCCACGGAAAAAGTCAACTCCGGCGGGTCGAGGCTGGATCCGTCGTCTCCGGTGACGGCGAGGGCCGAACGCGGCGGGGAAGGCCGGGGAGCGGCCGGACTCTGACGGGGGTGGCCGGATCTGGCTCCGGGAGGCGTGGCGGAGGTGGAGGCAGCCGGATCTGAGGCGGTGGTGGCGCGGTAGGACGGCGGCGACCGGAGCGAGGCGGCGGCATCCTGTGGGTCGGCGGCGACCAGCGCGGCGGCGGGGCGGCACCGGCGAATGCGGCGGGGCGGCGCGCGTCGGCGCTGGAGGGTAGGCGACGGGGCGGAGCAGATCGAACGCTCTAGATGATGGAGAGGTTTTTGGTGGGTTTTGGGCCAAATTGGAGGGGTGTTGGGCTGCAACACACACGAGGCCTTTTCGGTCCCTCGATTAACCATTGGAGTATCAAACAAAGTCCAAATGATACGAAACTTGACAGGCGGTCTACCGGTAGTAAACCAAGGCCGCTTGGCAAGTCTCGGTCCAATCCGGAAATGTTTAATCCCCACATACGAAAGAAAGCTAGAAATGACCACCGGAGGAGAATGAAGCGCCGGAATGCAAAACGGACAATGGGGAAAATGCTCGAATGCATGAGATGAACACGTATGCAAATGCAATGCGCATGATGACATGATATGAGATGCATGACAACGACAACAACACACGGAGACAAAAACCCGAACCCGAGAAAATAAAATAACTTAATGCCGGAAACGGCAAGAGTTGGAGTACAAATTGGGAAAGCCATATACGGGGTGTTACAGCGGCCTTCAAAAATAGCGTCCGTGACGAATGGCTCACCCGACACCTCGGCCAAGAAAAGTCGAAGTCCATGGCAGCCCTTACCGCACTTATGACCCGCTTTTGCGCGGGAGAAGACAGCTGGTTAGCTCGTAGAAGCAACAGTACTAGTGACCCCGGCACCTCCAAAGCCAGAGATGGCAACGGCAGGCCACAACACAACAAACACAAGCATCGAAACAACAATGAAGATGCCAAAGACACGATGGTGAACGCCTGATTCAGTGGCTCCAAACCCGGTCAGTGGAAGAAGCCATTCAAAGGAAACAAGGACGGCCCATCCAGTTTAGACAAGATACTTGATCGGCCTTGCCAAATTCATGGTCCCTCCGACAAGCCTACAAACCACTCCAACAGAAATTGTTGGGTCTTCAAGTAGGCCGGTAAGTTAAATACCGAACATAAGGGGAAAGGGCCGCCAGGCGAGGACGAGGATGAACCCCGCCCACCAAACACAGGGGGGCAAAAGAAATTCCCCCCTGAGGTGAAAACGGTGAATATGATCTATGTCACGCATATCCCCAAAAGGGAGCGCAAGTGCGCACTATGGGACGTCTACGCCGTAGAGCCCGTTGCCCCTAAATTTATCTCGTGGTCAGCTTGTCCAATCACCTTCGATCATAAGGACCACCCGACCAATATCCGTCACAGAGGTTCGACAGCCTTGGTCCTTGATCCAATCATCAACGGATTCCATCTCACCCGAGTCCTTATGGACGGCGGCAGTAGTCTTAACTTGATTTATTAAGACACGGTCCGCAAAATGGGTATTGACCCATCAAGAATCAAGCCTACTAACACCACCTTTAAAGGAGTGATATCCGGTGTAGAAGCTTGCTGCATGGGCTCAATAACATTGGAAGTAGTCTTCGGTTCACCGGATAATTTCCGAAGTGAATACTTGATCTTCAACATCGTCCCCTTCCGCAGTGGTTATCACGCACTGCTCGGATGAACCGCCTTCACTCGCTTCAATGCGGTCCCGCATTATGCTTACTTAAAGCTTAAAACGCTCGGACCCCGCGGTGTTATCACAGTCAACGGAAACATAGAGCGCTCCTTTCGCACTGAGGAGCATACCGCGGCCCTCGCAACTGAAGTGCAGAGTGCCTTATCAAGTCGAATACTTCATCGGCTATCAAGCTCCCGGACACTATCAAACGCGTCTGGTCTACTATGCACGATAACAGCTCGACGACTCCAAAGCTAGACTAGCAATTTTGCCTCCGTCGATCGCCACAGACATCCACGGCATTTGTACCGCCCGTGCATAATTACGCACTCAAGATACCCTGGGCAACGACGGAGGCACAATACGGATAGGTCTATAGTGCGGCTCGACCCTATGTGACCTTGAGTTTTTTTTCCTTTTCGATCTTTTTTCTTTTCCATACCACAGGTGCATTAGAACCTAGCTACTCACGGTCGTACAAGGACTCTTTTCGGGCCCGTTTTCATATAAATGACCGTGGACCGCTCCTCTTAAGGAATCTTTTCCACAAAGGCAAAAGCGACGCAGACGTGCGGCAGGACATCAATGAGATCTTCAAAACCATTCTTCCTTTTTTTCAGGCCCTATATATAGCTTTCCCTTGTGTACAAATTTTGGCATGTAAAATAGCCTTGGCACTATCTGTAATAGCACGTCTTGACGTATCAAGCAGATTATAATGAAAACATGTTTTTACCAACCCTCGTTTGGTCCTGGTTTGTTTCATAATCTGCATTCCTCTTTTGTGCTAAGATTACCATGTATACATTCTGGTACAGATTCAATACAAGGGGCTCTATTCGTCCACACATACGTTCAAGAAAGAAAAGTCTGAATACTTTTAGAGTACACTTTGGCGTCCCAAATATTGCATTATATGCATCGGCTCCGAATCATGTCTTTGGTCAATAGTTGGGTTACCCGGATCCTATGGTTGCTACCTTATGTTCCGCTTGTTCGGCTAAGGTGGTAAAGGAGAACTACTGCGATTGTGTTTCCGATTCCTCCGGTCAAGCACCTCAGTAGAGAAAGCCAAAAACTGTCTGTCATGATACTGCGAGAGCTGGTCAGCGATTCGGTGACTTACCATAAATCTCTTGCGATTTCTTCCGTACTATACGAGGGACTGGCCTTCATCCAGTCACGCACCTAAGGCATCCAAGTTCGGATAGCTGCACACGCACAAGGGGCTAGTTCCTAGTCCCACTGTCAAACTCCTATGGTTAAGTGAGAGTGATAAAGCCGCATAGTCTGATTGCCTAGTTCGCTGTGCAGACACCTCCTTTACGAACCAAGACATTGGGTCAAGTGTGGTCATGCGCTATACCGAACACCCCCGTAGTATCTACGTGGGGGATGAAGCCGACAACTGGTAAACTCTCAGGAATAAAAACGGCTGCATAGGAGGAAAATAATTTCAGATAAAGGCATAAATATATTACAAAGCCTTGGTTCATAAAACAACAACTGGACATCTTGGATACATTCATACAAACATGATACCCTTCGAGCATGGACCCTCTACTATCTGGGAACCCTCCAGGACATCGTAAAAATACCGCTCCGGCTTGCAATGGTCCTTGCCTTCGGGCGGGCCCTTGGTCGCCATGACGGTGGCCTTCATCTTCGCCCATTGCATCTTAACATGGGCGAAGGCCATCTGTGCACCCTCGATGCACACCGAGTGCTTGACAGCTTCAATTCGGGGTAGCGTGTCGGCGAGTCGCTTCACCAGGCCGAAGTAACTGCTAGGAATGGGTTCGGTTGGCCAGAGCCGGACTATGACGTCCTTCATGGCCAAACCGGACACCCTATGCAGCTCCGCTAGCTGCATCATCTGGTTATTCAACAGCGTTGGATGCTTTGGCACCAGGTATTATGACCAGAAGAGCTTCTCCGTGGTGTTCCCCTCCTAGGCCTGAAAGAATTGCGTGGCATCGGTCGCACTCTTCGGAAGATCCACAAAGGTGTCTGGAGAACTTCATAGTCAAGTGAGCAAGGCATATTTCTGACTGCCAAATTTACTCTGCAAGAGAAAGGGCTTACCAGCCGCTATCTGTCCAGCCTGCTTGATCTCCTCGCGAGCCACCCGGGACTCAGTCCGCGCCTCCTTGGCCGCCTGGAGAGCCTTGGTGAGATCGACCGTTTGGGACTTATTCTTCTCCTCCAAGGCCTCACACTTGCCAGCGACATCCTTGAGCTCTTTCTCCACTTCGGTCACCCGCTCTTCATACTGACGGCGGGTGACCTGCTCGGCCTGTAAATCCGCAGTCACTTTGTCAGCAGCCGCTTTGCTCACCCGTGCGTGCTCCTTGGCTTGGGCGAGGGCGCTCTTTCAAGCTCTCGACCTCGGTCGCACTACCTGCAATAATGATTAGGGCAACACATGAGCTTAGACTCCGCATTGGCATACCACTTCAGGTGTGTGAACAATTTTTTCAAAACATACCTTGTGCCTCGTCGACCCGCTTGTTAATGCGGACGATATCCTCATCGGCCAGCTCCAGCTTCCACTTAAGTTCGGAAACTTCAGTGGCCTAGACGGTCACCACTAACAGTGAAGCATGTTTATCAAAATATACAAGTACGTTATCTCTTGAGAATGTTACTCGATCCTCTGTTCGGTCTTTTTTTCAAAAGCCGAACAGAGTCTCAGAGGCTACTATCTATACACAGGCATATTTTTTGCATATGAAAAGCGGCTAAGAATATTACATCGCATACCTCAAAGCCTATTAATAGGCTGGTGAAGGCTTCATGCA
The DNA here is from genome assembly GCF_018294505.1 of Triticum aestivum. Classification (NCBI taxonomy): domain Eukaryota; kingdom Viridiplantae; phylum Streptophyta; class Magnoliopsida; order Poales; family Poaceae; genus Triticum; species Triticum aestivum. The sequence goes on from NC_057797.1 coordinate 534,183,531, forward strand.
GCCCGCTCTTGGCGGACTGAACCTACTCAATCGCCGTACCCATCAGGGTACGATGCTCCTCCATGACGGGAGCACGTTGCAGTGCGTCCATCTGAGTGTTCGGCGCCTCCGGATTAGTGGAGGTCGCCGTCGGAGTGGGCGCTCCCCCCTCCTTTGAAGGGGTTGCTCGCTCGATTTCGGAGCCACACGGGTCTCTGGAATTGTGTTCGACTGGGGGCGGACTGGTCAGGGCGCCCGTCGTTAGTCTCCATGGGGGTCGCACCCTCATATTCTCGGCAGCCGAGGCATTACCCTCTAGCGCCATCTTGTCGGCCTCCCGCACCTCTCCATGGCCCAGAGAGGCCCTTTGGGACAACACTTCGGTGTCGTCCGCGGCGGTTGGCGGAGAGGCTCGCGGAGGCGACTCGCTCTACACCATCCCCGACTCCAGAGAGTCCCCCCCCCCCCCCGTTGATGATGGTTGGGGGAGATCATGGGCCAGACTGAAGCACACAATACAATGTGCTAAAACTACAATCATAAAGACCGGATATATGTAAAGCATCCTTGGATACTTACGATGCAGCCAGGGGCTTTGCCCTGGGGCGCCACTCGGGGATGGCTTCGGCATCCGAATCCGAGTCGTCCGAGAGGGATATCTTCCCCCAATTGGACGCATCCGCCTGTGGGTCTACGGAGGCCGCTCTTTTCTTCTTCCTCCCCTTAAGGGGAGAATCGCTTTCTGACTCCTCTCGTCTTCATCTCCCTCGTGGGGAGGGAGCTTCGGTCTCTCCAGACATTACGTCTGAAGTACCTTTACGGCGGAGGCCACCCTTGGCCTCCTTGCTCTTCTTCTTGGCCTTCTTCTCCGGCGCCTAATAGGGCGCCGGGACCAGCATCCTCGTTAACAGAGGAGTGGATGGGTCTTCGGGTAACGGCGCAGACAACTTATCCGCTCTGCCTTCGTTGTCCAGCCCTGAATGAGGAATGGAAATCTCAGTATACCCTTTGACTTATGGACCGAAATTGTGTTCGGAAGTAGAATACTTACCGCAGTAGCCGGATTCGCGCTATCGAGACCAATATCTTCAGTCTTCCCGGGCCACGTCTTCTGGGCCTTGAAGAGTAGCTTCCAGATCTCTTCGTGCGTTGTGCTGAAGAAGCGATGCAGGGTTCGAGGGCCCTCTGATTAAACTCCCACATATGGAGAGGCCGACATTGGCACGGGAGGATCTGACGGAAGAGCATCACCTGAATCATGTCAGGGAGACTGGTGTTCTTGTTTATCATGTTCTTGATGCGCTTTTGCAGCATCATCACTTCGTCAGTCGACCCCCGGTCCAGGCCCTTGTTGGTCCATGACGCGAGCCGCATAGGTGGCCCGGATATGAACTCAGGAGCGGCCGCCCATTTGGTGCCGCGGGGTTCGGTGATGTAGAACCACTCTTGCTGCCACACCTTTACGTTCTCCATGAAGGCCCCTTTGGGCCAAGTGGTGTTGGGGAGCTTGCTCACCATGGCGCTGCCGCAGTCCGCATGCTGCCCGTCGACCACCTTTGGCTTCACATTGAAGACTTTTAGCCAGAGGTCAAAGTGTGGGGGGATGCGGAGTAGCGCCTCGCATACGACAATGAACGCTGAGATGTGGAGGAATGAATTCGGGGCTAGATCGTGGAAATCTAGTCCATAGTAGAATATCAGGCCGCGGGCAAAGGGGTGAAGGGGAAACCCTAGCCCGCGGAGGAAGTGAGGGATGAACACAACCCTCTCACCGGGCTCCGGAGTGGGGATGACTTGCTTTTTGGCAGGAAGCCTGTGCGTAACTTCCGCGGTCAGGTACCTCGCCTCCCGGAGCTCCTTGACGTCCTTCTCCGTAATGGAGGAGGTCATCCACTTACCCTGAGAGCCGGATCCGGACATGGCCGAAGAGGTTGGAGGCGGTGGGAAAGATCGAAACTTGGGCGCTAGAGCCTGAGGATGGGAAAGCAGAGGAAGGAGGAAGGCGTGGAGTAAAAAGATGGATCCTTATCCGCTTATATAGGCAGTGAATATCAAGCCCCCCCACAACCCTTAAAACTCGCCTATTCCCAAGGGGTCGTGCGAATGGCACGGTTGGATTACCCAAACCCGTATTAATGAGAATCCCGCAATAAGGGGACACGATCTCTGTTTTGACAAGACGTGTCAATAGAGGCTACGCCTCGAAACGCGACGTGGGAGGCCAAAAAAACGGTTTGAAATATAAAGAGGCCAGATGTAACGTTTCGCCAAAAAAGTTGTCAGTAGACATACCTTATCTTGATTAAAGTGTCATGCCTTTGTGGTTGAGGGTTGTGACTGTTATACAGAGCCGGATACAGATCTCTCATTCAGAAGATTGCTTTGAAGTATTCGGAGGAGGAACCCGCCTTGCAATGCCGAAGACAATCTGCGTACCGAACACATCGTCATTGAAAGACTGGTTCAGGGGCTACTGAGTGAGTCCTGGATTATGGGGTCCTCGGGTGTCCGGGCTATGTGACATGGGCTGGACTGATGGTCCGTGAAGATACAAGGTAGAAGGCCATCCCCCGTGTCCGGATGGGACTCTCCTTTGCATGGATGGCAAGATTGGTGTCCGAATGTGTACTTTCCTTTCTCTGTAAACCGCCCCTGCACAACCCTAGGCCCCTTCATTGTCTATATAAGCCGGAGGGTTTAGTCCACAGAGGCCCTCAGAATTTACATAGGCTAGACATCTAGGGTTTAGCCATTACGTTCTCGAGGTAGATCAACTCTTGTAACCCCTATACTCATCAAAGTCAATCAAGCAGGAAGTAGGGTATTACCTCCATTAAGAGGGCCTGAACTTGGGTAAACATCGTGTCCCCTTTGTCTCCTGTTACCTTTGATCCTCAGACGCACAGTTTGGGACCCCTTACCCGAGATCGGCCAGTTTTGACACCGACAGTGCTTGTATCGAAGGAAAGCTACATGAGAAGGCTCACCCTCCCACGACTATCATCTACTCAAAGAGGCCCTTGGAGCTCCTTCACTTGGATCTCTTTAGGCCTCCATCCTTTGATATTCTTGGGGGTAGAAAGTATTGCTTGGTGATTGTGGATGATTATTCAAGATACAATTGGGTATACTTCTTCAACAGGAAGAGTGAAACCCAACAAACCGTCTTCGACTTTGCAAATGAAGCTCAACGTCAACACAATTCAAAGATCTTGACAATAAGAAGTGACAACAACACTGAGTTCAAGAACTACACCTTGGATGAGTTTCTTGGTGATGAGGGGATCAAGCATCAATATTCCGCACCATACACCCCTCAACAAAATGGTGTAGCGGAGAGGAAGAACCAGGCATTAATGGACGTGGCAAGGACCATGATGGTGGAGTTCAAGTCTCCATACAACTTTTGGGCCGAAGCCATCAACACCGCTTGTCATGCATCCAATCGGCTCTATCTTCGCAAATGCTTGAACAAGACTCCATATGATATACTTACCGGCAACAAGCCCAACCTCAAGTACTTTTGGGTATTCGGTTGTAAGTGTTTCATTCTCAAGAAAGGTGTTCATTTGTCTAAATTTGAGGCCAGAGCTCATGAGGGCATATTTTTTGGTTATGCTACAAACTCTGATGCTTACCATGTCCTCAACAAGTCCACAGGACTCATTGAGGAAACTTGTAACATGGAGTTTGATGAGAATAACGGCTCCCAAGTGGAGCAAAGTGGTACTTGTGATGTAGGTGATGAAATTCCTCCACAAGCCATAAGAAGAATGGGTGTTGGATCCTACCCATTGAGGAACCCCTTATGGCCGAAGGAGAAGGACAATGTTCCACTCAAGTGGAACCATCACCAACCCAAGACCCGCACGCTTTCGAAGAACAAAGTGAAGGCCCTCAACTAAATGAACAAGATCAAGGGCAAGATCAACCTCAAGATGGTGGTGAACCACCAAGTGATGCCCAAGGTCAAGTTCTCACCACCGAGCAAGTTCAAGATCAAGATTAAGCTCAAGATCAAGAACAAGCTCAATACGACGCTCAAGAAGATCAAGTTACCTCTCCTCAACTCCCTCTTGAGGAGTAATTGGAGCGTCATGCCGCCAAGATTGCATCCAAGCTCACTACCAAAGATCATGTCATGAAGAATGTGCTTGGAAGCTTAATAAAGGGGGTAAGCACTTGTAGACAATTAGCAAACTATTGTGAAAATAATGTGTTTGTTTCTTGCGTTGAACCCCAAAAGGTCTATGAGGCGCTCAAGGATACGGATTGACTTAATGCCATGCATGAAGAACTCAACAACTTCGAGCACAACAAAGTATGGAGATTGGTGCCAAGGCCAAAGGAGAACCATAATGTTATTGGAACCAAGTGGATACTCAAGAACAAGCAAGATGCTCATGGGATTATCATTCGCAACAAGGCTAGTTTGGTAGCACAAGGCTACTCCCAAGTCGAGGGTATCGACTATGGTGAAACCTTTGCTCCCGTTGCTCGCCTTTAATCTATTTGTTTGTTGATTGCTTATGCTTCTCATCATAACTTCAAGTTGCAACAAATGGATGTGAAGAGTGCTTTTCTTAATGGTCCTATTAATGAGTTGGTGTATGTCAAACAACCCCCAGGGTTTGAGGATCCCAAGTTCCCCAATCATGTGTACTGATAATCCCCAAGTGCATGGAATCATCGTAGCAATTCCCAAAGGTGGAAGTGATAAGTATGGAGTGTCGAACCCACAAGGAGCTAAAGGTAAGATCAATATTCTCTCAAGTCTTATCTGCCACTGATACGGCTCTACATACACCGAACATTTGCTTCCAACTAGAAACGAGAAATAACACTACGTTGTGGGTATGAAGAGGGTAACTTTGCATGGTATCAGAGAGATAAAATATAAAAGTATGTGTTGTTATCATAAAGTTAGAATATATTACTAAATATTATAAATAGCGAGTGTGGAATAATGGTGGATCAGTGTGCGGAATTGTCTTAGGCAATTGTTAACAAGACCGATAGACGTCATTGCAATTTCATATGAGGGAGAGGCATAAGCTAACATACTTTCTCTTCTTGGATCATATGAACTTATGATTGGAACTCTAGCAAGCATCTGCAACTACTAAAGATCATTAAGGTAAAACCCAACCATAGCATTAAAGCATCAAGTCCACTTTATCCCATACGCAACAATCCCCTTACTCGGGTTTATGCTTCTGTCACTCAAGCAATCCACTATAAGCGAATCATGAACGTATTGCAACACTCTATAGCGGGAATCCCTCACGCTTGCGCGACACGGAGGGCACAATAGGACAGCACCAAAATAAAACATACAATTCATACCAATCTAGATCATCAATCAACCCAAAGACAATGGATATCTACTCAAAACATCATAGGATGGCAACACATCATTGGATCATAAATATGTGGCATAAAGCACCATGTTCAAGTAGGGATTACAGCGGGGTGCAGGAGAGTGGACCGCGTAAAAGAGATGAGGGTGATGATGATGATGATGGTGGTGATGTTGATGAAGATGATCACCGCGGCGATGATTCCCCTCTCGATGGCACTCCGGTGCCACCAAGAGAGAGGAGGAGAGGTTCTCCCCCTTGTGCTTCCTCCTCCATGGCATCCCCCTGGATGGGGAGAGGTTCTCCCTCTGGTCCTTGGCCTTCATGGTGATGATGGCCCCCTCCGGCTGGGTGCCAGAGAGGGCCTAGATTGATTTCTCGTGGCTACAGAGGCTTGCGGCGGTGGAACTTTCGATCTAGGTTAATTTCTGGAGGTTTGGGTATTTATAGGAGAGGTTGGCGTCGAGAACAAGTCGGGGGGCCCCACGGACAGTCCACAAGGCACAGGGGCGCGCCCCCACCCTCGTGGGTCCCACGGGACTCCCCTCCGGTAGATTTTTGTTCCAGTATTTTTTATATTTTCCAGAAAAATTCTCTGTTGATTTTCATCGCATTCCGAGAACTTTTATTTCTGCACAAAAACAACACCACGGTAGTTCTGCTGAAAATAGCGCTAGTCCGGGTTAGTTCTAATCAAATCATACCAAAATCGTATAAAACTATTGTAAACATGGCATGAATACTTCATAAATTATAGATACGTTGGAGACGTATCAGCATCCCCAAGCTTAATTCCTGCTCGTCCTCGAGTAGGTAAATGATAAAAGAAATAATTTATGAAGTGTGAATACTAGCAAGTGCTTAAGTTTGATCAATGATAGTTTCAATCACTTTTTATAGCATCATTATATATCATAACCGTAGCTCAACTCATAAAACATCTCATGATCAAGTAACAAGCTATTCACATGTTAAAGTATAGATCATAAAATTTCCTGAAAACTAACAAACCGTGCTCTTAGTCATCAAACAATTGCAATTCATCTTATTTTCGGGAAGGGTCTATGTAAGAGCTTTGATTCAGCAAACTCCACATACTCAACTATCATTTAATCTTTCACAATTGCTAACACTCATGTGATATTTATGGGTTCAAAGTTTTAATCAGACACAGAGAAAGATAGGGGCATATAATTTCGCCTCCCAACCTTTTACCTCAAGGGTAATGTCAACAATAATAATTTATGAAAACCTACATCCAAGTGATATATATATCCGAATCGCTCCAACACAAAGTGCTTGCCAAAGGAAAAGGTGTAAAAGGGGAAAGGTGGTGATCACCATGACTCTTGTATAAGGATATAAGATAAAAGTAAAAGATAGGCCCTTCGCAGAGGGAAGCAGAGGTTGTCATGCGCTTTTATGGTTGGATACACAAAATCTTAATGCAAAATAATGTCACTTTATATTGCCACTTGTGATATGGACCTTTATTATGCAGTCCGTCGCTTTTATTTCTTCCACATCACAAGATCGTATAAGCTTATTTTCTCCACACTAATAGATCATACATATTTAGAGAGCAATTTTTATTGCTTGCACCGATTACAACATACTTGAAGGATCTTACTCAATCCATAGGTAGGTGTGGTGGACTTTCATGGCAAAACCGGTTTAAGGAATGTTTGGAGGCACAAGTAGTATCTCTACTTGGTGCAAATAATTTGGCTAGCATGAGAGGGAAAGGCAAGCTCAACATGTTGGATGATCCAAGACAATATAACGTTTTAGATATAGGAAGACATAACCCATTAAGTTGTCTTCCTTGTCTAACAACAACCTTTTAGCATGTCATATTTTAATGAGTTCTCACAATTGCAAAATATGTCCAAGATAGTATATTTATATGTGAAATCTCTCTTCCTTCAATATTCTTTCATGAATTGTTCAAGTGAGCAATTCTGCGTTTGCTAGCTTCCAATAAGTTTACTACCTATACTTATTATGTGTGAAGTCATTACTCCCCATGTTGTAAGCATATGAAACGTATATAAATTTAGATTTATGATATTCAATTCATTCAACCAATTACTCATAGGATATATGTGAAGCACGTGAGTAAATGACAAACTACTCCAAAAAGACATAAGTGAAGAATACTGAGTAGTCAAATAATTAAATAGCCATGGGAGGATTCTTTTTCATTCGGGAATTCAGATCCAATGATTTTATTCAAACAGCAAGTAAAATTGAAAATACGCTCCAAGCAAAACACATATCATGTGATGAATAAAAATATAGCTCCGAGTAAGGTACACCGATAGTTTTGAAGACGAAAGAGGGGATGCCTTCCGGGGCATCCCCAAGCTTAGGCGCTTGAGTCTTCCTTGAATACTACCTTTGGGTGCCTTGGGCATCCCCAAGCTTAGTATCTTTCCGCTCCTTATTCTCCTCATATCGATATCTCACCCAAAACTTGAAAACTTCAATCACACAAAACTTAATGAAACTTCGTGAGATAGGTTAGTATGATAAAGAGTAAACCATTCACTTTGGTACTGTGAGATAAGGTTCATAATTGTTATCACACAATGCCTACTGTACCATATCATTTCTACAATTTATATTGAGAAATATAAGCCATGGAAACTAGAAAACAAGCAAACTATGCAATGAAAACAGAATCTGTCATAAATAGAACAGTCTGTAATGATCTGAACACCAACCATACTTCTGCTACTCCAAAAATTATGAAATAAATTGGTGGATGTGATGAATTTGTCTATTAATCTTCTTAAAAAGAATCAACTCAATCTCACTCTTCTGTAAAAAAAATGGCAGCTAATCTCGTGAGCGCAAAGTTTCTGTTTTTACAGCAAGATCACATTAACTTTCACCCAAGTCTTCCCAAAGGTCTTACTTGGCACTTTATTGAAACAAAAGCTATAATACATGATTAATACAGTATCTTAATCATGAGAACACAAAAAAAAGTAAGGGTAAATATTTGGTTGTCTCCCAACAAGCGCTTTTCTTTAATGCCTTTTAGCTAGGCATGATGATTTCAATGATGCTCACATAAAAGATAAGAATTGAAACATAAAGAGAGCATCATGAAGAATATGACTATCATATTTAAATCTAACCCACTTCCTATGCCTAGGGATTTTGTGAGCACACAATTTATGGGAACAAGAATCAACTAGCATAGGAAGGCAAAGCAAGTATAACTTCAAAACTTTAAGAACATAGAGAGGAAACTTGATATTATTGCAACTCCTACAAGAATGTATTCCTCCTTCATAATAATTTTCAGTATCATCATGAATGAGTTCAACAATATAACCAGCACATAAAGCATTTTGTTCATGATCTACAAGCATAGAAATTTCACTAGTCTTCACATAAGCAAAATTCTCCTCATTCGGAATAGTGGGAGCAAACTTCTTCTAAATCCACTTTAGATGATAGTATTATTCATACTCCAAAATATATAAGTGAAGTTCATGGAGCATTCTACAATTAATATAGACTAACCAATATCCAAGCTCAAAATATATAAGTGAAGCACACAAAGCATTCTATAAAACCATACTCAAAAGATTTAAGTGAAGCACAAAGAGCAATTCTATAAGATCATACTTAAAAGATATAAGTGAAGCCCATGAAGCATTCTATAAATCAATGAAGGTCCATCTCATACTAGCATGGTTCTTAAAGGAAAAACAAAAAACATAAAGGACACAAATCATGTGAACAAAACAAAAACCGAGGTATACCGATAATTGTTGAAGGACAAAGATGGGATGCCAATCGGGGAATCCCCAAGCTTAGATGCTTGAGTATCCTTGAAATATTTACTTGGGGTGCCTTGGGCATCCCCAATATTGAGCTCTTGCCTCTCTTTATTCTTCTCATATTGATAGCTCCTCGATCTTCGAACACTTCATCCACACAAAACATTAACAAAAACTTTGTGAGATCCTTTAGTATAATAAAGCAAATCACTACCTTTAGGTACTGTTGAAAACTCATTCCAATTTCATATTAGAACTATATCTACTGTATTCCAACTTCACCATGGTTCATACCCCCCGATACTACCCATAGATTCATCAAAATAAGCGATCAACACATAGAAAACAGAATCTGTCAAAAACAGGACAGTCTGTAGTAATCTGGAAGTTTAGTAAACTTCTGTAACTCCAAAAAATTCTAAAAAAATATGAAAATTTAAAAAAATTATACATAAGTAAGGTGCAAAAAGTTTCAGACCCATTTGACTTTCCAGTAAAAATGTAAAATCACGCGCTAAAGCCAAAGTTTCTGTTTTTGTACTGCACAAAGTAAACAAGCAATCTAATCATCCTAAAACCAAGGCTTGGCACATTATTTTTATAATACAATGGATATATACAATGGGATAATTATTTTTAGAGATTCCATGACATTTTTTACATCGTTTCCATGAGCATGAACACAAGTGCTCAAGGTCGACCCTCATTTCTTCAATGCATAATCTTCCAATCACTTCTCTTATTGAAAAACTTTTTAGGCATGAGAAGCAAGTAATTTTTTTGTAGTTTCATTCTTTAAGTTTTTTATGTTCACCCACAACAAAAAGAAACAAAAAAGGAAAAACAAAATCTACTTAGTGAGGAAAGCAAACAAGCACACATGAGAATATCAACCCCACGCTATTGCTCCCCGGCAACGGTGCCAGAAAAGAGCTTGATAATCCCCAAGTGCAGGGAATTGTCGTAGAATTCCCAAAGGTGAAAGTGATAAATATGGAGTGTCGAACCCACAAGGAGCTAAAGGTAAGATCAATATTCTCTCAAGTCCTATCTGCCACTGGTACGACTCTACGTACACTGAACGTTTGCTTCCAACTAGAAACGAGAAATAAAACTACGTTGTGGGTATGAAGAGGGTAACTTTGCATGGTATCAGAGATAAAATATAAAAGTATGTGTTGTTATCATAAAGTTAGAATATACCACTAAATATTATAAATAGCGAGTGTCGAATAATGGTGGATCGATGTGCGGAATTGTCTTAGGCAATCATTGACAAGACCGATAGTCGTCATTGCAATTTCATATGAGGGAGAGGCATAAGCTAACATACTTTCTCTTCTTGGATCATATGCACTTATGATTGGAACTCTAGCAAGCATCTACAACTACTAAAGATCATTAAGGTAAAACCCAACCATAGCATTAAAGCATCAAGTCCCCTTTATCCCATACGCAACAATCCCCTTACTCGGGTTTATGCTTCTGTCACGCAGGGATTATCAATCATACCAATCTAGATCATCAATCAACCCAAAGACAATGGATATCTACTCAAAACATCATAGGATGGCAACACATCATTGGATCATAATATGTGGCATAAAGCACCATGTTCAAGCAGGGATTACAGCGGGGTGCGGGAGAGTGGACCGCGTAAAAGAGATGAGGGTGATGATGATGATGGTGATGTTGATGAAGACGATCACCGCGGCGATGATTACCCTCTCGATGGCACTCCGGTGCAACCAAGAGAGAGGAGGAGAGGTTCTCCCCCTTGTGCTTCCTCCTCCATGGCATCCCCCTGGATGGGGAGAGGTTCTCCCTCTGGTCCTTGGCCTTCATGGTGATGATGGCCCCTCCGGGATCCTCCTCCATAGCCTTCGGTGATGATGGCCCCCTCCGATAGGGTGCTAGAGAGGGCCTAGATTGATTTCTCGTGGCTACAGAGGCTTGCGGCGGTGGAACTTCCGATCTAGGTTAATTTCTGGAGGTTTGGGTATTTATAGGAGAGGTTGGCATCCAGAACAAGTCAGGGGGCCCCATGGGCAGTCCACGAGGCACAGGGGCGCGCCCAGGGGGTGGGCGCGCCCCCACCCTCGTGGGGCCCACGAGACTCCCCTCCGGTAGATTTTTGTTCCAGTATTTCTTATATTTTCTAGAAAAATTCTCCGTTGATTTTCATCGCATTTCGAGAACTTTTATTTCTGCACAAAAACAACACCACGGTAGTTCTGCTGAAAACAGCGTCAGTCCGGGTTCATTCTAATCAAATCATACCAAAATCATATAAAACTATTGTAAACATGGCATCAATACTTCATAAATTATAGATACATTGGAGACGTATAATGTACCAACTCGATAAGGCGCTCTATGGCCTTAAACAAGCCTGGCGTGCGTGGTATGAGCACCTTACCAAGTTGTTGCAAGATCGTGGGTTTGAAATTGGGAAAATCGACCCCACTCTTTTTACTAAGAAGGTCAAAGGGGAGTTGTTTGTATGCCAACTATATGTTGATGATATTATCTTTGGTTCTCCTAACAAAGCTTTCAATGAGGTGTTTGTCGCTCTCATGACCTCGAAGTTCAAGATGTCCATGATGGGAGAGTTGAAGTTCTTTCTCGGGTTCGAAATCAAACAAAGAAGAGAAGGAACCTTCATCAACCAAGCCAAATACACTCAAGACATGCTCAAGAGATTCAAGCTAAGTGATGTCAAGCCATCTTCTACTCCAATGCCCGTCAAATGCGAACTTGACATTGATCCCAATGGTAAAGTGGTGGATCAAAAGGTATATCGTTCTGTATTAGCTCCCTGCTTTACCTTTGTGCATCTAGACCATATATCATTTTGAGTGTGGGAATTTGTGCACGGTTTCAAGCCGCACCTAAGGAAAGCCACTATGTGGCGGTCAAGCGAATCTTTCAATATTTGTATCATACCCCAAACTTTGGCTTATGGTACCCAAGAGGAGCACACTTCAACCTTGTGGGCTTTTCGGACTTAGATTGGGCGGGAGACAAAGTGTATAGGAAGTCAACTTCCGAAGGGTGCCAATTTCTTGGTTGCTCTTTGGTGAGTTGGTCTTCTAAGAAGCAAAGTTGTGTGTCTCTCTCCTCCATCGAGGCCGAGTATGTGGCCGCTGGTAGTTGTTGTGCTCAACTTATATGGATGAGGCAAACTTTTAAATTACAGTGTCATTTGTGACAAAGTGCCTCTTTGGTGTGACAATGAAAGTGGCGTCAAGATTCCTCTCAACCCGGTGCAACACTTCAAGACGAAGCATATTGAGATTCGGTATCACTTCATCCGGGATCACATTAGGCGAGGGGAAATTGAGCTCAACTATGTCAACACTCATGAAAACCTTGCAGATATTTTCACGAAGCCTTTGGATGAAGCAAGATTTTGCGAGTTAATGCATGAGCTAAATATCATTGATTTGAGCAATGTGGCTTGAACCTTTGCACACCCCACCATACTCATCTTGATGTCTTGCTTAGGTGTAGGCATGGACATAGGGGGTGTTGTTCTCTCAATGAACTCTCCCTCCACCATTATGCATAAATTGATCAACTCTTTCACATTCGCCATTGTTGATGGTACTTGTGCTTCAAAGACGAGTTTTGGTCATGGGCCCAAGGATAATTCTTCGCGGTGCCATACCAATTGACTCAAACATAGGTGCTCCGACCACCGCCCTCTCTTCTTGAGAGGTTTTGGTTGGTGTTTGTTTCTCATTGTCTCGTTGCTTTCTTTTGGACCTTGTGTCTTGGTTTAGTTGTTTTCTTTTTGTGCTTTTTTGTGCATCCTGTTTCTTGGAGTTGGTATTGCAAAGGCTTTCTTGTTTCTTGTTGTCGAAACATGCACTTTCTTGGGTTTGCGGTACTACCGTGGCAAGCCATGGTACTACCGCTGGAGATGGGTGGCTCATGTGCTTGCACAGCTGCGCCCACGGCACGGTACTACCGCTTCCATCGCAGTAGTAATTTTTTACTGCCGCTAGAAGAGCGATACTACCCCTTGTGTGCGGTACTTCCGCCCAGGCGGTACTATTGCGATGACCCGCGGTACTAGTCCACTGTCGCGAGCGCGTGGGGGTTAAGAGCGGGTAGGGGGAGTTCCAACTCCCCCATACCCATTCATCTCTTCCCCTCATAGTGTCTCTCCCTCTCCTGCCCAAGAACGGCGCTGGAGGACCTCGCTGGATCTCCATATCCGGCCACTCTCCTCGCATTCCAACCAGTGGGATCGATCCCCACCTCGCCCTCTTGCCATGGAACCCGGTATCTCCCTTGGTCCCTCTCTCTTTGCCCCGTTGTTGTGCATCTAGGTTTTGGGAGATGCATGTGTAGTTCTTGTGATTTTTGGCTAAATCTTTGCAAGAGGAGTTTGTAGGAGAGTGCTAGTGCAGTAGATATGCTATTTGGTGTGTTGCAACAATGTAGTTTTGATCAACACTAGTACCAATCTAAATTTACGGATGTTCCTAGATCTGTTCTTGTGAAGATCCATTCCATGCAGTACTACTGCTCCTTTGGGGCGGTACTACCACCCGCTCATGCGAGATCCGCCCCGTGCGGTACTACCACTCCACTAGAGTGGTACTACCGCCCGGCGGGCGGAAGTAAAATTTTACTTCCGCTCTAAGCGCGGTACTACCATGCCAACCCCACCCAGTACTACTGCGGCTAGAGCAGATGTAAGTTTTTACTTCCGCATCCTGGCCTAGTACTACCGTTGACTTTAAATTACTTTTTTTGTCCACCCAATCTCATTTCTACATGTTTCATTTGGTTTTGGCCTTGGTCTTTGCAATAATCCTTCTCGCTCTTCTCGTGTGTTTATGTTGTGTATCATAGGTGGTGGCTCTGGTTCCAATGCGAGGCACTCGAATCCTAGCCGTGACATGAGCTCAAAGCGTCTTTGCAACCAAGAAGCTACAGGGGGTCCAGTGCCCCACAACGCCACGTCAAGTCCACAGCTACCAAGATCAAGGAGCCAACTGTCGGCATGGATGAAATGCCTCAAGCGGAGTTTCTGATTCGAAGAAAGCTCAACCTCTACGTTAAGCCTAGAGAACTTAGCAGGGGCAATGACTTGTTTTGGACCAAGCAACAAAATCTCATCTTCTTAGATGTGATCAAGGCCAAGCAGAACATCTATGTGCCAGTTCAGTGGATTGACATGGACCATCTGAAGAAGAACCAGGCATGTTTTGGCGAGACTCTGGATTTGTTGGAGCGGTTTGGTATTGAGGAGACCATCACTTTCCACCTTGATTTTGACCCGGAGCTTGTGGCTCAATTCTTTGCTTCTATCCACTTCCACACGGATGAGAAGCGGGCCATGACTTGGATGACAAATGGCAAGAGGATGTCTGCTGAGTGGAAGGAGTTCATGGATATGTTGAACATTCGTGATGAGGGGCTTGATGTGCCCGTTGGTGCCCTCCCACGTGCCAACCCAGAGTGTTCTAACAAGAACAAGCTTCAACCCTTTCTTGTTGAGAAGACCCTCCACGGTGTCAAGAAGTCTTTTGTGTTGAACCCGTTTCTTGACATCATGCACTAGATCTTCCGCAACACTCTTTTTCCTCGCATAGGCTGCAAGGACAAGATGCACTTCTATCTTGTGGACATGATGCTCATGTGTGAGGAAGCGCGTCTCCAACAACCTGAGCCACTTGATGTCTCTCATATCATGTGGAGTGAGCTTCAGTTTGCCGGGTTCCATCGTAAGGTGCCCATCTATGGACCTTACTTGGTCCTCTTGATCTCAAAGTCTTGGGAGAAGCTCTTTCCGGGTGAAGAGTTTCTTGCTCCCAACTCGATTCTCCATGAGCCCATTAAGCTGCGCCAGAATAACAAGTGGGCTAACACCACTACTCGGGCTGAGGCCGAGGTTGCACACATGGATGTTGATGAGGATGAGTTTGAGGAGGAGGAGGCTGAGAACAGCTCTGCGGGGTATACTCCTCCATCTATCGAGCCATCTTGGGCTAAGAAGCTCAAGGCCAAGGTGAAGTCTCTATTCTGCATGCAAGCCAAGGGGCAGTACCAGGCCCATGTTGCTCAGAAGGAGAGTCGCCGCCATGACAAGAGGATCTTGAGGAAGCTTGGCGAGCAAGTCTCGAGCGAGTCCGAGAAGAACATCACTCTTGAGGCTGCCTGGATGACGAAGCACGGATATCAGTGGGAGTCAGAAGAGGAGTCCATTCCTTATGCTGAGACAGATGAGGAGCTTGTTGGGTGATCTCCTTAGTGGGAACTACCACCTGTGTCGTAGGTGTCCTCTCTGCCTTTTTGGTGTCTTGGTGCCAAAGGGGGGGAGAGTGTAGGATTTGCGAGTCTTTTATCTCTTTGCTTTTGTTTCATTGAACCTTCGTTGCTTTGGTTTGTTGGGTTGTGTTTGGTTGCGTGTGAGTCCAGGAGACTTATTCTATCATATGGTGTAGGACATATGCACTCAAGCTTATCCTTTATTGTCTAGTATGCTTAGTAGACTGTGAGCTTACTTTATCTTGTGCCCTTTACTTCATGCTAACTTACTATACCTTGCCTCCATGCTTAGTGTCACTTAGTTTGTTGCAAGGATTGCCTTGTTTATAAAATATAGGGGGAGTTTTGATCCTAGTATGTGTGTTGTGCAGTCCAAAGCATATCTATAAAGTGCACACATCTAGGGGGAGCATGTCTATATTTTATAGATTTTGGGTTTGCTTATGTTCATTTTATATCTCTATGTGCAAATCCCGTATTGTCATCAATCCACCAAAAAGGGGGAGATTGTAAGGGCATATTTCTCCCTATGTGGTTTTGGTGATTGATGATAGTGCATTTGCGGACTAATCATGTGCATTGAGAATTTCAGATATCTCATGCCTAGGCACAAGACGATTTGGTTCCCCTTGGAGCCTATTGAAGACGACGGTTCTCTACGTTTCTTTTTGGTGGATTTGAGTCGTAGGAAAGTCGTACTATTAAGAAGGGGTACGCTTCGGAAAGGTTAGGGTGGAATCAACACGTGCACATATGTTCCTTTGCACCACCTTTCCTTCGCTTCATTGGAGCACCGTCCGTTTATCCTTATCTCTGCGAAATGAAGGCTTCCAAATGCTAGAGTTCTGTGGCATGCGGTAGTACTGCTCAAGGGAGTCGTAGTACCGCAGGGGCTTGCGGTAGTACCACTCAAGGTAGCGGTAGTACCGCTCCTGGTGAGCGGTAGTACCGCTACCTCTCGCCCTTACACTGGCACATGTGGAAGTAGGCGCAGAAGTAATTTTTTACTTCCGCCCCTATGCGATAGTACCTCTCCCTGGGAGCAGTAGTATCGTGCTGGATTTTCGCACAGTCCTAAACTCAGCGGAAGTAGTCGCAGACGTAATTTATTTAGTCTATGCTTTTTCCAGCCCAGTAGAGTCCTGCCTCACTGTAGTACCACAGGGGCGCGCGGTAGTACCACTCCGGTGGTTCTACCGCTCGTTGCCATCCACAATAGGGCCTCGTCTGGTCTCTACCGCACAAGGGGTAGTACCGCACCATCCAGCGGTAGTACCGTGTGTCACGGGATGAGTGATACGTCTCCAACGTATCTATAATTTTTGATTGCTCATGCTATATTATCTACTGTTTTGGACATTATTGGGCTTTATTATCCACTTTTATATTATTTTTGGGACTAACCTATTAACCAGAGGCCCAGCCTAGAATTGCTGTTTTTTGCCTGTTTTGGGGTTTTGAAGAAAAGGAATATCAAACGGAGTCCAAATGGAATGAAACCTTCGGGAACATGATTTTCTCATCGAATACAACTCAAGAGACTTGGACCCTACGTCAAGACACGTAACAGGAGGCCACGAGGCAGGGGCGCGCCTACCCCCCCCCCCCCCCAGGCGCGCCCTCCACCCTCGTGGGCCCCCTGTTGGTCCACTGACGTACTTCTTCCTCCTATATATACCTACGTACCCCCAAACGATCAGAAACGGAGCCAAAACCCTAATTCCACCACCGTAACTTTATGTATCCATGAGATCCCATCTTGGGGCCTATTCCGAAGCTCCGCCGGAGGGGGCATTGATCACGGAGGGCTTCTTCATCAACACCATAGCCCCTTCGATGAAGTGTGAGTAGTTTACTTCAGACCTACGGGTCCATAGTTAGTAGCTAGATGGCTTCTTCTCTCTTTTTGGATCTCAATACAATGTTCTCCCCCTCTCTTGTGGAGATCTATTCGATGTAATCTTCTTTTTGCGGTGTGTTTGTTGAGACCGATGAATTGTGGGTTATGATCAAGTCTATCTATGAATAATATTTGAATCTTCTCTGAATTCTTTTATGTATGATTGGTTATCTTTGCAAGTCTCTTCGAATTATCAGTTTGGTTTGGCCTACTAGATTGATCTTTCTTGCAATAGGAGAAGTGCTTACTTTGGGTTCAATCTTGCGGTGTCCTTTCCCGGTGACAGTAAGGGCAGCAAGGCACGTATTGTATTGTTGCCATCGAGGATAACAAGATGGGGTGTTCTTCATATTGCATGAGTCTATCCCTCTACATCATGTCATCTTGCTTAAGGTGTTACTCTGTTTTTAACTTAATACTCTAGATGCATGCTGGATAGCGGTCGATGAGTGGAGTAATCGTAGTAGATGCAGGCATGAGTTGGTCTACTTGTCTCGGACGTGATGCCTATATACATGATCATACCTAGATATTCTCATAACTATGCTCAATTCTGTCAATTGCTCAACAGTAATTTGTTCACCCACCGTAGAATACTTATGCTCTCGAGAGAAGCCACTAGTGAAACCTATGGCCCCTGGGTCCATCTTTATCATATCAATCTCCTACTACTTAGTTATTTACTTTGCTATTTACTTTGCCTTTATTTTACTTTGCATCTTTATCATAAAAATACCAAAAATATTATCTTATCATATCTATCAGATATCACTCTCGTAAGTGGCCCTATAGGGATTGACAACCCCTATTTGCGTTGGTTGCGAGGATTTATTTGTTTTGTGCAGGTGTGAGGGACTCGCACATAGCCTCCTACTGGATTGATACCTTGGTTCTCAAAAACTGAGGGAAATACTTACGCTACTTTGCTGCATCATCCCTTCCTCTTCGGGGAAAACCAATGCAGTGCTAAAAGAGGTAGCAATGAGTGAGGCGGTAACTGTTGGATCTTTCCCCCCACTATAAAGGGGGTCTTCTTCCCAAGAAAACCATCTATTCCCTCCCCAAGCTCCATTGTGGCTTAAAGCTCCATTTTCGCCCGATCTCTCTCCCTAGCCAATCAAACTTGTTGATTTTCTAGGGATTGGTTGAGAAGGCCCCGATCTACACTTCCACGAAGAGAAATTTGATTCCCACCACTAATCCCTTGCGGATCTTGTTACTCTTGGGTGTTTGAGCACCCTAGATGGTTGAGGTCACCGCGGAGCCATATTCCATTGTGGTGAAGCTTCGTGGTGTTGTTGGGAGCGTCCGATTAAGTTGTGGAGATTGCCCTAACCTTGTTTGTAAAGGTTCGATCGCCGCCTCCAAGGGCACCAATCGTGGAATCACGGCATCTCGCATTGTGTGAGGGCGTGAGGAGAATATGGTGGCCCTAGTGGATTCTTGGGGAGCATTGTGCCTCCACACCGCTCCAACGGAGACGTACTTCCTCTCAAAGGGAAGGAACTTCGGTAACACATCCTCGTCTCCACCGGCTCCACTCTTGGTTATCTCTTACCTTTACTTGTGCAAGCTTATATTATGTTGTATCCCTTGCTAGTGTGCTTGTTGTTGTTGCATCATATAGGTTGCTTAGTTAGTTCCATATCTATACAACCTATTTTGATGCTAAGTTTAATTTGGTAAAGAAAAGCTAAAAATTGTTAGTTGCCTATTCACCCCCCCTAGTCAACCATATCGATCCTTTCACCCCCGGACTGCCTCAATTGTTAGTTGCCTATTCACCCCCCTCTAGTCAACCATATCGATCCTTTCATCCTCGGACCACCTCTTTACTCTATAAATACCCTAATATTCCAAAAACCCTAGGGGAGTCAACGAAAATCAATTCCAGCCACCGCAAGTTCCAGAAACACCAGATCCAATCTAGACACCATCACAGAGGGGGTCATCATGTCCATTGGTGCCTCTCCGATGATGCGTGAGTAGTTCTTTGTAGACCTTCGGGTCCGTAGTTAGTAGCTAGATGGCTTCCTATCTCTAGTTTGATTCTCAATACAATGGTCTCTTGGAGATCCATATTGTGTAATTCTTTTGCGGTGTGTTTGTCGGGATCCGATGAACTTTGAGTTTATGATCAGATCTATCTCATTTTATCCATGAAAGTTATTTGAGTCTTCTTTGATCTCTTATATGCATGATTGCTTATAGCCTCGTATTTCTTCTCTGATATTTGGGTTTTGTTTGGCCAACTTGATCTATTTATCTTGCAATGGGAAGAGGTGCTTTGTGATGGGTTCGATCTTATGGTGCTTGATCCCAGTGATAGAAGAGGAACCGACACGTATGTATCGTTGCTATTAAGGATAACAAGATGGGGTCTATTTCTACATAAATAGATCTTGTCTACATCATGCCATCATTCTTATTGTATTACTCCGTTTCTCCATGAACTTAATACACTAGATGCATGCTGGATAGCGGTTGATGTGTGGAGTAATAGTAGTAGATGCAGGCAGGAGTCGGTCTACTAATCTTGGACGTGATGCCTATATAATGATCATTGCCTGAATATCGTCATGATTATTTGAAGTTCTATCAATTGCCCAATAGTAATTGGTTTACCCACCGTTTGCTATTTTTCTCGAGAGAAGCCACTAGTGAAACCTACGGCCCCCGGGTCTTTTCCCTAATATATTTGCCTTTGCTATCTATTTTCCTTTGCTTTTATTTTCAGATCTATTAAACCAAAAAATACCTTTCTGCAATTTATTTTATCTCGCATTCCCGCGCGATCTATCTATCAAATTATTACAACTCTCTCACGTTCGTTTGCCAATTTCTGGCGCCGTTACCCGAAAGGGATTGACAACCCCTTTAACACGTCGGGTTGCGAGTATTTATTATTTGTGTGCAAGTGTTGTTTACATAGTGTTGATTGGTTCTCCAACTGGTTTGATAACCTTGGCCTCATAACTGAGGGAAATACCTACCATCGTTGTGCTGCACCATCCCTTCCTCTTTGGGGAAATACCGATGTAGTCCTAGCAGACATCAAAAGGAATTTCTGGCGTTGTTGCTGGGAAGACATCATCAACATCTACCAGGTTCCTAATCACAAATCTCATCTCCTCACAATTTACATTATTCGCCATTTGCCTCTCGTTTTCCTCTCCCCCACTTCACAAAAAAATTTCATTTTATTCACCCTCTTTTTCGTTCGCCATTTTCTTGTCGGATCTGTTTTTGAGTGCAATCTTGTCGCGTAGTCACAATGACTCAATAGAACACCAAGTTGTGCGATTTCTCCAATACCAACAACAATGATTTCATTGGCACTCCGATTGCTCCTCCCGCCACTAGTGTAGAGTCTTGTGTTATTAATACCGCTTTGCTGAATCTTGTCATGAAAGATCAATTTTTCGGTACTCCTAATGAGGATGATGCGTCCCATATTAACACATTCGTGAAATTATGTTATATGCAAAAGAAAAAAGATGTTGACAATGATGTTGTGAAGTTGAAATTATTTCCGTTTTATTTGCGAGATCATGCAAAAATTTGGGTTTCTTCATTGCCTCACCATAGTATCAATTCTTGGAATAAGTGCAAAGATGCTTTCATTACTAAGTATTTTCCGCCTGCAAAAATTATTTCCCTTAGAACCCAAATCATAAATTTCAAGCAACTTGAGCATGAGCATGTTGCACAATCTTGGGACAGGATGGAAATGATGCTAAGGAATTTCCCAACTCATGGGTTAAATCTTTGGATGATCATACAATTTTTTTATGCGGGATTGAATTTTGTTTCTCGTAATCTTTTAGATACTGCCACGGGTGGTACTTTTATGGAAATTACTTTGGGTGAAGCCACCAAATTGGTTGATAATATTATGGCAAATTATTCACAATGACATACCGAAAGAGCTCCTACTAGTAAAAAAGTTAATTCGATTGAAGAAATTTCTTCTTTGAGTGAAAAACTTGACGCTCTTATGAAATTGGATGCTAGTAAAAGTGCTCCTATTGATTTTAATGATGTGCCTTTGTCTACTTTGATTGAGAAAAATAGTGATGCCGTAGATATGAATTTTATCTCGCGAAACAATTTCAATAACAATGCTTATAGAGGTAATTTTAATCCTAGGCCTTTTCCTAGCAATTCCTCTAATAATTATGGTAATTACGATGGCAATCCTTCTTAAAATAATAATAGTAACACCTCTGATCTTGAGAATAATATTAAAGAATTTATCAACACTCAAAAAGTTTTCAATGCTACAATGGAAGAAAACTTGAATAAGATTGACGATTTGTCTAGAAGTGTTGATAGAATTTCTCATGATGTAGAAAATCTCAAGATGATTTTTTTTGTTCCTAAGGTTGAGGAATCAATTAAAGATCTTTATGTTTCTATGGATGAAAGTAAGAAATGAACAGCTATGCTTAGAGCTAGAAGAGAATTTTTAGAAAAATGTTTTCTAGTGATTGCTTTCATAAAAGTGATGAAGATCTTAAAATGATTGGTGTTTCTTCCATTGATTCCTTGTTTAGTAAAATTAAGATTGATGATAAAGGGACTGGAGAAGAGTCAACTTTAGCTAGAAGGTGTCCCGATAATTCGGAGGGTGAAAATCTTGTTGAGAAAATTGATAAATGTGGGTTTGAAGAGGTCAAAACTTTAACTAGTGATGTGCCCACTCTTTTGGATTACAAAGACCTTAATTATGATATTTGCTCTTTGATTGATTGTATTTCTTTGTTGCAATCCATGATTAATTCACCCCATGCTTATGAACAAAATAAAGCTTTTACTAAACATATTGTTGATGCTTTGATGAAAGTTTTGGAAGAAAAATTGGAATTAGAAGTTTCAATTCCTATAAAATTGCATGACGAGTGGGAGCCTACTATCAAAGTCAAGATTAAGAATTATGAGTGTTTTGCTTTATGTGACTTGGGTGCTAGTGTTTCTAAAATTCCGAAATCTTTATGTGATGTGCTTGGTCTTACCGATATTGAAGAGTGTTCTTTAAATTTGCATTTGGCGGATTCTACTATTAAAAAGCCTATGGGAAGAATAAATGATGTTCTTATTCTTGCAAATAGGAATCATGTGCCCATATATTTTATTGTCCTTGATATTGATTGCAATTCGTCTTGTCCAATTATTCTTGGTAGACCGTTTTTACGTACTATTGGTGTCGTGATTGATATGAAAGAAGGCAATATTAAGTTCTAATTTCCACTAAGAAGAGGTATGGAACACTTCCCTAGAACAATAATTAGGCCACCATATGAATCCATCATGAGGGCATCTTATGGATCTAGAAACAAAGATGACAAAACTTAGATCCTTGCTTTATGCCTAGCTAGGGGCGTGAAATAATAACGCTTGTTGGGAGGCAACCCAATGAATAAAATTTATTTTTGACTTTTGCTTCCTGTTCTTGAGTGATTATTCTACTGTTATGATTGTGTTTTTTATGTTTTAATTAGTGTTTGTGCCAAGTAAAGCCTTTAGGATCTTCTTGGGTGATAGTTGACTTGATCTTGCTGAAAAATAGAAACTTCTGTGCTCACGAATATAATTTTCATTTTTAACAGAAGCATGATAAAATATCAATTCTTTTTGCATAAGATTAATATACAAATTTCTCAGGTTGTCCTAATTTTTCAGAATTTTGGAAGTTACAGAAGTATTCGAAATATCCATATTGCTACAGACTGTTCTGTTTTTGACAGATTCTGTTTTCTTTGCATTGTGTGCTTGTTTTGATGGTTATATGGTTTTATTTGAAGAGTTTTTGCCATAGAAAAGTTGAAATACAGTAGATATAATGCAAGAATAAAATATGAAATGGTTTCCAACATCACTTATAGTAGTGATTTGTTTTCTTATACTAACGGATCTCACGAAGATTTTGTTGAGTTTTGTGTGATTGAAGTTTTCAAGTTTTGGGTGATGTTACGATGGATGAAGGAATAAGGAGTAAGAAGAGCCTAATATTGGGGATGCCCATGGCATCCCAATCTATTATCCAAAGAGAAGCAAGCAATCTATTATCCCCTCTTTCTTCTAACGACCATCGGTATTTTACTCGAAGTTATATTTTTATTCGTCACATACTATGAGTTTTGCTTGGAGCGTATTGTATGATATGAGTCTTTGCTTGTTTTTCTTTGTGTTTTAAGTCTTGAATCCTTGTTGGACACGCCTATTTAAGAGAGCCAAAATTATTCCATGACTTGTTAGAATCGCTCTCTATGCTTCACTTAAATCTTTATGAACTATGGAATTGCTCTAGTGCTTCACTTATATCTGTTTGAGCATGGTGTGCTTTAGTATTTTTTAAGAAATTCTCTCTTGCTTCACTTAAATTAATTTGAGAGAAAGAAATATTATGCTCATGATCTTCACTTATATTTGTTTGAGCTTATCAAAAGCAACACATGAAAATTAGTTCCAAAGTGGTAGATATCCAAGAAGGATATAATAAAAACTTTCATGAAGATCATTGGACAAAATAAACTTGATTCCTTGTAATAGTTTTGAGATATGATGATGTGATATGTGAGTCATGTTGATGAGTAATTATGCTTTACTAAGAATATTGGTGTTAAGGTTTGTGATTCCCTATGCAAGCACGAAAGTCAATAGTTATGCAATGAAATTACTTGTGGTGCATTATTCGGTGTTAATTATGCTTAATGTTCTCTTATGAGATTATTCGTTTCTTGATTGGTCGCTTCACAATCTTTTGCTAGCCTTTATTTTGCACTAACTATGATCACTACTTGTGCATCCAAAATCCTTTAAACCAGTTTTGCCACATGAGTCCACCATACCTACCTATATGCAATATTCCTTTGTCGTTCTAAGCAAATTATGTGCCATCTCGAATTTTCAAAATAAATTTCTCTTTTGTGTGCTCGTACCGCTCATGAATCGGTAGGGGTGGCTAATATGTTTACATGCTAGATATGTTATTCTGACGATGAGTGTTTATTCACTTGTCATTGCATGAGAGTAAGGCAAAGGTATTAGGGATGCCCAGTCCTGAAATGAAAAATGAATTTACTTTATGTTGTCAAATAATAAATTCCTTGGAAAGTGTTGGTATGGAAGGCACCCGTGGATACGGCTAGCCATGGAAAGTGAAAGTATGGTGGAAAAAGGAATAAGCTTTAGTTTCTGTTTGGGAACCGCCTATGATATATCTAGCATGGAAAGTATTGGGAACTTACCAATCATTCTCGTTGACAGGAAAAGCATGCCTCCCAAAATGTTTTTATCTCTACGTTTTTCGCTTTGAGCTCTGGCACCTCTACAAATCCCTACTTCCCTCCGCGAAGGGCCTTTCTTTTACTTTATGCAATTTTTATTTTAAATTTGAGTCTCCATATTCTCTTATAAAGAACCAACTAGGGGGAACTATGATCATACTTGAGCATTGGGTGTAGCTAATATGCGCGTGTGTTTCATGCATGGATCAATGATTGAGCATGATGGGCTAGGGATAACTTATTTAGCGTTGATATTTTGAAAGACATGGTTGCTTGTTGATATGCTTGAGTATTTAAGTCTCATGTCAAAACTAGACTATTGCTTTGAACCATATAAAAGTCCAAATGTCCATGCTATAAAGAAAAGATTATGTGATGAATATGTTAGGCAGCATTCCACATCAAAAATTCTATTTTTATCATTTACCTACTCGAGACGAGCAGGAATTAAGCTTGGGGATGCTGATACGTCTCCAACGTATCTATAATTTTTGATTTTTGCATCCTATTATATTATCATTCTTGGAAGTTTTATAATCATTTTATATCATTTTTGGTACTAACCTATTGACATAGTGCCAAGTGTCAGTTGCTGTTTTTTGCATGGTTTTTACATCGCAGGAAATCAATATCAAGAAATTCACCTAGTGGCACAGTATCATCACACACAGAAGTAGTATCATCATAAGCATCATGTATAGCAGAAGTGGCATCATCAATAATATGCAACATATCGGAATCAATAACAGGTGTAGGTGTCGCAAGTTTACTCAAAACAGAAGGAGAATCGAGTGTAGAGCTAGATGGCAGTTCCTTACCTCCCCTCGTAGTTGAGGGATAGATCTTGGTTTTGTTGTCTTTCAGATTCCTCATAGTGATCAACAGATATAAATCCCAAGTGACTCAGAGAATAGAGCTATGCTCCCCGGCAACAACGCCAGAAAAAGGTCTTGATAACCCACAAGTATAGGGGATCACAATAGTTTTTGAGGGTAGAGTATTCGACCCAAATTTATTGATTCGACACAAGGGGAGCCAAAGAATATTCTTGAGTATTAGCAGTTGAGTTGTCAATTTAACCACACCTAAAAGACTTAATATCCGCAGCAAAAAATTTAGTAGCAAAGTAGTATGGAAGTAGCGGTAACGGTGGCAAAAGTAACATTAGTAGTATTATAGCAATCGTAACAGTGGTAACGGAAAAGTAACTGAGCAAAGATCAATATGTGAAAAGCTCGTAAGCAATGGATCAATGATGGATAATTATGTCGGATGGCATTCATCATGCAACGGTTATAACATAGGGTGACACGGAACTAGCTCCAGTTCATCAATATAATGCAGGCATGTATTCCGAATATAGTCATACGTGCTTATGGAAAAGAACTTGCATGGCATCTTTTGTCCTACCCTCCCATGGCAGCGGGGTCCTATTGGAAACTAAGGGATATTAAGGCCTCCTTTTAATATAGTACCGGACCAAAGCATTGGCACTTATTGAATACATGAACTCCTCAAACTACGTTCATCACCGGGAGTGGTCCCGACTATTGTCACTCCGGGGTTGCCAGATCATAACACGTAGTAGGTGACTATAACTTGCAAGATAGGATCAAGAACACAAATATATTCATGAAATTATAAAGGGTTCAGATCTGAAATCATGGCACTCAGGCCCTAGTGACAAGCATTAGGCATAGCAAAGTCATAGCAACATCAATCTTAGATCATAGTGGATACTAGGGATCAAACCCTAACAAAACTAACTTGATTACATGGTAAATCTCATCCAATCCATCACGGTCCAGCAAGCCTACGATGGAATTACTTACGCACGGCTGTGAGCATCATGAAATTGGTGATGGAGGATGGTTGATGATGACAATGGCGACGGATTCCCCTCTCCGAAGCCCCGAATGGACTCCAGATATGCCCTCCCGAGGAAGAACAGGGCTTGGCGGTGGCTCAGTATCGTAAAACGCGATGAATCCTTCTCTCTATTTTTTCTCCCCGAAAGAGAATATATGGAGTTGGAGTTGAGGTCGATGGAGGTCCATGGAGCCCACAAGGTCGGAGGGCGCCCCCACCCTTGTGGCTAGGGTGTGGGCCCCCTACTGCTGATTCTTTCGCCAATATTTTTTATTAATTCCAAAAGTTATCTCTGTGAAGTTTTAGGTCATTCCGAAAACTTTTTATTCTGCACAAAAATAACACCATGGCAATTCTCCTGAAAACAACGTCAGTCCAGGTTAGTTTCATTCAAATCATACAAGTTAGAGTCCAAAACAAGGGCAAGAAAGTTTGGAAAAGTAGATACGACGGAGACGTATCACCGATGAACTTTGAGTTTATGATCAGACCTATCTCTTTCTATCCATGAAAGTTATTTGAGTCTTCTTTGATCTCTTATATGCATGATTGCTTATAGCCTCGTATTTCTTCTCCGATGTTTGGGTTTTGTTTGGCCAACTTGATCTATTTTATCTTACAATGGGAAGAGGTGCTTTGTGATGGGTTCGATCTTACGGTGCTTGATCCCAGTGACAGAAGGGAAACTAACATGTATGTATCGTTGCTATTAAGGATAACAAGATGTGGTCTATTTCTACATAAACAGATCTTGTCTACATCATGTCATCGTTCTTATTGCATTACTCCGTTTCTCCATGAACTTAATACACTAGATGCATGCTGGATAGCGATCGATGTGTGGAGTAATAGTAGTAGATGCAAGCAGGAGTCGGTCTACTAATCTTGGACGTGATGCCTATATAATGATCATTGCCTGGATATCGTCATGATTATTTGAGGTTCTATCAATTGCCCAATAGTAATTCGTCTACCCACCGTTTGCTATTTTTCTCGAGAGAAGCCACTAGTGAAAACTATGTCCCCGGGTCTTTTCCTTAATATATTTGCCTTTGCTTTTATATTCAGATCTATTAAACCAAAAATACAAAAAATACCTTGCTGCAATTTATTTTATCTTGCGTTCCCACGCGATCTATCAATCAAATTATTACAACCCTCTCACGTCTGTTTGCCAATTTTTGGCGCCGTTACCCGAAAGGGATTGACAACCCCTTTAACACGTCGGGTTGCGAGTATTTATTATTTGTGTGCAGGTGCTATTTACGTAGTGTTGCTTGGTTCTCCTACTGATTCGATAACCTTGGTCTCATCACTGCGGGGAATACCTACCATCGCAGTGATGCATCATCCCTTTCTCTTTGGGGAAATACTGACGTAGTCCTAGCAGACATCAAAGGTCTTGATAACCCACAGGTATAGGGGATCATTTGTAGCCTTCTTCGATAAATAAGAGTGTCGAACCCAACGAGGAGCTAAAGGCAGAACAAATATTCCCTCAAGTTCTGTCGACCACCGATACAACTCTACGCACACTTGACGTTTGTTTTACCTAAAACAAGTATGAAACTATTTTGCAAGAATAAAACCATGAGTACTTTGCGAGAATAAAACTACGAATAAATTTCAAGGTAATAAAATTGGATACCCTTTGTCAACAAGAAAGTCAGTTATCCCTAGGTAATCGAGAATAAGTACTGGTAATCATTCTTGCAATTCTATATGAGGAAGAGGCATGAGCTAACATACTTTCTCTACTTTGATCATATACAATTATGATTGGACCCCTAGCAAGCATTCGCAATTACTAAAGATCATTAAGGTCGTAAAACCCAACCATAGCATTAAGTATCAAGTCCTCTTTATCCCATACACAACAACCCACCTACTCTGGTTTAAGCTTCTATCACTCTTGCAACCCACCATAAGCAAATTATGAACGTATTGCAACACCCTACAACGGGGATCCCCCATGTTTGCGCGAGACAGAAGGCACCATAGGACAACATTATAAATAAAATATACAATCATACCAACCAAGATCATGATTAACCCACATGACAAAACAGATCTACTCAAACATCATAGGATAACCATAGATCATTGGGAAATAATATATGGAGTTGAGCACCATGTTTAAGTAGAGATTACAGTGTGGGGAAGGGGTGTTACACCGCTGCATAGAGGGGGGAGAGTTGGTGTTGACGGTAGCAAGATTATTGATGTAGATCGCCGTCATGATCCTTGCCCCGGCGGCACTCCAGCGCCATCGGGGGGAAGAGGGAGAGAGCCCCCCTCCTCCTTCTTCTTCCTTGGCCTCCCCTCTAGATAGGAGGAGAGTTCCCCCTCTGGTCCATGGCTTTCATGGCGGCGGAGGGGCAGGAGCCCCTCCGAGATTGGATCTCATTCTCTGTTCTCTTCTCTTTCACGTTCCTCAGATCTAGCCCTTCACTGTTTCTTAAATTCCCGGAGATCCGTAACTCCGATTGCATTGAAATTTTACACGATTTTTTCATAAATTATATTTCTTGCGCCAGAAGAAGGGCCCGAACCGACCTTCGAGGAGGGCATAAGACACCTGGGCACGCCTGGCACCCCTCGCGCCCTGGTGTATCTTGGGGCCTATGGGCCCCCGTTTGCGTTGATTCCACCTCCCAAAAATCACATATATTCCAAAATAATTCTCCATAAACTTTTATCGTGTTTGGACTTCGTTTGATATGGATTTTTTGCCAAACAAAAAACATGCAACAAACAGGAACTGACACTGGGCACTAGATCAATAGGTTAGTCCAAATATAAAAAGTTACCAAAAATATGTGAAGCTTGTATAATATTGACATGGAACAATAAAAAATTATAGATATGACGGAGACGTGTCATCGCTTCATGAGCGCTACGGACACACAAAACAAATGTTCATTTGAATATTTAGAGGTGGCACGTGCGAATTTACTTGGAACGAGAAAGTAATACCGCATATAGATAGGTTTAGTTGACTCATCTAGAACAACTTTGTTTTAGGGGTTTGGATGCACAAGCAACATTCCCATTTAGTACAGGTGAAGGCTAGCAATTAGGTTGAGAAGCGACCAACTAGAGAGCGAAAACGGTCATAAGCATGCATTGTGAATAATTAACATTGAGTACTAGCATGAGAAGGATATAAACACCATGAACATAAACATCATAGAGACTATGTTGGCTTTGAATCAACTACATGCATGAACATTTGCCAAGTCAAGCCACTTGAAACATTTAGAGGAGGATAACATATCATCATACTACATCATAATCATCTTAATGCATGTTGACACTCAAGATAAATCATTATTCATTCCTAGCTACTTAAGCATGGCATGAGCAACTATAATCTCTAATTGTCATCATAAACATGTTTAATGATAATATGTTGAATCATGGATACCGAGTTAAACATATTTACACAAATAAGAACAAGTTGAGTTCATACCCGCTTTTCCTTGCCAGAGTCACTTCATCAAATTATCGTCATTATTTCCCTTCACTTGCACGATCGAATGATATGAAAATAATAATAGTGCAAGAGTTTGATGGACTAAGCTAGGATCTTCAAACATTTTATTCATAGGAGAAGACAAGGTAATATGGCTCTTTGTTAGATCAACAGTAATGCATATGAGAGCCACTGGAGTTCCGCCGATGGTGGGGGAACGGGGGTGGAGGTACGAAGTGGCGCGGCTGGTGGAGGAGGGGGTGACGCAACTAGTGGTTACTGGTGTGGAGGTGGGGCGACGGGGGTGGAGGCATGAGGTGAAGAAGAAGGTTGTCGCGGGTGGGGTCAATGTTTGACTAAATTGCTTCCACGTGGCAAGTGAAAAGATAAAACCACTGGCATGTAGATGATTTTTCGCTTAAGCCTGATTTTAAATGAAATTTATCCAAATTTGAGACTTGAGGGACCAAATCTATACCTACTAATAAAAGGGCTATCGCTTCTTACCACCGTAATTTCGTCCGTTTTGGTCTGTCCACCTCGCTCTAATAATTTTCGTTCGTTTTCGTACGTTATGAGAGCTTCGTAAGTCAGTAGGCCAGATTTTCTTATGGCCCGATAAAAAGAATCACTCTTCCCACCTCCCTTATAGAGTCATGGAGAAAAAATTGCTTAGACTTATGCTATAATTTTAGATTCTAATTAGTCACACACTGTCTCTTTACATTAAATCCTAGCAACATATAATCGTTTGAAGTTAACAGAATCAACAAGCCAAGAAAAGAAGATAAGATATGACTTAGCCTAGAGATAGAGATCTGAAGAAAGATGCCATGCATCACAAATCGATAGCCCGAGAGTGAGGGTCACGTCCAATCAAAAAGAAAGAGGTGCATCAACCTGAGGGGAAGGGTCACGTCCAATCGAAAAGAAAGAGGCGCATGAAAAAATGCAGAGCATGAGCAGGGCCGCCGGCTGCAGCCCAACCGGTGGCGGTGGTGGAGCAAGGGTGCGGGGATCCCGATGGAGGAGCCATGGCCGCTGGTGGCCCTGGAGCAGGGGGTGCAGGGGATCCAGTGGCGCGCGGGGGAGCGAGGGGTCCCCAACGGTGACGCCGCCTGGCGGCGGACGAGACATGGCCGCCGCGGGATTCCCGGGCGCGCGCGGATTTGGAGCCCTCCATAGCCGCTAGCTGGGGTGGGGTGCAGGGTGAGCGAGAGAGGGGTCTCGTGTGTGTGGTGACGCATAGGGAGCGAGAGAGGGGTACCGGTGTGTGTGGTGAGGCATGGGGAGTGAGGGATCTTCCGGGGGCAGTGGGTGCAGGGCAGGCGGCGGCGCGTTCTGGGGAAGGTCGTGGAGATTGAGGTAGGGGAGGTCGGAATGGATAACTTTGCTATCAACCGACCAGAACGTGTGCGTGTTATCGTGGAGCGCCAGCGAGGCTGCTGATTCCCTTTTCTTTTCTTTATTTTTAGATCAAGGGCGGCTGACTTCTAAAAAAAAGACATTTAGCTAGCTAGCATGCACGAATGTTGAACGTTTTTGTTTTTAATTAAAGGTGTAGTTTTCTTTTGCGGGAATTAAAGGTGTAGTTTTGATCCTTCATCGACTGGTAAATATCTCCCAGTCTGTAACATGGACGTGTTAGAGTATCTACCATCGGAGTTAGCAAATCGAGCCCTCTAAACGTCCATGGACACGCCCGATCAGTGATCTGATGTGTCTGTTTAAGCTCTTATTTGTTCGTTCATATAGTCATACTTCTCATTTTCTCTTTTATATGTCCGGTCACTTAGGCGTGAATTGTGGACATGAAGATAAAAATAGAAAATAATAAATAAAACAAGTGAAAACAGGTCCAAGATGGGCGGCATGCTATGTGGCGGACTGACTGGGTGCGTCCACAAGCCCTTGTATTCTTCCTACATTTGTCTTCAATATGAGAGTTTGCAGATAGTCTCAGACGCATAGGGATGATATGAGGGGTTCAATTGGTCATTGTTTTGCTTCTCTCCTGCTCGGTCACTGACCAGGCGTGTCCGAAAATGTTTGAGGATATGGAATGCCCGGCTGTAGAAGCTCTTAGTGTTTCACATGTGTTTATTCTCCGAAAATGCTCCGAACTCTGCACACGTTATCGGATTTAGTGCTATATATATTTGTTTTGAGGTTGAATTTAACTTTGTTTGTGCGCCTTACAAACTCAAACTGGCTGCTAGGGTGATGTGGTATTTTTTTCGCTAGGCATTGACGATCTAATCTAAACACCATAACATTTTTCTAATTTCTAAGTTGTATCCATAAAAAACAAGACACTAGCAACACACATTTTTACGAATAATTTTAATGTGATATGCTTCATGATTAGCACACACGAAAGAAGCATGCATGCATGAACATCGAACGAAGTATACTCCCTCCTAATGCGTTTTTCAAAGCTAACTTTGACCAAATACTAGAGCAATAATTTATGATATGCAACTTACACAAAGCGCATCGTTAAATTCGTGTGTGAAAGGAGCTTTCAATGATATAATTTTTACATTGTGCATGTCATGTACTATTAATCTTGTCAATAGTTAAAGGCGATCTTAAAAATGCATTAGGCACTATATAGATGGAAGAAGGGAGTACCATATCTTTATTATATGATGTCAATAATAGAAAAGAAACATTGCGTGTATGATATTTTTATTATCACTGTGGTAATCTAAGGATAAGGTTGTCCATCTCGTTAGTTGACTATGATTAACGTCCCAAGTTTCAAACTAGTGCCCTAAGAAAATCCTATTGTTAATTGATCCATTATATTTGTCATCATCAAATTTATTCTCTATGTGTCCAGTCGGAGTAATTATAATTGGCGTTTGGCTTTACAGTAAAAAATATATTTTTTTCTCATTACAACGCATGGGCATGTTTACTGGTGTCTCCTAAAAATTCATGGCACCAAGCGTATACCGTCGGTGAACTTGAGGACCAAAACATACTTTTTCTAAGAAAAAGAAAAACCTGCCGGCGCAACCCAAATTCCGACCACTACCTTTGCGATTTGCGAGTTGCGGCTCTCAGGCGCCGCCCTCGAAACGCCACCAGGCCCTCGATCCGCCGCCTCCAACCTAGTGCTCCGACGAGCTTGCCGGCGGAGGAGCGATGGGTGAGCGGAAGGTGCTGAACAAGTACTACCCGCCGGACTTCGACCCGGCGAAGATCCCGCGGCGGAAGCAGCCCAAGAACAAGCAGATCACTGTGCGCATGATGCTTCCCATGAGCATCCGCTGTGGCACTTGCGGGACGTACATCTACAAGGGCACCAAGTTCAACTCGCGCAAGGAGGACTGCATCGGCGAGGTACGCCGATTGTCGTGATACCTAGGCTTGGTTATTTAGCCCTAGCGCCCCAGGGGGCTCTATTTTTTTAATTGCACAATTTGAGACGATTCATGCCCCGATTACTAAGCGATAGTGTCAGTTTTGCCGTGGTGTGGCGTTTGCCCATTGATGCTTGTTCCGGTCTGCGCAAAATCGAAAAGCTATAACTCAGTGATCCGAGTTGTATAGGCTAGTCAACGAAGCTATTCAAATCATATTGTCTGCTTTGATTTTTCACAATCTTCATTGGCATGCAACACAAAGTTCATGTTTATATGAAGT
This sequence comes from Triticum aestivum, assembly GCF_018294505.1. Classification (NCBI taxonomy): domain Eukaryota; kingdom Viridiplantae; phylum Streptophyta; class Magnoliopsida; order Poales; family Poaceae; genus Triticum; species Triticum aestivum. The sequence goes on from NC_057797.1 coordinate 534,217,139, forward strand.
ACTATATCAAAAGTGGGGCACACAAAGTCAATAAGAGCATCTCCAGCAGATCCCCTTTGCCCAAAAAACTCAGTGAGTTGGGTGCAGATCCCCTTTCCCTCAAAACTTCTTGGTGATCACCAAAAAACCCACCCCAACTCGCCCTATATAGAGGGGGAAGGTGCAACCCACCCTATAAATGCCACATCACCGAGCCACCATTAAATCCCACTGCGCCACCTCCGACCCCGCCCCTGCCGCTGGCGCGCACCTCACCACCAGCATCACCGCCCCGGTCGCCGGCGCACCTCCTCGCCTCTGTCGCTGCCCCCACGACTGCCGGCACGCCTCCCTGCCTCGTGCCATGAGAGAATTCGTGAAGAAGAGAGAGAGAGAGAGGAAGATTTTTTAGCTCACCGACATCTTGGCCCCACATGTCAGAACACATGCGAATACCAATAATTCTATTGGTAGAGCCCATATAACCACTTATAGGGGGAGTTCTGTAGTGATCTGCTGGAGATGCTTTAACTCACATTTAATCTCGAAGCACCCTGCCCTATCTTCTAGCCATAATGCAGTTCAACTGTTATTCTGAGAGTGTCGAGTCCAATTTACAACCACTATTTGCATCCAGTGTTTATCACTATATATGGGGAAGCATAACCTTCCATTGCTTGAAACTTGAATTTTGTATCCATGTTGATGATGCGTATTTTGGTTACTGATACCGATACAATGCAAATCCATGCTAATGTGATTATGTTTCTTCTATGCCCAGACATACTTGGGCATACAAATATTTAGGTTTTACTTCAAGTGTACTAGGTGCTCAGCTGAGATGACTTTCAAAACAGACCCTCAGAATTCAGACTACACGGTGGAATCTGGGGCTAGTCGCAATTTTGAACCTTGGCGGAAAGAGGATGAGGTGAGTGATATATGGCAAATTCTAAGTACAGCTTCTATGTTTCGACCAGCTTGAGTTTCAATTTAATCATGGTGATGTATTTTACGTTGTTCAGGTTGTGGACAAACAGAAGAGAAAACGAGAAGAGGAGGAGATGGGCGATGCAATGAGAGCACTGGAGAACAGAGCAATGGATTCAAAGCAGGACATGGACATACTTGCTGCTTTAGAAGAAATGCGGTCTATGAAGGTACGATCTGGGCATCTTGCCATTCTTCTGTACTTATATATGCAAAGTACTGACACTGTTTTCTTGTGCTGTTTACAGTCTAGACATGCTGGAGTCTCCGTTGACCAGATGCTTGAAATTTTGAAGCATTCCGCTCATCAGAAGGCAAGATCTCACAGATTTTGTTTTCTGTATATTTGATAAAATGTTCACATGTAACGTGTCATATTTTGGGTATTATGTAGATTAGCTTATGGCATGGTAGTCCTGGTATCATTTTCTTATCTAAAATCTTTTGTCTCTAATATTGGTCATTTTGTGTGCGGTTACAGGAGGAAAAAACAGTAGCAGAACTAGATGAAGAAGACGAAGAACTCATCAAATCAATCACTTTTCGAGTAATCCTCTATGTCAATTTTCATATGTGCCTGCATGTGCAAACTTGCATTTGAATTTTTTCTAACCGTCTCATACTGCTGGTTATTGCAGAACTCAAAAGATTATGTTAAACGGATCGAAGACGATGATGACGATGATGAAGATTTTGGTATACTAGGAAAGCCAAGTGTCATGTTAAAGGTACTTGTCTCACTGTATTGTGTATTCTTCCTTTTCTTTTCTGTTTCTATTTTATATTGTAGGTTCTATGCTCTGAAGTTCAATTGCAGAAACATCACTGTAGACAACTAGCTTGAATTTAATTCCATATTCCCAAACTAGTTGACCTGACAAAGCAGCCATCAGTTACAACTTCAAAATATGTCATTTTTGTTACAGTATATGTGGATTGTACTAGCCCTTTCCATCAGTTCGGACTTTTGGTTGTGTTGGCTAGTGCATGAGGCTTAACATGGTATCGGAGCTAAGGTCTTGAGTTCAAGTCCTGGTTTGCGCAATTTATTTAAAAATTGCTGATAGCCCCCCTTTGTGTCCACGTAGAGGCCTCTTGAGTCATACGTGAGTTTCGCGCGCCGTCGCTCTCTTCCGGTTGCACGTGTTGACTTGTCTTCCCCGTCACACGTGAGAGGGGGTGTTACAGTATATGTGGATTGTACTAGCCCTTTCCATCAGTTCGGACTTTTGGTTGTGTTGGCTAGTGCATGAGGCTTAACAATTTTATCATTTGTCGTCGCTTGCTTCATTTGAAGCATTCCGACATTCCTCTTGATATGTAAACTGTAAATGTGCAGCTTTTCTATATAGACTAGTAAGGTGCCCGTGTGCCGTGACGGCATATGAATTTGTTTTTTTTTTATATAAACATAGTAGTACTCAAAATATTGGAAAACCATTTTTTTCTTAAATGAGCAAGGAGAACTATGTGTGCATGTGTGACCCAAATCCCATCCTTTTTTATTAAACCAATAAATCTAGGAGCATATATATGTGCCACAGAAAAATAAATGCACATTGTCATAACCTTAATCTCATCTGAAGTAGCGTGAGAAAATACACAACAGCATATGTACATGTGCTTGAACTTATCAAATTACTTCAACAAAGGTAGTAGGATTTTTTTTGCTCCAGTTATCAGTTTTAAAGAACATATTATATTGAACATGTATAATTCCATCGCACAAACAGCAATGACCAGATAGGTTTTCAGTAAGATAGGTTTTCAGTAACCAACAACCAGATGGAATGTGAAACAGAAATAGGACATGTTTGATCACATCGACAATAGCACATCTCGGAAGCTAAGTAATCTCTTTTTGCTGCAAGGACAATGAAGTAGTTAAAACATACCGCAGTCGACATGCATATTCCACTCTACTGTTTTACATTTATACGGAAGTTGTATAGTAGTGTCCAGTCATGTAATATGTAACTTAGAGCACTACTCCCTGTTACATGTAAGCTTCTGCCTTCTCAATTTCTCACGACAAAGTCCTCAGTAGGAAATGTAGTTTCTTCCTTCCAACCGAAGTAGTTTATCATTTAAAAATATAACAAAAAAACATTAGTGAAGACGGGCTTAATTTGGAAGTTATATATAGTTAAATAGGCAAAGTTGCTTTCCAATTTTGTTATTCTCTACATAGAGCAAATAAGTAATGTCAAACATCAGTGTGTGTTATCCCACTACTCGTGTTATCCCAGTAGTGAGTTGGTCAGAGGGGAAGGCGTCGTTGGAGGGCCTGGCCGCCGCCGCCGAAGCGCTTGACGACGCTAGTCGGAGAAACAGTGTGCGGCATCAGTCGAAGATGTAGTACGCGGAGTCCAGGTTGAAGCGACGAGTGGACGTAGTTGAAGGTAGCGGTGTTGGACAGAGGGAAGGGGGCGGACGTCAGAGATTAGGGAAGACATCGTTACCGGTCCTTGGATGTCGCCTGCGAGGCACGAGATGAGGGGAGGTGGCAATGAAAGGCGTGTGCCGCGGCTGTTGGAGATGGACTCTGATTGTGAGTTGGGAAGGGAGCAAGGATGCTGTCACCCGCAGGGATGTGGGTCGGTGCGTGTGGGCGTGTGTTTTTTAGATTGGAGGCTGGCGTGCTTGGGCATGTGTGGGCTCTTTTTTTCCGGCATCATGCGTGTGTGGATTTTATTCCCCGTCTAGACTGTGGCTGTTCTTTGGGCGGGACGGGAGACGAAACTCTGTGTTATAGTAGTAGATATGTGTTCAATATGTAAGCTAGCTAATAACTAAACTTGGAAGTACCAAAGTAATTGTCTTCTGTGAAGTATTTGTTGTGGTTTCTCTAGGATGCTTTCAGTTTGCATTAATTATAGCAATTGTTGAAGCTTAATATGAAGGAAGATGTTAATTCACTGGTAAGAGTAAAATGCTGGTCATTAAGCAATATGTAGCATAGAAGATATATCGAAAAAAAAAGGGCAACCTGGTGCATGTAGCTCCCGCTTGCGCAGGGTCCAGGGAAGGGTCCGACCACTTTGGGTCTATGGTACGCAGCCTTTCCCTACATTTCTGTAAGAGGCTGTTTCCAGGACTTGAACCCATGACCTCATGGTCACAAGGCAGCAGCTTTACAGAAGATATATCGAACATTGCCATAAATCTAATGGTGTTTATGTCTTATGGAGTCTCTCTCATTGTATCAATTTCTATTGAAGATATTCTGCAGTTTTTATATGAGGCTTGCTTTTCTTGTTGCCATGAATATTTTCTTGTATTTGTTTTTCAGTGCAACGTCTATTGAACTTGTTTATTTGAGCAGCTGACGGTTAATTTTTTTTCTGCAGATCAATGGATCTTCTGAAGCAGTGTTAAATCCAACAGATGTATTGACCAAAGCTAATGCACCTGAGAGTGCCAGTAAGGAAGGTAGGCCCTCATATGCGTTTATCATGTTTTCACAGTATCACTAATATTGTTAAGTTCTAGCTATGACTGCACATGCAGAATCCAACATTCGATAATTCGTTGTTTTAATATGCACTGAGCCTGATCCACATATAGCTTATTTGAGCCATCACTATATTTTATCATGGATTGCGAATGTCAACCCTGTTTATGTCGCTATTTGCCTCTAGTATTACCTGTGCTATTTTCTTGTTATGTGGTCAAATAGCATTCTATTTTGAAAACAAACGGGTTCCTCACAGTCGAACATTGCTCCTACAGGAAACAAGAGCTTTGCATCTAAGATGCCCAAATTCATAGTAAAACCAAAGCCCGCTGCTGCAACCGCAAATCCTCAGAAGAAACAGAAGACTGAATCCACAGCTGTCCAAGATAACGGCAAAGCACCGGCCACCGAGGAAAAAAATGAAGCTTCAGAAGGGAAGAAGACCAATGTTCTTCAGTCCCTCTGCCAGTATGATAGCGACGAAAGTGATTGACTGAAGACAACTCTTCTTGGAGTCGTAACTGCACTGGAGTAGACAAGCCCCTGCCTGGAACACGATCGTGTAACCCAGAACCCAAGCCTGTGTAAATTGTCTCCTCCCGCAAAGTCTCTGCCGCCAAATGTAAGTCCGTCGTGCTGAAAATCCGTGCCAGCTAATATAGTCCAGAGACTCCAGATCTATGGACAATTTGAAGGCTTGGTTCCCGGAAGCAGCACTGAGATTATTCTTGTATTCGTGTTTTCCTCCTGTGAGTTGATTTTTCGGTACAGTTATACTGTAAATCATGGAGCTTTCATTAGTCATTCATCTTTGTCTGACGATATCGCCACGGCGTGCATTGGACGTATTCTTTTCAGAGGATGTACTGTGCGGAGAACGTAAGATGATCCAGATATTGAGTTCCGGCGCCGCTCTAGCCCGGTCCAACCCAAGTTCCAGCCTGGCGCCCGACGCCAAGGCACCACCACCACATCCAGGCACGACCAGCGCACCGCGTCGGGCTTGGGCGCCTCTGGCTCGGTCGCACAGGGTCAAGGTCTACCGACCACCGTCCGCGTTCCGGTCCCAGGCAGCTTCCTGCTCGTACGTGTCATCAGGCCTGCTCGCGTCCGCACTCATCGTGTAGTAGCTGTTAGGATTTAAATTAATTCTGTTATTAGGGATAATCCTCCCTTGTGTAAACGGACGTCGGTTGCTACAGGCACCCGTTCAACATTCCCATGACCCCAACGATCGGACGCATCCGTTCGTGGCGACGGTTCCCTATGTGTATAATCCTCATGGATCATCAATGAAAGTTACGGTTCGATCAAATCATTCTTTACACGTTATCAACACGAAAAGGGGGAGATAGGTATTTTGCAAACGAAGTCATGCAACAACCTTGCCGATCTGTTTATTAAGTCCTTACCAAGTTCTCTGTTTCATAAATATGTAACTAGAATTGGTATGCGACGACTTTGAGACTTGCAAAATTCAGAGGGAGAAATCTCCTAAGATATAACCTGTTAAGATCATAAGATCATTAATATTGCACTCTTTTCCTTTATGAGATATTGTAATGTATGTGTTATTTCTATATGAGATTGAATAAATAATGAATTTTATTCTTTTACTCTATATAAAACTTCGAGAAACAATCCAATGGAGGAGGAAATTTGTTTAGTGGACAGTGGTGCCTCTAACACAATTCTACGAGAAGTTAAATACTTCCGAAGTCTCAAAAAGAGTAAGGGAAGTGTTATGACAATTGGTGATCATGACACAGTAATTGTTAGTTCTGGTTAAGCCATATTTACACTCCCGAATGGTACAAAACTTGAAATCCAGGAGGCTTTATTGTATCCGGATTCGACTCGTACCCTGTTGAGTTTTAAGGATATCCGCGTGAATGGCTACCACATTGAAACTCATGAAGACAATGCGGTTGAAAGCCTACTCATAACTCAACAGAAGGGATCCGACAAGGAAACCCATGAGAGACTGCCTGCTCTATCTTCTGGACTATATTACACATACATCAAGCCAAAGCAACATTTGGCATACAAAATAATTTTTCAGAATCTTGACAAGTTCAAGATATGGCATGATCGCCTGGGTCATCCTGGTGTGGGGATGATGAGAAAAATTATTGATGGTTCAACTGGACACAACATAACGGTTGCTAATTTCCCCAAATCCTCGGATTTTCGTATGCACTGCATGTGCAACTGAGAAATTAATCACAAGACCTTCATATCTGAAGATCAAGAATGAACCACTTAATTTTCTTGAACGCATTCAAGGAGATATATGTGGTCCAATTCAACCGCTATCGGGACCATTTAGATATTTTATGGTGCTCATTGATGCATCAACAAGATGGTCCAATGTGTGTCTATTATCAACAAGGAACCATGCTTTTGCAAAGCTGATCGCTCAAATCATTAAACTGAGGGCAAATCATCCTGAACACAGGATAAAATTCATCAGAATGGATAATGCTGCTGAATTTAGTTCACGAGCATTCAATGATTACTGCCTAGCTTTGGGCATAACTGTGGAGCATTCTGTACCATATGTACACACACAAAATGGTCTTGCGGAATCACTTATCAAGATGATCAAGTTGATAGCAAGACCACTCCTACAGAACTGTAATCTTCCAACATCTTGTTGGGGACATGCGGTATTGCATGCCGCGGAGTTGATACAAATTCGACCAACTGCATATCATACGTCCTTCCCGTTGCAGTTAGTACGTGGAAATCAACCAAGTATTTCCCATCTTCGAAGATTCGGATGCGCTGTGTACGTACCGATATCACCACCTCAGCGTACATCGATGGGTCCACATAGAAAAATGGGAATCTATGTGGGGTACAATTCTCCGTCGATTATAAAGTACCTGGAACATCTAACAGGGGATCTATTTATAGCCCGGTACGCTGATTGTATCTTCGATGAGGACAATTTTCCGGCATTAGGGGGAGAAAAGAACCACAAAGAATGCCGGGAAATAGATTGGAATGTCAAAGGCATTCAGTCCTTAGATCCACGTACAAATGAATCTGAACTGGAAGTTCAGAAGATTATTAATTTGCAAAATATTGCAAATAATCTGCCAGATGCATTTACTGATTATAAAGGTGTCACTAAATCCCATGTTCCTGCTATGAATGTTCCAGAGAGAGTTGAGATATCTCATAAGACCACTCAACCGCCCAAGAGGGGGAGAAAACTGGACAAAAAGGACAATGCTTCTCAGAAGCGTCCGTGGGAAATGAGGATCCCTCAAATAGTAAATGCAGGTCAACCGCGAGTTGACATTCAACCTAGTGTTGAAAGACACCTGAAGGATCTTATGCATCCAGAACCCAGCACAACCCAGCACAACCGTGCACACAAATATTGGTGCTGGGACATCGGTACACCGTGACTCGATTGTTGTGGGAAATCACGATGAGTCAGAAGGTATTGATGAGATTTCCATCAACTATGTTGAATCAGGAGAATCATTCAATAGAAAGACTACAATTGTTGACATATTTTTTGCCTCAAAGATTGCAGATGACCTGGCATTGGATCATGAACCTAAGTCCATGGCAGAGTGTATGAAACGCTCAGACTGGTCCAACTGGAAGGTTGCAATAGAGGACGAATTGCGCTCGCTTGCCAAGAGAGGGATATTTACTGCAGCAATACCTACTCCTCCTAATGTTTTCCTCGTGGGGGCAAAATGGGTTTTTGTTCGTAAATGGAACGAAAACAATGAGGTGGTGAGATATAAAGCGAGGCTTGTAGCACGAGGGTTTACACAGAGACCCGGCATCGATTATGATGAAACATATTCTCCTATGATGAGTGGAATCACGTACCAATACTTGATATCACTGGCAGTGCAAAATGAATTTGTATATCCAATTGATGGATGTGGTGACAGCATATTTATATGGGTCACTTAAGACGGATATCTATATGAAAGTTCCTGAGGGACTGAAGATTTCAGATCCAAAAGCTAATCGCAACATGTATTGCGTAAAGCTACTAAAGTCATTATACGGCTTGAGACAGTCGGGGAGAATGTGGTATAACCGACTAAGCGAGTTGAAAGGATCGATATGGTTGACTAGAGGGGGGGGGTGAATAGGCAACTACCAATTTTTAGCTTTTCTTTACCAAATTAAACTTTGCATCAAAGTAGGTTGTCTAGATGTGCAACTAGGTGAGCAACCTATATGATGCAATAATAACAAGCATACAAGCAAGCAAGGGTAGAAACACTAAAGAGCTTGCACAAGTAAAGGTAAGAGATAACCAAGAGTGGATCCGGTGAAGACGAGGATGTGTTACTGAAGTTCCTTCTTTTTGAAGGGAAGTACGTCTCCGTTGGAGCGGTGTGGAGGCACAATGCTCCCCAAGAAGCCACTAGGGCCACCGTATTCTCCTCACGCCCTCACACAATGCGAGATGCCGTGATTCCACTATTGGTGCCCTTGAAGGCGGCGACCGAACCTTTACAAACAAGGTTGGGGCAATCTCCACAACTTAATCGGAGGCTCCCAACAAGACCACGAAGCTTCACCACAATGGAATATGGCTCCGAGGTGACCTCGTCCGTCTAGGGTGCTCAAACACCCAAGAGTAACAAGATCCGCTAGGGATGAGTGGGGGAATCGAAAATCCCTTGGTGGAAGTGTAGATCGGAGCCTTCTCAACCACTCCCGAGCAAATCAACAAGTTTGATTGGCTAGAGAGATAGATCGGGTGAAAATGAAGCTTGGAGTATTTAATGGAGCTTGAGCAATAAATGGAGCTTGAGGGAGAGAAGAGGTAGGTGAGAAGGAAGAAGGGGACTCCCTTTTATAGTGGGGGCAACAATCCCGTTGCCCCCCACCAACCAGCCCCGCACAGGGCGGTACTACCGCTGAGAGGGGGCGGTACTACCGCCAGGACAGCGGTACTGCCGCGCCAGCCAGCGGTACTGCCGCGCTGAGGAGACTAGTAGGGAACGGACCCAAATGCGGTACTACCGCGGTGGTAGGGCGGTACTACCGCTCCTGGAACGGTACTACCGCCACTACAACCGTGACTAGTGCCGCAAAACCCGACACGAGAAAAAGACCTCTCGAATCGAGGCGGTAGGAGCCAGACTGCCCAACGGTACTACGGCAGTGGGGTCAAGGGCGGTAGTACCGCTGTGGAGCGGTACTGCCGCTTGTGACCCTTCGGCCGTAGTACCGCAGGCAGTGCGGTACTACCGCTGGGGGAGAGAGAGAGGGAGAAGGGATCTCTCAAAGAAGCTGAGGACCAGGCGGAGGTGCCAGGCCCCCAGCGGTACTACTGTTGTGGAGCCACGGCGGTACTACCGCTGCGGAGCGGTACTGCCGCTTGTGGCTTCTCAGCGGTACTACCGCTGGGTGCGCGGTACTGCCGCTTAGACCCAGACAGGACAAGGAAGAGAGGAGAGATCTCTTCAATGGACAGGAAAGCTCGGAGGGTGAGAAGCTGATGTGTACGTGATGATTCCACCCATGCAAAACCCCAGCGGACCCCCTCTTGATAGTACGGTGCCCTCTATGCAACTAGTCCACCGAGAAAGAAACGAAAGAGCTACACCGTCTTGAAATACACTCCGAGGGGAAGAAGGCATCTCGTGCCAGGGGAGAATCTGTGAATTATTCAAAGCACAAGATTAGTCGGCAAACATGTTGTCATCAATCACCAAAACTACCTTGAGAGAGATATGCCGTAACAATCTCCCCCTTTTTGGTGGATTGATGACAACTAGGGATTTGCGCAAGGAAAAGAAATGAAACGAAGAAAACTAAGAACTACAAAATATAGACGGGCTCCCCCAGAATGTGTGCACCTAGAGATGGCACGACACACACATTCGGATCAACACTCCCCCTATATTTTATAGTCCAACAATACTAAGCACAATATATATGAGAGAAGAGAGTAAACAGGACAAGCATGCAACTTACAATAAACTACAGTACTCTGAAATGACATAAGTAATAAGGTAGCGATAGGGAGCATATGTCTTACACCATATGACTAGAACTTAGGTCTCACACCAAACCAAACCAAAGAAGGAACACACAAGAAAACACAAGACGACTCAAAGCACGACACAAGAAGCAAATCCCTACACTCTCTCCCCCTTTGGCAGCGAGACACCAAAAAGGGCATAGAGTGACACTACGACTCCAGGTGATGGGAGGAGGAAGATCTCGAACATCACATCTCTGCATCTTCATCATGGGTCGAAAACTGCTCGGCATCGGAGTCGGTCCAGTGGCAATTCTGATGAATCCAGTCCTCCTCTTCAGTGATCTGACCCTCAGACCCACTGGCAACTGTTGCTCCCATCTGACGCATGAGCTCCTTGTGGCGCGTCCTGGCATGCTTCTCCGCCACATGAGTCATGTACTGACCATGGGACTCCATGCAGAAAAGCTTCTTCATCTTGCGCTTAAGCTTCTGTGCCCACGACGGTTCTGCACTAGAGGGGCCAAAGTCCTCCTCATGAGCATCAGTAGCAGCCTCACCCTCGGTCCCCATGGCAGCAGCAGCAGATGGGCCTCCTGTGGCAGCAGTAGCAGATGGACCCCCTGTGTGAGGTGTTGTCCAGTTGTCCTTCTTCCTCAGACGCTTGATCTCATGAGAAACCAAGTCTCCAGTCTCTAGCAGCACTCTGGGATAAGTCTGTGCCCAGGCCCTCTCAATGAGCCTCATGATGAATGGACCATAGATAGGACACTTGCGCTCAGACACGGCAGATAGAAGTTCAGACCACATGACATGAGAGATATCCAGGCTCTCTCCAGTGCTTGCTTCCTTCTCATGCTGACAGAAAAGGAGCATGTCCACGAGGTAAGAGTGGACCATATCCAGATTCCCGATCCGAGGGAAGAGAGTCTCACGGAATATGCGATGAAGAATGTCCAGATACGGAGACAGCTCATAGGTCTTCTTCTCAGTTACTGGGTGAACCTTCACAGTGCAGTAGGGCCAAAGGGCTTGCTTGTGGGTGGATGTAGCATTGCGGTGAGGACGGAAACCGACAGGAGTCTCAAGCCCGGTATCCACCACATCAAGTAACTCCATGAAAGCCTTCCACTTGACAGAAAGCAGCTTGCCATTGGTCATCCATGTCAGAGTCCTGTCGACATCCGTCCCAAGATGGACGGTGGCATAGAATTGAGCCACCAAATCCGCATCGAAATCCTTGTTGAATTGCATGATCCTGAGAATGTTCAGCTGAGTGCACATCTGAAGAGCTTCGCCAAAGTACTCCGGGTCCTTCTCCATAGCATCAGTGTCAATGGAGCGAACATCAACAAAAAGATTCTTCTTGGCCTTGATCACATCAAAGTAGATGGCAAACTGAAAACGGTTCCAGAACGGGCGGTTGACCAAAGTGGGTTCTTGGTCCACCGCATAGGGGTTGCGGCGACGCTTCTCCCAAAACTCCTTGTTGGTCATCTCAGTCACAGTCTTCCCTTTTGGCTTGTTGGCGGCTCGCTTCGATTGCTGAGGAGGTGGAGGAACACTTGCAGATGCACTTGTTGGAGGCGGTTGGGTGCTCGAGGAACCACCGGCTGGCTCTGAGGTGCGGTAGCATTTTGATGTGGCACGCCTGGGGTTGATACGGCGACCTTGCTGCTCGGAAAGGTCATCACCTAGAGCCAAACACAAGAACACGCAAAACAACTAGAAAGAACGAGCATAAGCCAACAAACTCAACAAAAGATCAAGGTAAGGCAGGAAAATGATGGAAATTGGCATTCAACGGTAGTACCGTGACCTGCCCGCGGTAGTACCGCCCCAAGCGGTAGTACCGCCCCAAAGGGAGCGGTAGTACCGCTCTAGGTCAAGCGGTAGTACCGCTCTAAGAGGAGCGGTAGTACTGCTTGAGGCAGAGAAACAACAGTTTCATATAGCACGAGGCGGTGAAACAGCGGATTCTTACTACCGCAGTCAGATCCGGCACTACCGGCCTACCAAATTCAAAAATAATCCTACCAAACTCTAATCGAGATAGTCTAGTTGCCTTCTCCAACCAACTCAAGCCTAGATTTAGCCAAAAATCTAGAGATGCAACCACCATTGCCCCTAAGAAACAAGAACTGAAAAAGAGACAAAACGAAAGAAGGAACGGGGGCAATACCGGCATCCATGGCAAGAGGACGAGGTGGGGATCGACTCCACCAAAGGAAATGGAGAGGGACGCCGTGGAGACGGAGATCCGCCGGAGCCCTCCCGCGGCGAGAGGAGGCTGGAGAGAGGAAGAGAAAAGAGAGGCGAAGTGAATGGGTATGGGGGAGAAGAAACCTCCCCCTGCCCCGACTTAACCCCCTGTTCTCGTCCCCCAGCGGTAGTACCGTGCTGGGGGCGGTAGTACCGCTTACGAGCGGTAGTACCGCGCACCACCAGCGGTAGTACCGCCCAGCACACCACGGCAACTAAACAGACACGGCTTTAGCTCGACGAAACGACAAAAATGGCAAACACACCAGCAAACGACCAAGACACACCTCTTCACAAGAGGGCGGTGGCCGAGGCCACCTATGTTTGAGTCAAAAGGTATGGCACCGCGAAGATTTTAACCTTGGGCCCATGACCAAAACTCGTCTTTTAAGCACAAGTGCCATCAACAATGGCTAAAGTGAAAGACTTGATCAATTTATGCATAATGGGGGGAGGGAGAGTTCATTGAGAGAACAACACTCCCCCTATGTCCATGCCTACACCTAAACTAGACAACAAATTGAGCGTGGTAGGGTGTGCACGGGTTTAAGCCACATTGCTCGAATCAATGATATTTAGCTCATGCCTTAACTCGCGAAATCTTGCTTCATCCAAGGGCTTCGTGAAAATATCTGCAAGGTTGTCATGAGTGTTGACATAGTTGAGCTCGATCTCTCCTCGCCTAATGTGATCCCGGATGAAGTGATACCGAATCTCAATATGCTTCGTCTTGAAGTGTTGCACTGGGTTGAGAGAAATCTTGATGGCACTTTCATTGTCACACCAAAGAGGCACTTTGTCACAAGTGACACCGTAATCCTTTAAAGTTTGCCTCATCCATAGAAGTTGTGCACAACAACTACCGGCGGCAACATACTCCGCCTCAGTGGACGAGAGAGACACACAACTTTGCTTTTTGGAAGACCAACTTACCAAAGAGCAACCAAGGAATTGGCACCCTCCGGAAGTGGACTTCCTATCCACTTTGTCTCCCGCCCAATCGGAATCCGAGTACCCTACAAGCTTGAAGTTTGATCCTCTTGGGTACCATAAGCCAAAGTTTGGGGTATGAGCCAAATATCGAAAGATTCGTTTGACCGCCACAAAGTGACTTTCCTTAGGTGCGGCTTGAAACCGTGCACAAATTCCCACACTCAACATGATGTCCGGTCTAGATGCACAAAGGTAAAGCAAGGAACCAATCATGGAACGATATACCTTTTGATCCACCACTTTACCATTGGGATCTAAGTCAAGTTGGCACTTGGTGGGCATTGGAGTGGAGGCCGGCTTGACGTCACTTAGCTTGAATCTCTTGAGCATGTCTTGAGTGTATTTGGATTGATTGATGAAGGTTCCTTCTCTTCTTTGCTTCACTTCGAACCCTAGAAAGAACTTCAACTCTCCCATGGAGGACATCTCGAACTTTGAGGTCATGAGAGCGGCAAATTCCTCATTGAAAGCTTTGTTAGGAGAACCAAAGATAATATCATCAACATATAATTGGCACACAAACAACTCCCCTTTGACCTTCTTAGTAAAAAGAGTGGGGTCGATTAGCCCAACTTCAAAACCACGGTCTTGTAACAACTCGGTAAGGTGGTCATACCACGCACGTGGGGCTTGTTTAAGGCCATAGAGTGCCTTATCGAGTTGATACACATGATCGGGAAAGTAGGGATCCTCGAACCCGGGGGGTTGCTTGACGTAAACCAATTCATTAATGGGACCATTAAGAAAAGCACTCTTCACATCCATTTGTTGTAACTTAAAGTTATGATGAGAAGCATATGCAATCAACATGCGAATGGATTCAAGACGAGCAACGGGAGCAAAGGTTTCACCGTAGTCGATACCCTCGACTTGGGAGTAGCCTTGTGCTACCAAACGAGCCTTGTTGCGAATGATAATCCCATGGGCATCTTGCTTGTTCTTGAATATCCACTTGGTTCCAATGACATTGTGGTTCCCCGTTGGCCTTGGCACCAATCTCCACACTTTGTTGCGCTCGAAGTTGTTGAGTTCTTCGTGCATGGCATTGAGCCAATCCGGATCTTCTAGCGCCTCATAGACCTTGTGGGGTTCCACACAAGAGACAAACGCGTGATGCTCACAATAATTTGCTAATTGTCTACGAGTGCTTACCCCCTTTCTTAAGCTTCCAAGCACATTCGTCATGAGATGATCCTTGGTGGAGAGCTTGGAAGCAACCTTGGCGGCACGACGCTCTAATTCCTCCTCGGTGGTGAGTTGAGGAGCGGTTACTTGATCATCTTGAGCGCCGTCATGAGCTTGTTCTTGATCTTGAACTTGCTCGGGGGAGAGAACTTGACCTTGGGCATCACTTGGTGTGTCAACACCGTCTTGAGTATGATCTTGCCCTTGGTCTTGTTCATGAGGTTGAGGGCCTTCACTTTGTTCTTCGGAAGCGTGTGGGCCTTGGGTTGGTGATGGCTCCACTTGAGTGGAGCATTGTCCTTCTCCTTCGGCCACAAGGGGTTCCTCAATGGGTAGGATGAAACCAACACCCATTCTTCTTATGGCTTGAGGAGGAATTTCATCACCTACATCACAAGTGCCACTTTGCTCCACTTGGGAGCCGTTATTCTCATCAAACTCCACGTTACACGTCTCCTCAATAAGTCCCGTGGATTTATTGAGGACACGGTAAGCATGAGAGTTTGTAGCATAACCAACAAATATGCCCTCATAAGCTCTAGCCTCAAATTTAGACAACCGAACACCTTTCTTGAGAATGAAACACTTACACCCGAATACCCGGAAGTACTTGAGGTTGGGCTTGTTACCGGTGAGTATCTCATATGGAGTCTTGTTCAAGCCCTTGCGGAGGTAGAGCCGATTGGATGCATGACACGCGGTGTTGATGGCTTCGGCCCAAAAGTTGTATGGAGACTTGAACTCCGCCATCATGGTCCTTGCCGCATCCATCAACGTCCGGTTCTTCCTCTCCGCAACACCGTTTTGTTGAGGGGTGTATGGTGCGGAATATTGATGCTTGATTCCCTCATCACTAAGAAATTCATCCAAGGTGTAGTTCTTGAACTCGGTGCCGTTGTCACTTCTTATTGTCAAGATCTTTGCATTGTGTTGACGTTGTGCTTCATTTGCAAAGTCAATGACGGTTTGTTGGGTCTCGCTCTTCCTCTTGAAGAAATACACCCACGTGTACCTTGAGTAGTCATCCACAATCACCAAGCAATACTTCCTACCTCCAAGACTATCGAAGGATGGGGGCCCAAAAAGATCCATGTGAAGGAGCTCCAAGGGCCTCTTTGAATAAATGATAGTCGTGGGAGGGTGAGCCTTCTCATGTAGCTTTCCTTCGATACAGGCACTGCAAGCACGATCTTTAACAAAACTAACATTCGTTAGTCCACGGACATGGTCCCCCTTGAGGAGACTTTGCAAAGATCTCATATTGACATGGGCTAAACGGCGATGCCAAAGCCATCCCACATCAACTTTAGCCATTAGGCATGTCGCGGTCTTAGTGGGTCGCTCCGAAAAGTTAATCACATATAGACCGTTCTCGACATGCCCAACAAAAGCTACTTTAAGAGTCTTGCTCCACAAGAGGGCCACGGTATCGATATCAAAGAAAGTGGCAAAGCCCATGATTGCAAGTTGACGAACGGAAAGTAAATTGTATGCAAGGGACTCAACAAGCATGACCTTCTCGATCGTGAGATCATGAGAGATGACCACCTTGCCAAGTCCCAATACCTTAGAGGATGAGGCGTCACCCCACTCGACATTGGTGGGCATAGATGGAACTTTGTGCACGTCCACCACCAAGTCCTTGCTTCCGGTCATATGATTTGTAGCTCCGCTATCGAGCAACCATGATCCACCACCGGAAGCAAACACCTACAAGAGATCAATGCTTGGTTTTAGGTACCCATTTTGTAATGGGTCCTTTGATGTTAGTAACAAGGGTCTTAGGAACCCAAATAGACCATTCAATGTACTCATGAAGAGAACCAACAAATTTGGCATAAACATGCCCATCACTAGCACGGCATAACACATAAGAAGGATTAAAATCGCCGGCTTTGTTGGGAGGGGTGACATTGCCCTTCTTGACATTGTTCTTCTTCTTCTCCTCGGGGACACTCTCTCCCTCCCTCACAAAGGTTTGCATGAGGGGAGGAGGTCGTTTGGTCTTGTCATTCTTCTTCTTGTTCTTGGAGTCGGGCACGTACCCAACCCCTTCCTTGGCCACACCTCCCTTTTGGTTGATCAAGAGATCGTTGAGGTTCTTCTTGCCTTGTATGCAAGTCGCAAGACCTCTCTCAAGTTGCTCCTTCAACTTAGCATTTTCCTCAACAAGATGTATATGCTCACAACACGGGTTAGTAGCATTTGCATTATCAATTAAAACCATATGAGGAAAAGTTGCTTTCTCCTTAGTTAGCTTCACTTGGAGTTGATCATGAGACTCCTTGAGACTAGCGTGAATACCCTTCAAGGCCTTGTGGGCCTTGTCAAGTATATCAAACTCCTCTTTGAGTCTAGCAAGATCAACCCCGAGTTTGGCCTTCTCGGAATTTAGCACACGAGAAACAATGAGGGCATGATCATAATCTTTCTTTAACTTAGCATGATCAACGTTGTGTGACTCCTCAAGAGCCAAACGAAGACCACGCTCTTCCTCAAGAGCATTGGAAAGATCCGAAATCTCATCGGCATAGTCACGACTATGCCCTTCCATCTTAGAGATGGTGTCTTCGTGAGCCTCGATCATGTCATTGGCCTCACCAAGTTGTTCCAAGAGAGCAACAAAGTGCTTCTTGGATTTTCCCTTGAGTTTGCCCATAAAGGCCTCAAACTCGTTAGCCTCCACATTAGCTCCCTCAAGTTCATTAATGCTATCCGTTGGGGAAGGATGATTAATGATGGTAGTTTTGATGTTGGAGGTTACCTTGTTGGTGGCTTTAGCCATGAGGCACTTGGCGGTGATGCTCTCGTTGGGTGAGTCGAAGAGAGACACCCGTGACGTTGTTGCAATGGCAACGGAGGCCATGGCAACCGACTCATCATCTTCATCATCGTCATCATCCTCATTGTACTCTTCTTGCACAACCAAAGCCTTGGGAGGAGTCTTCTTGGTGAAGTTGTTCTTGTTGGGGAACGACTTGGCCTTGTCCTTTCGGATGAGTTTGCCACCATTGTCTTCCCTCTTCTCATACGGGCATTCCGCAACGAAATGACTCACGTTGCCGCAATTGTAGCAAGTCCTTACACGTTGCTTGCCCCTTGTGCCACTCGAGTTGTTTTTGCTAAAGTTGGGCCTCGAGTTTTTCTTGCTCCAAAATTGCCTTGAAGCAAGTGCCATGTGTTCATGATATGCATACTTCGTATCTTCGGGGTTGCTCTCCTCTTCTTCCTCTTCTTCTTCTTCCACGGTGAGCTTGGCCTTCAAAGCAAGGTTAGGCTTCTTTGCCCGTTGAGAACGGAGCACCGCATTGTCGGCGGTCTTGTCCAAAATGTTCATGGCCACAAACTCATCCAACACTTCGCTTGAGGTCAAAGTGTGGAAGTCCGGTCTTTGACGAATGACGGAGGACATGGCCTTGTGGTAGGGCATCATTGCCTTGAGGAATTTGCGCTTGATCCAATTGTCATCCGTGTCCTTGCTCCCGTGATCTCGTAGTGAGACCGCGAGTTTGGTTACTCTCCGATAAAGCTCACGAGGTTCTTCATCTTCCTTCATTGCAAACTCATCGGCCTCATCTTGTACCACTTCATAGTTGGAGCGTTGAATGCTTGCGCTTCCCCGGTAGAGAGACACGACACAATGCCATGCATCTTTGGCCAAGGCGAAGGGACGAAGATGAGGTAGGTCTTCGGGTGGAATTGCATCTTGAATGATGAAGAGAGCATTCTCATTGAATTGATTGTCCGCGGCTTCTCGAGGAGTGAAGTTGCTTGGATCATGTGGATAGAAACCTTCTTCAATGATTCTCCAAAGGTTAGTGTTCACATGATTTAAATGACGTTTAAAGCGGTAAACCCAAGAATCAAAATCCTCATTTTTCACAATCTTAGGGGGAGGACCGGCATGATTCAAATGAGTGGAAGGAACCGGTCCACCATAAACAAGTGGTGGTTCCACATGGGCAAAGATGCCAGTGCCATTCTTGCCACTAGAAGAAGGAGCCTTTTCACTACTAGCTTCCCCCTTGTCGGGGATAGCATCCGACACCTTGTTGGCGGGATCACCCACTTTCAACGGTGCGGTGGATAGTTTAAGCCCCTCAAGAAATTTAGTAAACATGCTTTCAACTTCGGTCTTCATGGAGGTTTTCAATGTCTCCAAGGCCACATTGAACTCCTCACGAGAGACCGAAGTTCCCCCATCTCCCGTAGACGAGATCGGATTCACACCGGACTGTTCCTCCACACCGTCTACGGTATCAACCATACTCTTTGGACGGTAAAGTCCTTAATAAAGAGACGAGGCTCTAATGCCAATTGAAAGGATCGATATGGTTGACTAGAGGGGGGGGGTGAATAGGCAACTACCAATTTTTAGCTTTTCTTTATCAAATTAAACTTTGCATCAAAGTAGGTTGTCTAGATGTGCAACTAGGTGAGCAACCTATATGATGCAATAATAACAAGCATACAAGCAAGCAAGGGTAGAAACACTAAAGAGCTTGCACAAGTAAAGGTAAGAGATAACCAAGAGTGGATCCGGTGAAGACGAGGATGTGTTACCGAAGTTCCTTCCTTTTGAAGGGAAGTACGTCTCCGTTGGAGCGGTGTGGAGGCACAATGCTCCCCAAGAAGCCACTAGGGCCACCATATTCTCCTCACGCCCTCACACAATGCGAGATGCCGTGGTTCCACTATTGGTGCCCTTGAAGGCGGCGACCGAACCTTTACAAACAAGGTTGGGGCAATCTCCACAACTTAATCGGAGGCTCCCAACAAGACCACGAAGCTTCACCACAATGGAATATGGCTCCGAGGTGACCTCAACCGTCTAGGATGCTCAAACACCCAAGAGTAACAAGATCCGCTAGGGATGAGTGGGGGAATCGAAAATCCCTTGGTGGAAGTGTAGATCGGAGCCTTCTCAACCACTCCCGAGCAAATCAACAAGTTTGATTGGTTAGAGAGATAGATCGGGTGAAAATGAAGCTTGAAGTATTTAATGGAGCTTGAGCAATAAATGGAGCTTGTGAAGAGAAGAGGTAGGTGAGAAGGAAGAAGGGGACTCCCTTTTATAGTGGGGGCAACAATCCCGTTGCCCCCCACCAACCAGCCCCGCACAGGGCGATACTACCGCTGAGAGGGGGCGGTACTACCGCCAGGACAACGGTACTGCCGCGCCAGCCAGCGATACTGCCGCGCTAAGGAGACTAGTAGGGAACAAATCCAACTGCGGTACTACCGCGGTGGTAGGGCGGTACTACCGCTCCAGGAACGGTACTACCGCCACTACAACCGTCACTAGTGCCGCAAAACCCGACACGAGAAAAAGACCTCTCGAATCGAGGCGGTAGGAGCCAGACTGCCCAACGGTACTACGGCAGTGGGGTCAAGGGCGGTAGTACCGCTGTGGAGCGGTACTGCCGCTTGTGACCCTTCGGCCGTAGTACCGCAGGCAGTGCGGTACTACCGCTGGGGGAGAGAGAGAGGGAGAAGGGATCTCTCAAAGAAGCTGAGGACCAGGCGGAGGTGCCAGGCCCCCAGTGGTACTACTGCTGTGGAGTCACGGTGGTACTACCGCTGCGGAGCGGTACTGCCGCTTGTGGCTTCTCAGCGGTACTACCGCTGGGTGCACGGTACTGCCGCTTAGACCCAGACAGGACATGGAAGAGAGGAGAGATCTCTTCAATGGACAGGAAAAGCTCGGAGGATGAGAAACTGATGTGTACGTGATGATTCCACCCATGCAAAACCCCAGCGGACCCCCTCTTGATAGTACGGTGCCCTCTACGCAACTAGTCCACCGAGAAAGAAACGAAAGAGCTACACCGTCTTGAAATACACTCCGAGGGGAAGAAGACGTCTCGTGCCAGGGGAGAATCTGTGAATTATTCAAAGCACAAGATTAGTGCAAACATGTTGTCATCAATCACCAAAACTACCTTGAGAGAGATATGCCGTAACACGAGTTCCTTCTGAAGAAGGGTTACTCAAACAACAATGATTGTCCATGTGTGTTTATCAAGAAATCCACTGATGGATTTTGTATAATTTTCGTGTATGTTGATGACTTGAACATCATTGGGACTACACGAGAAATACATGAGGCATGTAATCATTTGAAGACGGAATTTGAGATGAAAGATTTGGGTAAAACCAAATTTTGTCTTGGTTTGCAACTTGAACATTTTTCTTCAGGAATACTTGTTCATCAGTCTGCTTATATCCAAAAGATATTGGAAAAGTTCAATATGGATAAAGCATACCCGTCAAAAACACCTATGATCGTCAGATCTCTTGAAAGAGATAAAGACCCATTTAGGCCTAAGGGTGATGATGAAGAGGTATTAGGACCTGAGTTTCCTTACCTCAGTGCTATTGGAGCATTAATGTACCTAGCAAACTGCACCAGACCTGACATAGCATTTGCAGTTAATTTACTGGCTAGATACAGTGCATCACCAACGAAAAGGCATTGGGTTGGTGTGAAGAATATTTTTAGATATCTTCAGGGCACCAAAGATCTTGGTTTATTCTATAAGAAAAATCAAGAGAGAACCACGGTGGGGTATTGTGATGCTGGATACTTGTCAGATCCCCATGATGCCAAATCGCAGACTGGTTTTGTCTTCTTACATGGAGGTACGACCTTCTTTTGGAAGTCGACAAAGCAAACCTTAGTGGCAATGTCCACCAATCATTGTGAGATAATTGCTTTGTTTGAAGCAACACGAGAATGTGTATGGCTTCGCAGAATGATGAACTTTGTCCAAAGTTCAAGTGGGATTGGTTCGTTAAAATCATCCACTATTATCTATGAAGATAATGCTGCTTGTATTGCACAAATGCAAACGTGTTATATTAAGAGCAATATTACGAAGCATATTTCTCCTAAATTATTTTATCCCCATGATCAGCAAGAAAAGGGGGAGATAAGTATTTTGCAAACGAAGTCATGCGACAACCTCACTGATCTGTTTACTAAGTCCTTATCAAGTTCTCTGTTTTATAAATATATAACTGGAATTGGTATGCGACGACTTCGAGACTTGCAAAATTCAGGGGGAGAAATCTCCTAAGATATAACCTGTTAAGATCATAAGATCATTAATATTGCACTCTTTTTCTTTATGAGTTTTTCCAAATGGTTTCTCATGTAAGATTTTTAATGAGGCAATATCAATGCAAGCATGGATGATATATGTCATTTTCTCCTTATTTTCCCACTGGGTTTTAGAAGAAGTTTTTCATGGCATATTGTATGTTTTCTTCTTAATTTTTTCCACAGGGTTTTAGAGGAGAATATTTCAAAGATGACCGGTCTCAAGGACAAGCGAGGATTAGGGGGAGTATTAGGATTTAAATTAATTCTGTTATTAGGGATAATCCTCCCTTGTGTAAACGGACGTCGGTTGCTACAGGCACCCGTTCGACATTCCCACGACCCTCACGATCGGACGCATCCGTTCGTGGCGACGGTTCCCTATGTATATAATCCTCATGGATCATCAATGAAAGTTACGGTTAGATCAAATCATTCTTTACAGTAGCAACACATGCTTCCAATGCCCTGCCTTCTCCGTGCAACGCGCCAACCATTTTCCGGCCCCGGCCCGGTGGAAGACGCTTCAGCGGTTACCTAAAACGGGGTTGGTCAGAGTCGGAACGACTGGACGCCGACGATGCCGCGGATACCATGACCCGTTCGTCCCTCCGCCGCCGCGCAGGAGCCCGTCGTCCCGGCAAGGGAGCCTTTCGGCTTCTAGAACCACCCGGAAGCAGACATGAGAGCGCACGCACGCACTCACGCGACGTACGGGTCTTCATCGGAAACTACTTTTTTTTTAGGGATCATCGGAAACTACTTGGAGCGCGCCTGCAACGATCAAGGTCCAAAGAACGACTGATTGATTATTCGTCAAACACACACAACAACAACAACTTCGAGAAGCTCCCGGAGTCTTGGTGCTAGCTATAGGCTATAGCTCCGCTAGGCCTGCCGAATCCAGTTCAGTCTCTTGCGGTAACAGTGTCTAAATCGACCTCTGTTCGTACACAAATCCATTCTGTTGAAATTCTAGCTGATCACGATCAAGTGTTACGCAAAAGAAAAGAAAAGAAAAACGATCGACATACCTGCAAATGCAAGGTAATTTCTCTTTATTATTGGTCAAAAATAAAATAAAAAGTAGAGCTATTATTCATTGGGTCTGTCTAGGACACATCTAGATGTGATATAAAACTGATGTCTATTTTGTTTGTGGTCTATTTTTTTTTGTTCTAGTTTTTTTTGTTTCTTGTTACTGCATTATACATTTGTGGGAGTTTAGATGTGACGTTCTTAAAAAACATCTAGATGTGAATTAGACAAACTGTGTGCACAAAGCAATTCCGAAAGTTGGCATTATGTTCAGCACCAGAATGGGATACTCTTTTCTGTTTATTTTTTCAAGCTCCTCCTACTACCTATCACCAAACTCTAGTGTGTTTTCCCCCTCCTTTTTGGGTTTTCATACTAATTAACAAGGAACCATTAGGTTTTTGGGTTCGGTCTTCCTTGTAAACTACACTATCTTTATTCTTCTTAATGAACTGCAGAACCCCTGCCCTCACGATGACGTTCTTCAAAAAAAGAATGGGGGATTTTTGGTAGGACATTTTGTATATGCGTACGAGCAATCCAGTTGTGAAAAATAGCAAAAACTGTCACGGGGAAGTGGCTCCCACCTGAATATGATCTCACTTCAAAAAAATAGAGATTGATCCAATTTATAAGGAAAACTGAATTGAAACGAAATGAAAAGAATAACAGCGTACAAGCATAATAAATAAAGAAAGATGCTACTGTTTTCTCTCTAATATCATAAGTTTTCTGATGTGGACGAGTCGTTCCAAATACAGTGAACACAGTTGTTTGAAAGTCTTCTCTCTTATTGGTCTGTTTTTTCAAGGACAACTTGTGTATATTTCAGTTCGCATATATTTGTAGAATTAGCTTTAGCACTATGCATAAAAGAGGCATACAAAGTTTTCTGCTGTTAAGATGTTCCCCTCAAGATCCACCAACCCTTACAGTACTATGACAGTACTACACTAGTACTACTTGATCTCCCTCTGTTGCTTTTAAATGGACTCCAGTAATGATTATTGGTAGGATTAAAGTACGGTGGAACGTCTCTTTGCTTTGTCACATTCGCAGCCAGAGACTAATTAGATGCTTTGTGGTTTCTAAAATCTGCAAAGTGTGAACTGCCGAATGCAAATTTTTGGATTTAGCTAGTGCTGCATCAGTCTGCAAAATAATTCAGTGGCGGCTACTTTTGTAAATCGTAGACGCGACGAATTTGACAATGCGTTTATCATTAATAGAATAAGAAATATAGTCAACGGATGGCATAGATGTATTAAGAATTCAACTTAAGGTCTGAAGAAAGTTGGTAAATAGAAGGTAATCGAAATGTAAGGAAGTTCAGGCCTGTAATATTTTGAGCACAAGGCGGGACTATTTTTGTTCTGTTTTCGTGCTCATAACTTGAGGCCTGACAAAAATCTGGAATAAGAGAAGTCTAAAATCCTACGAATTCACAAGAAAAACTGATCATGGAGGAAGAATCAGCAAGTGATTACACATGTGGAAAGCTAAAAAGTTCAGGTGGGAAATTTTTCTCCGGGGAAGCTCCGAGCCTTTGTGTAAAGAAATGACCAGGTAAAACTGGTTTTGGTCCAAAAGTGGAGATTGACATACGACCACTTTGTCCACTTGCACGCAAAAAATTCAAACAGGAAAGGATGGCAACGCTGCATTTCGTGTTCAGATCATTACACACCTGTACTCGTCGACCTTCAATGTAAAGCAGCTGGGGTTAAACAAACGGCAGTACAATATCTGATCTCCTGCACCAACCTAGCTATTCATCAACATAGACAACACTGAACGGTTCGGCCAAGCAAAACAGGTAGGCGAGAGCAAACCCAAATCTTCATCAAGGAAAATGAAACTAGCATAGGGTGGAACTAGGAGAAGATGTTAGGAGGGCTTGCCAACCATGATGATCGGCACTTGCAAGCAAGCATCTACTCCTACTAGTTTCCGTAGTCGGATTCTGGTGACACGTACTAGCGGCGTGTAAAATCCAAACGCAATCCAGCCGATCTCAGAACCTGTGGCTGCACAAACTGGCGTACATGTACATCTCTGTTTCACCGGAGGTCTGATCGAGCATCTCCAAGGGGGGCTGGAAAGAGACTGTTGCATCCTTTTCATCCACCCCAGTTTGGACGTCGCCGCAGGAAGGAACGCGTGCCATGGCCCATGGAGCGACCTTTGTTTCGGCCATTCAGTCAGAGAGTACGCACTACGTTGATGGTCAGCGAGTCCTCATTCCTGGAAGGCTGAAACCGCGTATGGATTAGTCTCAAGCTCCCTGCCGTCTCATGAGATCTTCATCCATGTCTTATACGGCGGCGTATGACTCAAAAGAATTATGGGTTGCAATTGCCATGCTATTACAAGTATGACAGATCACATGACTTGTAGTACTGATGATGATTAAGGTTTCTGGTGGCAGATATGTCTGTGGGCACAAAACCTTCGAGAATATGCGCAAAGCCGCCTCGAATAGTTCCCGCGTGACAGAAATCGTCCACCTTACGGATGAACCGTACCTCCTAGCGAGTCATGATTATCGAATGCAAGTTTTGTTTATATATATGTGGAAGTAACTCGTGTTCTTTACATGTGGTTTCGCTTTCTCGAAAACAATTTAGTCCACTTTTTCTTGTCCATTTTATGCGTCGAGTGAGACGACTCACACGAGCACAATGCACATCATTTTCTCCCACTTCAGGGGACATTGGACCTCTCGATACTCTTGGAGGTACACTACAAATGATGCACGTGAAGAATTGAATGGAGTTGTTTCACAAGTCAGCAAGGAAAGCTCGTGAGAGAATTATCTCCCTTTTCCTTCATAATCGGGTACAACGGTCAATATAAGTTATGATCATATTCTTATGCACACATGACGCATGCATCGAAATCCTAATAATATAGCGCAACGATATAGTCGTATAGCTTACGTGGCTAAAATCTTTGCAGTTCTCGGTCCAGTCTTCTAATCGTATGGCTTCTTCGTGATCCATGTTTCCTCACGATGGAAGCGGCGACTACCCTGCACAATGACAACATCACCGAAAGCGATCTTGCACCGAGGTACTGGCATCGACAACAACGGGGGCAAGGCAAGTTTGAGTCAGAGGTGGCGATATCACAGAGGTTGCAATGGCGATGATAGAGGTAAGGCGAATTTGAGGTGGGGGTCATAGGTTATGTAGGCGGTGTCACCAACACCAACGGATTTACAGTAGTTTTGGGGTGCGAAACATGACACTGACGAACTGCTGAGGAAATCAGGGAAGAGAGGTCATGCCAACTGATCAACAATCGCTTGCCTTGTGGATCATGGAGGTTCCGATGCTATTGGAACTCAATTGCATGTGACCGTAGGACATGTAGTGTCAGTCTGTGATGAGGTTAATCAGGCAGGTGTGTTGGCTTCTTATTCTGAGACTCTTTGTGAAAGAGCATTGTGACTTGCTCACTTGCTTGGTGGTAGCCTAGCCCTAGACTTGGCAAGGCGATTGCTTGCTTCCTGACGAGAAAGGCTGCCAAGGGAAAAACAAAGAAGGTAGAGAAGACTCTGAAAAAAAATGAAAGATGAGTGGTGCCATACGAAAGGTATCCATTGCTGCTTAATGGATGGTCCTCTGTACCTTGGGCCATCTTCATGGATTGACTTGTCTATGTGGATTTGGCAATGCATGTTGTCTTCAGCCGAGGTGGCTTTGTTGAGGGTTTCATTCAGATGTAGAAGTGTGGGGATTTGTTATCGTTGCGCATTGGGTATTTTTCAGATTGATCATCCCACCATGAGGCTTCCTGCTTCGTAAGTAATTCGTTTGTGGTCTGCCCATGTCAGTTTCGCCCGATTTTCCGATAATTAACTCAACAATTCTCTTTCCCCTTAACTAATCGATGAGGCAATTCAGTTGCTCTGTTTCAAAAAATAAATACAATGATCATGATGATGAAAAATGGCATAAATGCTCAAATATTTTTCTTAGAGGATGAAATATGCCTATTTTATAAATTGGTAATGAAATTGGTAGGTGCTTGCTTATAAAGGAAGCAAGACCAAAGAAAACCCTGAGTAACCGCGTATCTACGTGCTCCCAAAAAACAATGGTAGTGTGATATGGATGTCTCACTAGTCCTAACTCCTAAGTCTTTTGTGTTGTTAACATGTTATGTGATCACCATACTAAAGCTAAGGGATCACCTAGGACACATTCAATGAGAATTTTCTAGAATCGTGATCTAACTAGCTAGTGTTGGCCAAGATCACTGGAAAGCGTTTGTCTGAAATTGGTTGATCCCACATGCAACAGTACTTTCTGGTTTGTTTGCTTTTGTTTTGGATTTGCACATACTTTGCTATATATCAATGAAAAAAACTTCCTTTCCACCATTCCATCTGTCTAACCGATCACATTCTCATGTCCATGATCACTCCTCTTCATCTCCTCCTTAGTGCTCAGTATCGATCTTTCTCCCCACTCAATCTCATCCCAATTAAAGGTACTCTAGGTGTCACCCATGGTTGCACTACCATTTTGTCATCCACCTCCGTTGGCTATACTTCTATTCCCTAGCACCGGTGAATGACCCATTCGGATATCGAACCTTAACCTAACCCCATATATCTTCACCCGTCGTTGACGAATTTGTGTTCGTCGCTAGAGAAGGGAGAAATGTGGTCTGAGAAGAAATAACTATTAATACAAGTATTGTAATTTCATAAATTATTAGCTGGATATGAAATAGAAAAAAATAAACTGATTACACAGTGAATCAAGCATGAGAAAAAAAACCCACATGCACCCCAAAATCTAACAGTTTTCCACTACAAATGTGGGTCTAAGACTTCATTATTAAAAGAAGAAAAAGAAAAAGAAAAAGGGCAATGAAAGGGACACCAACCTTTAAACCTCCTTCCTTCCCTCGCTCCCGTTCTCTCCTCGATCTCGTCTCCTGGTCTCCTTCCACCCGCTCGCCCCACGCGACAATGGTCTACACAATCTCCTCCCCTTCTCCTCCTCCTCCCCCCACCTCGCCCCCAACCCAATGTCTCCCATTTTTTCCCGCTCACCTCTAACCCTGCTCGCTCTCCTCCTCGCCCTCCCACCCCTCGTCGCCTCCTCCTCCTCCTTCCCGCTTCCCACCATCGCCATCGCCGCCGTCGGCACCAACACCGCCTCCCCGCACCACCTCGCCTGCGGCCTCGTGTCCAACGGTACAGGCTACCAGCTCTCCTGCGCCAGCGTCTCCAACCGCTCCGCTAGCCCCCGCAAGTACGGATATGGCGGCGGCAGTGCCACGCCCTTCTCCGCCCTCGTCGCCGGTGATGGGTACCTCTGCTCCGTCGACCCGATCTCCTCGCCGCCCGTGTCCATGCGCTGGTGGGACTTGAATGAAAGCGAGGAACCGTCCAAGAGGGTGTACAGGGGCGAGGCGCTGTCTGCGGTGGCCGGCGGCGGGGAGTACGTGTGCGGGCTAGTGGAGAAGAGGATAAAGTGCTGGAGGTGGGAATGGGGGGTCGTGCCGGAAGAGGTGGGATTCTCGGCGCTGGCGGCGGGCGGCGGGTTCGTCTGCGGGCTGGTGGCCGGGACGGGTGAGCTGAAGTGCTATGGCAATGGGGACGCAGTGGGGCGGGAGCCGAGGGGCAGGTACATGTTGCTCGCCGCCGGTGACAGGCACGCCTGCGCGGTGGACCACAGAGGCATGCTGGGGTGCTGGGGAGAGGCGGCGGCTGTTGCTGCCGCGGCGCCGCCGAAGCTGATTCGCGCCGTGTCCACGGTGGCGGTGGGCGACGCGCTCACGTGCGTGCTGTGGGGGAACTGGACGGTCTCCTGCTGGCCGGAGGAGGACGCGGCTGTGCCGCCGCAGATAAAGCAGGAGCAGTTCGTCGCTCTGGAAGCCAAGGGGAAGGTGGTGTGCGGGGTGCTCATGTCCGACTACTCGCTGGTGTGCTGGGGCGGAGATGTTGCCGGCGGGGTGAGGAAGGTGTTCGACAAGGTCCTGCCGGGTCCGTGCGCGCCGGCAAGGTCGTGCCCGTGCGGCGTCTGGTCGGGCTCCGCGATGCTCTGTGACAGCGATGGCGCGGCCATCTGCTACCCCTGCGGCTACACTCCTCCCATGAATGCGCAGGCGCCTACGTCCAACCCGTGGGCGTCGACCTCTCACCACATGAGGAAGAAGCGGCGGCCGAGCGATCTTGTGATCGCCATGATAAGCTTTGGAGCTGGTTCAGGACTCGTGGTCCTCGTCGCCGCGCTCTTGGTCGCTTACTGCCTGCGCCGGCGCAGCCGAAGCCGCAGCAGCGGCTCCCATGACTCCGGGCGCATCCACGCCGAGCCGATGACAGCCACGGCGCCGCGCGTGCCGCGGCGGCTCAGCATGCTGCTCTCCAAGGGCCCGAACACGACGGTGGAGCAGTTTCCCCTGGCAGCGCTCCGGGCCGCCACGGACGTCTTCTCGCCATCCCACCGCATCGGCTCCGGCAGCTTCGGCGCCGTCTACCGCGCGGCCCTCCCCGACGGCCGCGAGGTCGCCATCAAGCGCGCGGAGCGGCGTGACTCGGGCGCCTCATCCTCCGCCGCCGCCGCCGCGGCGCGTCGCGTCAACCACGAGTCGGCCTTCGTCTCGGAGCTCTCGCTGCTCTCCCGCCTGAACCACAAGAACCTGGTTCGGCTGCTGGGGTTCTGCGCCGACGGCGGCGAGCACATCCTGGTGTACGAGTTCATGCACAACGGCACCCTCCACGACCACCTCCACAAGCGCCCGGCCCCGCTCTCGCCGCCGCTCGCCTCCTGGCCGTCGCGTCTCCGCCTCGCCCTCGGCGCGGCGCGCGGCATCGAGTACCTGCACACCTACGCCGTGCCGCCCATCATCCACCGCGACATCAAGTCCTCCAACATCCTCCTCGACGCCTCCTGGTCCGCCAAGGTCTCGGACTTCGGCCTCTCGCTGCTCAAGAACCTGGGCACCGGAGACAATGCCGGCGGCGAGGAGCCGTGCGTGACGGCCGGGACGGTGGGGTACATGGACCCGGAGTACTACCGGCTGCAGCACCTGACGGACAAGAGCGACGTGTACAGCTTCGGGGTGCTGCTGCTGGAGCTGCTGTCCGGGTGCAAGGTGATACAGAGGTACGAGGGGAGCGGCACGCCGAGGAACGTGGTGGACATGGCCGTGCCGTACATCGAGTCGGACCGCGTGCACCGGGTGCTCGACATCCGGCTCCCGCTGCCGACGCCGGGGGAGATGGAGGCCGTCGCCTACGTCGGGTACCTGGCCGCGGACTGCGTCCGGCTGCCCGGGCGCGAGCGGCCCTCCATGAGCGAGGTGGTCGGCGTGCTCGAGCGGGCCGTTGCGGCATGCGAGGAGCACGAGGATGGCCCCGACGGCGGCGAGGCGGCCCTGTCGCGGTCGGGCACCGATGGGTCCACCACCATGTGACGTGGCATGCATGGCATGGCTCGCCTCCCTGGTGGCAAGAAGACAGGGAGTTTCTTGAGGATTTTGTTTGTTTGTTTGCTTTTCTCTATTCTCTTTGTAGTTATATTGTTAGAGTATTGACATACTGTGTTGGGCAAATGAAGTCTTTCCTTGTAGAGTAGATCATTTAGTGAAAGGACACATTTTTGCTTTGCCTAATTGGACGGCAAGAAAAGAAATGTATATATTCCTAAGTTGTGACTTTGCTAGTACTACTATTTTGGAGCTCCAAGTGTTATTGAATGGCTACATGTGTAATGCCGGCGTTTCGGAGCTCGGATGCATCTGCACCTGAGTGAACAGTATTCTTTTTTCAAATAAATTTAAAAATATCTGAAATTTGTACGCATCATAGGAGGCTCTTTTAGGTGCTTGCAAAGCTTCACGTTGAGATGACATCTGAGAAGATTGGTAAAAAAACAAAGCTCGGGTGTCGGTTAGTTGGATTCGCAATGTTGAAACTGAATAAGTAGAGAACATGCCGGTTCCAAATTTCATTTTGACGGTGGGTACGTTCTCATCAGTTGCAAGTCTGCATAGCGCACCTTAAACTCATATCAAAAGAAAACTACCAACCATTCATTATGCGAGGGCATTCCTTGAAGTTGCAGGCCTGCAACCAGTACACATGTAAGTAGTACGCTATCCTACACTTTATAAACTGCAACCTGGTGCGATTCTAGTACCCCTATACCAGTTGGTGCGCAGTTGTTGTTGAGAGGCCTTTCGTTTCCATCCAAGCAATTTAACCGACGATCAAGTCAGCGCGTCTCTCTCGTACTGCTACTACTATACTATTCCTTGGCGAGGCGAGGGCGAGCAGCATAGTGGAGTTGTACCAACCGTGCATTCGCATTCCCTCGCCATCTGAACTCCTCGGCAAACTCCTCTCCGTTTCCATTCCATACCATTATTTTCTCTCTTTTAGGCGGCGACACACCAGCGAAGTAGCCGCCGCCAACCAACGCCTGACGGACCGGACCGGCCGGCCATCACACCTCATGGTGCACGTCTCCACCCGTCCAGTCCATCACACAACACAATGACACAAAGGCAAGTGATCCATCTATGCATCACGTGGGCATGCTCCGTGTTGTGTCTTATTTACCGATTTGATAGGTGAGGATAGAGATCCGGCCGGTGGCCAGGTTTTGGTAGCTCGTTTGCGTGTGGGGGATGGAGATTTCGAGTGGATCTCCCTCCTTTCCTCTTGGACCTAGACAGCCGAACACAGGTACCTAGCTAGGCTAGGGAGGGTTAAAATGCACACTGGAGACTCGGCTCATGACTTGTTGAACTGCAGATTGATAACCCTACGTGCATGTTGAAACGGCAAAATCGTGTTATCCTAAAGAAAAAGGAAAGGGGTCAGTCTAGAACTCTAGATACATCCTTCTAAACGAGAATTAGTATTAGAACGGAGCGATTCGTTGTTATGGTTGCTTACCAGATGGAATGTTCGCAACAAGATTCATGCATGTTGCACATAGAACGTCCTACCGGCTCCTTGATTGTTGCTTGGGTTGGATGCCCCGCAGCCCCACACGTTGACATGGTACTATATTCTCTGTCCGTAATTTGTTTATGATATAGTACATCATGCACATGTACCCAAAGAAGCATACGGTGCTACATTTTTGTTGGTGGATTTGTGTTGGCTGCGCTGGGATAAGAAAACGACCGGGGAATATGATGATGTGGTACTCCTTGTTTTCCTTGTGTTTTCATTTAGTCTTGCATAAAAGCTTTGTTGGTTCTATTGTGGTTATGCTAAAACAGAATTTTCTCGAGGTCAAAATGGAATTCTTTCTCACCTGCACCGCTCCGTTCATCTCCATGTTCTTCTCTTGGGATGTTTAGGGCCTGTTTGGGACTACTCCACTTCATAAAAATCAGTTTCGCTCTAGTCAATTCACTTTGGAGCAGTTTTATCCAGAAGTTGTAGCACTAACAAAGAGAATGTTTGGCTTCTATCTAGCTCCAGCTTCAAGAATGAAAATTTTGATGGAAATGATCTATTTAATTGGTAGAGCGCGCAGAAACGAAGGGGTATCCACTTACTGGTGGCAGTGGTGGGTAATTTCCACCCAACTCCAACTTCTAGAGTTTTTTAGAGCACCCCCTCAAGAGCTTCATAAAAAATTGAAAATTGTACCCCAGATTCTAGTTTTTTTGTGGAGCGGCATATCATGGAGCTATCCCGTTTGGCTTATGATTTCTAAAGCGGAGCTGAATTTCAAGGAGCAGAGCAGTCTCAAACAGGTTCTTAATTTAATAAAGTGGCCCTCTTTGAGAGCTCCACCGCTTTAGTTTGCCCGAGAGAAGAAAAATAAATCTCCGTGTTCTTTAAAATATACTCCCTTGGTTTTAAATTTCTCGTCGTGGTTTTAATTTAGTATGTACGCCGTCTTGATTCTCGGATCTGACAAGTGACTAAGTGACAACGCACTGCTGATTAACACTAGCATCTTATTTTGCCATTCTCAGATACGGGCACCGTCGTCGTCGAGACGAGCCTAACAAGTCTCAAGGGGCACGGGCAGTGCACCTACCTACCCCTTAAACATCAAAGAATGATGCCATGTGATGCGATTCGCCCTCCAATTAGCTAAGGCATCCATATCTATCCGTGTACTCTTCTCATTTGTTGAGCTGCGGGTGAGCTCTCCGTGCGTGCCTTAGATGCGTGCAGTCTGCGGCCTCGATTTAATTTCTCCGGGAGTTGTTAGGGTTCTGGTTTTCTCTCTGGATCCGATGGAGATCTCACCTAGCTAGTCCGTCCGTTGAGGTGACAGGGTAAACGGGTTGCAGACTTGCAGTTCATGCATGCCTGCCTAACATTTGCTGACCGTCCGGGACGTACAGGATGGATGAGGTTGTTCTTGGCGTCTGCGATTTTGCCACCAACCTGGAAGAGAAAACCTTTGCAAACTTGGTGTAACATCTTTAATGCGTACTCTCTCTCTAATCCGACGAAAAGTGTATATATATAGACATTTAGGACAAACTGTAGAGTCAAATCCGGCCACATTTGACAAAATGTATAGAAATTCGGCCGTGAGTTGTTCGATGCCGAATTTGTTGATGCAACTAAATAAACTCTTCAAATGTGGCTGGATTCTGGTCTCGAAGTTCGATAGGATCATCTATGTTTTTAAATTCTAAAGTTACGACAACATCCTCACCCTCATCCTCGATGATCATGTTGTGCATGATCACACAATATGCCATTACCTTTCACAAGGTCTCCAGATCCCATTGGTTAGCAAATCCACGAACAAAACGGGCCTGTAGAACTCCAAGTGCTCTTTCGACATCCTTTCTAACTGCTTCTTGTCTTTGGGCAAAGTGATGCATTTTCTGGCCAATTGGGTTAGAGATGGTGTTGACAAAGATAGCTCACGGAGGATAGATACCGTCGACCAGATAGTAGCTCATGTCCATTGACAATATAGTGGCAAGTAGGAGTTTTTTCTTTAGCCAGTCTCGCAAACAATGGTGATCGTTGTAACACATGTAACCTTATCTATTCCATCATGGCTTACGCCCAAGAAGGACTAGCCTCACTCGGGGTAGATCTTCATGAAGTAGGCGATCTCTTGGCCCTTACAAACTCTTGATTCAACTCCACATGATTTGGAGGTTCCCAAGTTAACCTAACCAATATAGGAAACACAACTTTTCAAAAGGTAATAGATGTTGTTATTAATGATGAACTTCTTGCTCTTGTGCTTCAAAAGATAGTCTCCTCAACACCCAATCGCTCTCTCACAGATTTGGCATGGTGGTGGGAGAAGGATTGGAGTGGAAAGCAACTTTAGGGGGCTAGAAATCAAGGATCAAATGGTTGGAATGGAATGCCTTGATCTCAACACAAGTTTAGGTGGTTCTCTCAGAAAATGGATATGGGAAGTGGTGGCTTCGTCCTGGTTGCTCGCTCTGAGGGTAGGTGATGTGGGTGGGGGTATATATAGCCTTCAGCAAAGATCTGGCGTTACACACCTTTATGCACAACTAGGTGAGACCGAAAGAATTCTCTGAGACACTGACTAGTGTAAAAGGTTCGAACGTTAGACGTTCTGGTGAGACCGGATGAATCCACTCGGTGGGACCGATTCGTGATGACCTAAGCAGTTTTTCCATCTCGGTAATTCCGATTGGTTTCACTCGGAGATTCCGAAGTGAAAATAATGGGTTACAGAAACTTAGCACTTGCACTTTGGTGGGACAAAATGCCATCTTGGTGGAACCGAGTTTCTAGGGTTTAGGCAGTGGCTCTATTTGGAGAATCTCGGTGGGTCTAGATGTATCTATTTTGGTGGGACCGAGAATGATTTTAGGGTTTTTGACATATTGGATTGTGATAGTGTAGTTGAGGTTTTTGGAGTAATATCTTCAAGCATTTGAGTAAATGACTCATGATCAAAACCTCACCCCTTTTAATAGTATTGGCTTTCCTTGTTGGGGAACGCAGTATTTCAAAAAATTTCCTACGATCACACAAGATCTATCTAGGAGATGCATAGCAACGAGAAGGGAGAGTGTGTCCACGTACCCTCGTAGACCGAAAGCGGAAGCATTTAGTAACGCGGTTGATGTAGTCGAACGTCTTCACGATCCAACCGATCCTAGCACCGAACGTACGGCACCTCCGTGTTCAGCACATCACGCTGACGTCCCTCGAGCTCTTGATCCAGTTGAGGACAAGGGAGAGTTCAGTCAGCACGATGGCGTGGCGACGGTGATGATGAAGTTACCAGTGCAGGGCTTCGCCTAAGCACTATGATGATATGACCGAGGTGGTAAACTATGGAGGGGGGCACCACACATGGCTAAGAGATGTCGGTTGTCCCTTTGGGGTGCCCCTCGCCTCCGTATATAAAGGGGGGGGGGGGGGGGGGGAGGAGGAGGTGGCTGGCCTAAGGGGGCGCGGCATAAGGGAGGAGTCCTACTTGTACTCCTAGTCCAAGTAGGATTTGGCCCCCCTCCTTCCTTCCACCGGAGAGGGAAAAGGGGAAGGGAGAGAGAGGGAGAAGGAAAGAGGGGGGCCAGCCCCCTCCCCTAGTCCAATTCGGTTTGGGCAAGGGGGGGGGGCACCCCTCTCACGTGGCCTTTATCCTCTCCTCCAATAAGGCCCAATACTTCTCCCGGGGGG
This sequence comes from Triticum aestivum, assembly GCF_018294505.1. Lineage (NCBI taxonomy): Eukaryota > Viridiplantae > Streptophyta > Magnoliopsida > Poales > Poaceae > Triticum > Triticum aestivum. Next base: position 534,252,753 of record NC_057797.1, read on the forward strand.
TTTCGGTAACCTCCAGGTACTCCGGAAAAATGCCCGAACTACTCGGAACCATTCCGATGTCCGAATGCAACCTTCCAATATATGAATCTTTACCTCTCGACCATTTTGAGACTCCTTGTCATGTCCGTGATCTCATCTGGGACTCCGAACAAACTTCGGTCATCAAATCACATAACTCATAATAAAAATCGTCATCGAACGTTAAGCGTGCGGACCCTACGGGTTCGAGAACTATGTAGACATGACCGAGGCACATCTCCGGTCAATAACCAATAGCGGAACCTAGATGATCATATTGGCTCCTACATATTCTACGAAGATCTTTACCGGTCAAACCACATAACAAGATATGTTATTCCCTTTGTCATCGGTATGTTACTTGCCCGAGTTTCGATCGTCGGTATCCTCATACCTAGTTCAATCTTGTTACTGGCAAGTCTCTTTACTCATCCCGTAATGCATCATCCCGTAATTAAATCACTAGTCACATTGCTTTCTAGGCTTATAGTGATGTGCATTACCGAGAGGGCCCAGAGATACCTCTCAGATACACGGAGTGACAAATCCTAATCTCGATCTATTCCAACTCAACAAACACCATCGGAGACACGTGTAGAGCATCTTTATAATCACCCAGTTACATTGTGACGTTTGATAGCACACAAGGTGTTCCTCCGGTATTCGGGAGTTGCATAATCTCATAGTCAGAGGAACAAGTATAAGTCATGAAGAAAGAAATAGCAATAAAACTAAATGATCATTATGCTAAGATAACAGATGATTCTTGTCCATCACATCATTCTCTAATGATGTGAGCCCGTTCATCAAATGACGACACATGTCTATGGTTAGGAAACGTAACCATCTTTGATTAATGAGCTAGTCAAGTAGATGCATACTAGGGACACTCTGTTTGTCTATGTATTCACACATGTACTAAGTTTCCGGTTAATACAATTTGAGCATGAATAATGAACATTTATCATGATATAAGGAAATATAAATAACAACTTTTTTATTGCCTTTAGGGCATATTTCCTTCAGTCTCCCACTTGCACTAGAGTCAATAATCTAGTTCACATCACCATGTGATTTAGCACCAATAGTTCACATCACCATGTGACTAACACCTAAAGGGTTTACTAGAGTCAATAATCTAGTTCACATCGCCATGTGATTAACACCCAAAGAGTACTAAGGTGTGATCATGTTTTGCTAGTGAGAGAAGTTTAGTCAATGGGTCTGCCACATTCAGATCCGTATGTATTTTGAAAATTTCTATGTATACAATGCTCTGCATGGAGCTACTCTAACTAATTGCTCCCACTTTTAATATGTATCCAGATTGAGACTCAGAGTCATCCAGATCAGTGTTAAAGCTTGCATCGATGTAACTCTTTACGATGAACTCTTTATCACCTCCATAACCGAGAAATATTTCCTTAGCCCTCTTAGGTAACTAAGGATAACTTTGAATGCTGTCCCATGATCCACTCCTGGATCAATATCGTACTCCCTTGCCAAACTCATGGCAAGGTACACAATAGGTCTGGTACACATCATAGCATACTTTATAGAACCTATGGCTGAGGCATAGGGAATGACTTTCATTCTCTTTCCATTTTCTGCCGTGGTCGTGTTTTGAGTCTTACTCAACTTTACACCTTGCAATACAGGCAAGAACTCCTTCTTTGACTATTCCATTTTGAACTACTTCAAAATCTTGTCAAGGTATGTACTCATTGAAAAATCTTATCAAGCGTCTTGATCTATCTCTATAGATCTTGATGCCCAATATGTAAGCAGCTTCACCGAGTTCTTTCTTGGAAAAAATCCTTTCAAACACTCCTTTATGATTTCTAGAAAATTCTACATCATTTTTGATCAACAATATGTCATTCACATATACTTATCAAAAAAGTTGTAGCGATCCCACTCACTTTCTTGTAAATACAGGCTTCTCGAAAAGTCTGTATAATACCATATGCTTTTATCACACTATCAAAGAATATATTCCAACTCCGAGAGGCTTGCACCAGTCTATAAATGGATCGCTGGAGCTTGCACACTTTGTTAGCACCTTTTGAAGGAAGCATGCCCTAGAGGCAATAATAAAGTTGTTATTTATATTTCCTTATATCATGATAACTGTTTATTATTCATGCTATAATTGTATTAACCGGAAACTTAGTACATGTGTGAATACATAGACAAACAGAGTGTCACTAGTATGCCTCTAATTGACTAGCTCGTCAATCAAAGATGGTTAAGTTTCCTAGCCATGGACAAAGAGTTGTCATTTGATGAAAGGGATCACATCATTAGAGAATGATGGGATTGACTTGACCCATCCATTAGCTTAGCACGATGATCGTTTAGTTTGTTGCTATTGCTTTCTTCATAACTTATACATGTTCCTATGACTATGAGATTATGCAACTCTCGAATACTGGACGAACACTTAGTGTGTTATAAAACTTCACAACGTAACTGGGTGATTAAAAATATGCTCTACAGGTGTCTCCGATGGTATTTGTTGAGTTGGCATAGATCAATATTAGGATTTGTCACTCCGATTGTCGGAGAGGTATCTCTGGGCCCTCTCGGTAATGCACATCACTATAAGCCTTGCAAGCAATGTAACTAATGAGTTAGTTGTGGGATGTTGCATTACGGAATGAGTAAAGAGACTTGCCGGTAACGAGATTGAACTATGTATTGAGATACCAACGATCAAATCTCGGGCAAGTAACATACCGATGACAAAGGGAACAACGTATGTTGTTATGCGGTTTGACCGATAAAGATCTTCGTAGAATACGTAGGAACCAATAAGAGCATCCAAGTTCCACTATTGGTTATTGACTGGAGATGAGTCTCGGTCATGTCTACATAGTTCGCGAACCCGTAGGGTCTGCACGCTTAACGTTCGATGACGATCGGTATTATGAGTTTATGTGTTTTGATGTACCGAAGGTTGTTCGGAGTCCCGGGTGTGATCACGGACATGATGAGGAGTCTCGAAATAGTCTAGACATAAATATCAATGTATTGGAAGGCTATGTTTGGACATCAGAATGGTTCCGGGTGAGTTCGGGCATTTACCGGAGTACTGGGGGGTTACGGGAATCCCCCCGGGAGTGTATGTGCCTTATTGGGCCTTAGTGGGAGAGAGGAGGAGGTAGCCAAGGTGGAGGGCGCGCCCCCAAGCCCAATCCAAATTGGGTGGGGGGCCGGCCCCCCCTTTCCTTCCCTCTCTCCCCCTTCCTTCCTCTCCTACTCCAACTAGGGAAGGGGGAATCCTACTCCCATCGGGAGTAGGACTCCCCCTTGGGTGCGCCATGAGAGGGCCGGCCCTCTCCCTCCTCCACTCATTTATATACGGTGGAGGGGGCACGCCGTCAACACACAAGTTGATTGTTTAGCCGTGTGCGGTGTCCCCCTCCATAGATTTCCACCTTGGTCATATCGTTGCAGAGCTTAGGCGAAGCCCTGCGTCGGTAACTTCATTATCACCGTCATCACGCCGTCGTGCTAACGAAACTCTCCCTCGACCTCAGCTGGATCTAGAGTTTGTGGGACGTCACCGAGTTGAATGTGTGCAGATCGCGGAGGTGCCGTACCTTCGGTGCTAGGATCGGTCGGATCGTGAAGACGTACGACTACATCAACCGCGTTGTCATAATGCTTCCGCTTACGGTCTACGAGAGTACGTGGACAACACTCTCCCCTCTCGTTGCTATGCATCACCTAGATGGATCTTGCGTGTGCCTAGGATTTTTTTAAAATTACTGTGTTCCCCAATAGTGGCATCCGAGCCAAGTTTTGCGTAGATGTTATATGCACGAGTAGAACACAAAGGAATTGTGGGCGTGAGTATATACATATTGCTTGCCGTCACTAGTTGATTCTTGATTCAGCGGTATTGTTGGATGAAGCGGCTCAGACCGACATTACGCGTACGCTTATGCAAGACTGGTTCTACCGACGTGCTTCGCACACAAGTGGCTAGTGGGTGTATGTTTCTCCAACTTTAGTTGAATCGGTTTCAATGAACAAGGTTCTTTCTGAAGATCAAAAAGCAATCACTATACTATGTTGTGGTTTTTGATGCGTAGGTAAGAACGGTTCTTGCTAGAAGCCCGTAGCAGCCACATAAAACATGCAACAACAAAGTAGAGGACGTCAACTTGTTTTTGCAAGGCATGTTGTGATGTGATATGGTCAAGACATGATTATATAAATTGTTGTATGAGATGATCATGTTTTGTAACAAAGTTATCGGCAACTAGCAGGAGCCATATGGTTGTCGCTTTATTGTATGAAATGCAATCGCCATGTAATTGCTTTACTTTATCACTAAGCGGTAGCGATAGTCGTAGAAGCAATAGTTGGCGAGACAACAACGATGATTTGATGGAGATCAAGGTGTCAAGCCGGTGACGATGGTGATCATGACGGTGCTTTGGAGATGGAGATCAAAGGCACAAGATGATGATGGCCATATCATATCACTTATATATTGATTGCATGTGATGTTTATCCTTTATGCATATTATTTTGCTTAGTTCGGTGGTAGCATTATAAGATGATCTCTCACTAAGTTTCAAGGTATAAGTGTTCTCCCTGAGTATGCACCGTTGCTACAGTTCGTCGTGCCGAGACACCATGTGATGATCGGGTGTGATAAGCTCTACGTTCACATACAACGGGTGCAAGCCAGTTTTGCACATGCAGAATACTCGGGTTAAACTTGACGAGCCTAGCATATGCAGATATGGCCTCAGAACACTGAGACCGAAAGGTCGAGCGTGAATCATATAGTAGATATGATCAACATAGTGATGTTCACCATCGACAACTACTCCATCTCACGTGATGACCGGACATGGTTTAGTTGATATGGATCACGTGATCACTTAGATGATTAGAGGGATGTCTATCTAAGTGGGAGTTCTTAAGTAATATGATTAATTGAACTTTAATTTATCATGAACTTAGTACCTAATAGTATTCTGCATGTATATGTTGTTGTAGATAGATGGCTCGTGCTGTTGCTCCGTTGAATTTTAATGCATTCCTAGAGAAAGCTAAGTTGAAAGATGATGGTAGCAACTACATGGACTGGGTCCGTAACTTGAGGATTATCCTCATTGCTGCAAAGAAGAATTACGTCCTAGAAGCACCGCTAGGTGACAAACCCGCTGCAGGAGCAACGCTTGATGTTATGAACGTTTGGCAGAGCAAAGCTGGTGACTACTCGATAATTTAGTGTGCCATGCTTTACGGCTTAGAACTGGGACTTCAACGACGTTTTGAACATCATGGAGCATATGAGATGTTCCATGAGTTGAAGTTAATATTTCAAGCAAATGTTCGGATTGAGAGATATGAAGTCTCCAATAAGTTCTACAGCTACAAAATGGAGGAGAATAGTTCTGTCAGTGAACATATACTCAGAATGTATGGGTACCACAACCACTTGACTCAGCTGGGAGTTAATCTTCCTGATGATAGTGTCATTGATAGAGTTCTTCAATCACTGCCACCAAGCTACAAGAGCTTCGTGATGAACTATAATATGCAAGGGATAGATAAGACAATTCCCGAGCTCTTCGCAATGCTAAAGGCTGCGGAGGTAGAAATCAAGAAGGAGCATCAAGTGTTGATGGTCAACAAGACCACTAGGTCCAAGAAGAAGGGCAAAGGAAAGAAGGGGAACTTCAAGAAGAACAACAAGCAAGTTTTTGCTCAAGTGAAGAAACCCAAGTCTGGACCTAAGCCTGAGACTGAGTGCTTCTACTGCAAAGGGACTGATCACTGGAAATGGAACTGCCCCAAGTATTTGGCAGATAAGAAGGATGGCAAAGTGAAAGGTATATTTGATATACATGTTATTGACGTGTACCTTACTAATGCTCGCAGTAGCACCCGGGTATTTGATACTGGTTCTGTTGCTAATATTTGCAACTCGAAACAGGGGCTATGGATTAAGCGAAGATTGGCTAAGGACGAGGTGACGATGTGCATGGGAAATGATTCCAAAGTCGATGTGATCGCCGTCGACACACTATCTCTACATCTACCTTCGGGATTAGTATTAGACCTGAATAATTGTTATTTGGTGCCAGCGTAAGCATGAACATTATGTCTGGATCTTGTTTGATGCGAGAAGGTTATTCATTTAAATTAGAGAATAATGGTTGTTCTATTTATATGAGTAATGTTTTTTATGGTCATGCACCCTTTGATGAGTGGTTGATATGTCTCCGTCGTATCTATAATTTTTGATTGTTCCATGCCAATATTCTACAACTTTCATATACTTTTGGCAACTTTTTATACTATTTTTGGAACTAACATATTGATCAAGTGCCCAGTGCCAGTTCCTATTTGTTGCATGTTTTTTGTTTCGCAGAATATCCATATCAAACGGAGTCCAAACGGGATAAAAACTGACGGAGATTTTTTTGAAATATATATGAGTTTTGGAAAGAAGAATCCACGCGAGACGATGCTCGAGGGGCCCATGAGGTAGGGGGCGCGCCCCTGACCCTCGTGGCCACCCCGTAAGGCGGTTGATGCCCTTCTTTCGCCGCAAGAAAGCTAATTTCCGGATAGAGATCGTGTCAAAATTTCAGCCCAATTGGAGTTACGGATCTCCGGGAATATAAGAAATGGTGAAAGGGAAGAATCTGAGAACGCAGAAACAGAGAGAGACAGAGAGACAGATCCAATCTTAGAGGGGCTCTCGCCCCTCCCGTGCCATGGAGGCCATGGACCATAGGGGAAACCCCTCTCCCATCTAGGGAGGAGGTCAAGGAAGAAGAAGAAGGAGGGGGGCTCTCCCCCCACGCTTCCGGTGGCACCGGAGTGCCACCGGGGGCCATCATCATCACCGCGATCTACACCAACACCTCTGCCATCTTCACCAACATCTCCATCACCTTCCCCCCTCTATCTATAGCGGTCCACTCTCCCGCAACCCGCTGTACCCTCTACTTGAACATGGTGCTTTATGCTTCATATTATTATCCAATGATGTGTTGCCATCCTATGATGTCTGAGTAGATTTTCGTTGTCCTATCGGTGGTTGATGAATTGCTATGATTGATTTAATTTTCTTGTGGTTATGTTGCTGTCCTTTGGTGCCCATCATATGATTGCACGCGTGGATCACACCATAGGGTTAGTTGTATGTTGATAGGACTATGTGTTGGAGGTCAAGAGTGACAGAAGCTTCAACCTAGCATAGAAATTGATGCACACGGGATTGAAGGGGGACCAATATATCTTAATGCTATGGTTGGGTTTTACCTTAATGAACATTAGTAGTTGCAGATGCTTGCTAATAGTTCCAATCATAAGTGCATAGAATTCCAAGTCAGGGATGACATGCTAGCAGTGGCCTCTCCCACATAATACTTGCTATCGGTCTAGTAAAGTAGTCAATTGCTTAAGGGGCAATTTCGCAACTCCTACCACCACTTTTCCACACTCGCTATATTTACTTTAGTTGCTTCTTTACCTTAACAGCCCCTAGTTTTATTTTCGTGCTCTTTACTTTCTTGCAAACTTATCCAACAACACCTACAAAGTACTTCTAGGTTCATACTTGTTCTAGGTAAAGCGAACGTCAAGCGTGCGTAGAGTTGTATCGGTGGCCGATAGAACTTGAGGGAATATTTGTTCTACCTTTAGCTCCTTGTTGGGTTCGACACTCTTACTTATCGAAAACTGTTGTGATCCCCTATACTAGTGGGTTATCAAGACCCTTTTCTGGCGCCGTTGCCGGGGAGCAATAGCGTGGGGTGAATATTCTCGTGTGTGCTTGTTTGCTTTATCACTAAGTAATTTTTATTTGTTGTTCTTAGTTGTTTTATATCTTTAGTTATGGGTAGAAAACGCAAAATACCAAAAAAAATTAGTTGTACCTACTGAACCAATGGTTGAAGAACCACTCAAAATCTATCACACTGCTAAAGCTTTTTACTTGGATCATCTTCGATCCCTTTATGGTCGTGCCAAAACCCCAACTAGCTTAGTTGAGGGCAAATCTTTAGATGAGCATGCTTGTTATGTGTGACACCATATATCTGAAAAAGGGAAACTATTATGGGGTCAAATTCAACGTTTGTAATGTTATGCTTGGAATTTATGTGAAATATATGATTTTACTTGTTGTTCTGAAAACCCTAAGAAACACCTTCCCTACCAATGTGAGTTTATTGATAATGGAATCTTATCTTCTTATGCTAAAGGTGTTTATAGTTACTATGATGTTCAACAAATTGAAGAATTTGTTGCTTTTGAGGGTGCTTATGAAATTGCTTCTTTGATTGAAAAGTATGATGCTACTTTTCACAAATCTGAAAATTTTGCTATACTTAAATATTGCTATGATAATTATTCTTCTAATAACTATGTTAAACAATATATTGAGGAATACTCCGCTGTCCAAGAAGAGACTAATATTTTGCTGGAGTCTATGGAAGAAGAAATTGATGACACTGTGAGCTCATTGGATGAAAAAGATGAGGAAGAGAGCGAAGAACAAAAGGAGGAAGAGCGGATTGATCACCCGTGCCTACCTTCTAATGAGAGTAACTCTTCAACTCATACATTGTTTAATTCCCCTTCGTGCTTACCGAAGGATGATTGCTATGATGACTGTTATGATCCCTATGATTCTTTTGAAATATCCCTTTTTGATGATGCTTGCTATGCTTATGGCCAAGATGCTAATATGAATTATGCTTATGGAGATGAAATTGCTATAGTTCCTTATGTTAAACATGAAATTGTTGCTATTGCACCCACGCATGATAGTCCTATTATCTTTTTGAATTCTCCCGATTATACTATATCGGAGAAGTTTGCACTTATTAAGGATTATATTGATGGGTTGCCTTTTACCGTTGCACATGATGATTTTGATGAATATAATATGCATGTGCTTTCTGCTCCTACTTGCAATTATTATGAGATAGGAACTATATCTCCACCTCTCTATGTTTTCAACATGATAAAATTGCAAGAAACTGTTTATACTATGCATTGGCCTTTACTAGGTGTGCATGAATTGTTCCTTTATGACATGCTGATGCATAGGAAGAGAGTTAGACTTCGTCATTGCTTGATATATGTTGCTTTGTGCTCACTACTAAATTACAAATCATTGTTAATTAAAATTGGCTTTGATATACCTTGGGATCCGGGTGGATTCACTACTTGAGCACTATATGCCTAGCTTAATGGCTTTAAAGAAAGCGCTGCCAGGGAGACAACCCAGAAGTTTTAGAGAGTCATTTATTTCTGTTGAGTGCTTTCATATAGTTTAAAAACAACAAAAATAAAGAGGGGAACCCAAAACTTTTTCTAAAAGGAAAGTGAAAGTGAGAAAGACAAGCACTGTTGAAGTGGGAGAGCTCCTTGAACTTTGTTCATGCTCACGGCAACTTTGTGAATCTTGATTACAGAAACTTTTCAACAAAAATAATTATCCCCTTGTACAATTCCATTGTATTATAAAAATAATTTGCCAAGGTTTTCCTTTAGGATGTTTACATTTGCTTGATGGTTTGTACGGTGCAGGACAGAAACTTTGGCTGTAGTGCGCGATTTTACATTTTTAGCTGGAATGCCAAATGGTTCTGATTATTTTTGCACTGTCTTCCTATACAAATTTTTTATGTTTTCTAATTTTGGTAGAATTTTCAAGTATCAAAAGTATGGTGAATATTCAAATTATTACAGACTGTTATGTTTTATACAGATTCTGTTTTTGATGCATAGTTTGCTAGTTTTGATGAAACTATCAATTTATATCAGTGGATTAAGCCATGAAAAAGTTATATTACAGTAGACACAATGCAAAAACAAAATATGAATTGGTTTGCAACAGTACCTAGAGTAGTGATTTGCTTTATTATACTAACGGATCTTACCGAGTTTTCTGTTGAAGTTTTGTGTGGATGTTCGATGATTGAGAAGGTCTCGATGTGAGAAGAAGGAAGAGAGGCAAGAGCTCAAGCTTGGGGATGCCTGAGGCACCCCAAGTAAATATTTAAGGAGACTCAAGTGTCTAAGCTTGGGGATGCTGGGGAGGCATCCCCTCTTTCTTCAACAAGTACCGGTATGTTTTCAGATTCGTTTCGTTCATACGATATGTGCAATCTTGGAGCGTCTTTTGCATTTAGTTTTTGTTTTATGCACCATACTGGTATGAGATAGTCCTTGGTTGATTTATAGAATGCTCTTTGCACTTCACTTATATCTTTTGAGTATGGCTTTATAGAATGCTTCATGTGCTTCACTTATATCATTTGAAGTTTGGATTGCCTGTTTCTCTTTACATAGACAACCGCCATTTGTAGAATGCTATTTTGCTTCACTTATATTTGTTAGAGCGTGGGCATATATTTTGTAGAAAGAATTAAACTCTCTTGCTTCACTTATATCTATTTTGACAGATGACAGGAATTGGTCATTCACATGGTTAGTCATAAAATCCTACATAAAACTTGTAGATCACTGAATATGATGTGTTTGATTCCTTGCAATAGTTTTGCAATATAAAGATGTTGATATTAGAGTCATGCTAGTGGGTAGTTGTGGATTGTAGAAATACTTGTGTTGAGGTTTGTGATTCCCGTAGCATGCACGTATGGTGAACCGTTATGTAATGAAGTCGGAGCATGATTTATTTATTGATTGTCTTCCTTATGAGTGGCGGCCGGGGACGAGCGATGGTCTTTTCCTACCAATCTATCCCCCTAGGAGCATGCGCGTAGTACTTTGTTTCGATAACTAATAGATTTTTGCAATAAGTATGTGAGTTCTTTATGACTAATGTTGAGTCCATGGATTATACGCACTCTCACCCTTCCACCATTGCTAGCCCTCTAGTACCGCGCAACTTTCGCCGATACCATAAACCCACCATATATCTTCCTCAAAACAGCCACCATACCTACCTATTATGGCATTTCCATAGCCATTCGGAGATATATTGCCATGCAACTTCCATCATCATCATATACATGACTTGAACATTCATTGTCATATTGCTTTGCATGATCGTAAGATAGCTAGCATGCTGTTTTCATGGCTTGTCCATTTCTTTATATCATTGCTACGCTAAATCATTGCACATCCCGGTACACCACCGGAAGCATTCATATAGAGTCATATCTATGTTCTAGATATCGAGTTGTAAGTAAATAAAAGTGTGATGATCATCATTATTAGAGCATTGCCCCAGTGAGGAAAGGATGATGGAGACTATGATTCCCCCATAAGTCGGGATGAGACTCCGGACTTTACAAAAAAATAAAAGAGGCCAAAGAAGCCCAAATAAAAAAAGAGGCCAAAGAAGCCCACCAAAAAAAAAGAAAACAAAACAAAAAAATGAGAGAAAAAGAGAGAAGGGGCAGTGCTACTATTCTTTTCCACACTTGTGCTTCAAAGTAGTAGAGAGTCTCTTGAGTTATCACTTTCATATACTAGTGGGAATTTTCATTATAGAACTTGGCTTGTATATTCCGATGATGGGCTTCCTCAAATGCCCGAGGTCTTCATGAGCAAGCAAGTTGGATGCACACCCACTTAGTTTCAGTTAGAGCTTTCATACACTTATAGCTCTAGTGCATCCGTTGCATGGCAATCCCTACTCACTCACATTGATATCTATTGATGGGCATCTCCATAGCCCGTTGATACGCCTAGTTGATGTGAGACTATCTTCTCCTTTTTGTCTCCTCCACCATCATATTCTATTCCACCTATAGTGCTATGTCCATGGCTCACGCTCATGTATTGCGTGAAAGTTGAAAAGGTTTGAGAACGTCAAAAGTATGAAACAATTGCTTGGCTTGTCATCGGGGTTGTGCATGATTTGAATATTTTGTGTGGTGAAGATGGAGCATAGCCAGACTATATGATTTTGTAGGGATAACTTTCTTTGGCCATGTTATTTTGAAAATACATGATTGCTTTATTAGTATGCTTGAAGTATTATTGTCTTAATGTCAAAGGATAGACTATTGCTTTGAATAACTCGTATCTTAATATTCATGCCATGATTAGATTACATGATCAAGATTATGCTAGGTAGCATTCCACATCAAAAATTATCTTTTTATCATTTACCTACTCGAGGACGAGCATGAATTAAGCTTGGGGATGCTGATACGTCTCCATCGTATCTATAATTTTTGATTGTTCCATGCCAATATTCTACAACTTTCATATACTTTTGGCAACTTTTTATACTATTTTTGGGACTAACATATTGATCAAGTGCCCAGTGCCAGTTCCTGTTTGTTGCATGTTTTTTGTTTTGCAGAATATCCATATCAAATGGAATCCAAACGAGATATAAACTGACGGAGATTTTTTTTGGAATATATATGATTTTTGGGAAGAAGAATCCATGCGAGACGATGCTCGAGGGGCCCACGAGGTAGGGGGTGCGCCCCAGGGAGGCAGGCGCGCCCCTGACCCTCGTGGCCACCCCATAAGGCAGTTGATGCCCTTCTTTCGCCGCAAGAAAGCTAATTTCCGGATAGAGATCGTGTCAAAATTTCAGATCAATCGGAGTTACGGATCTCCGGGAATATAAGAAACGGTGAAAGGGAAGAATCTGAGAACGCAGAAATAGAGAGAGACAGAGAGACAGATCCAATCTCGGAGGGGCTCTCGCCCCTCACGTGCCATGGAGGCCATGGAACAGAGGGGAAACCCTTCTCCCATCTAGGGAGGAGGTCAAGGAATAAGAATAAGGAGGGGGCTCTCTTCCCCTCGCTTCTGATGGCACCGGAGTGCCACCGGGGGCCATCATCATCACCGCGATCTACACCAACACCTCCGCCATCTTCACCAACATATCCATCACCTTCCCCCCTCTATCTACAGTGGTCCACTCTTCCGCAACACGCTTTACCCTCTACTTGAACATGGTGCTTTGTGCTTCATATTATTATCCAATGATGTGTTGCCATCCTATGATGTCTGAGTAGATTTTCGTTGTCCTATCGGTGGTTGATGAATTACTATGATTGATTTAATTTGCTTGTGGTTATGTTGATGTCCTTTGGTGCCCATCATATGATTGCGCGCGTGGATCACACCATAGGGTTAGTTGTATGTTGATAGGACTATGTATTGGAGGGCAAGAGTGACAGAAGCTTCAACCTAGCATAGAAGTTGATGCATACGGGATTGAAGGGGGACCAATATATCTTAATGCTATGGTTGGGTTTTACCTTAATGAACATTAGTAGTTGCAGATGCTTGCTAATAGTTCCAATCATAAGTGCATAGAATTCCAAGTCAGTGATGACATGCTAGCAGTGGCCTCTCCCACATAATACTTGCTATCGGTCTAGTAAAGTAGTCAATTGCTTAAGGGGCAATTTCGCAACTCCTACCACCACTTTTCCACACTCGCTATATTTACTTTAGTTGCTTCTTTACCTTAACAGCCCCTAGTTTTATTTTCGTGCTCTTTACTTTCTTGCAAACTTATCCAACAACACCTACAAAGTACTTCTAGTTTCATACTTGTTCTAGGTAAAGCGAACGTCAAGCGTGCGTAGAGTTGTATGGGTGGTCAATAGAACTTGAGGGAATATTTGTTCTACCTTTAGCTCCTCGTTGGGTTAGACACTCTTACTTATCGAAAACTGTTGCGATCCCCTATACTTGTGGGTTATCAGTGGTCTATTTTTACTAAATCTTGATAGTAGTGATACACATGTTCATAGTATTGAAGCCAAAATATATAAGTTTAATAATGATAGTGCAACTTATTTGTGGCACTGCCGTTTAGCTCATATTGATGTAAAGCGCATGAAGAAACTCCATGCTGATGGGCTTTTGGAATCACTTGATTATGGATCACTTGATGCTTGCGAACCATGCCTCATGGGCAAGATGACTAAGACTCCATTCTCCGGAACAATGGAGCGAGCAACAAATTTGTTGGAAATAATACATACTAATGTATGAGGTCCGATGAGTATTGACGCTCGCAGCGGGTATCATTATTTTCTTACCTTCACAGATGATTTGAGAAGATATGGGTATATCTACTTGATTGAAACATAAGTCTGAAACATTTGAAAGGTTCAAAGAATTTCAGAGTGAAGTGGAAAATCAACATAACAAGAAAATAAAGATTCTACAATTTGATCGTGGAGGAGAATATTTGAGTTATGAGTTTGGTCTTCATTTGAAACAATGCGGAATAGTTTCGCAACTCACGCCACCCAGAACACCACAGCGTAATGGTGTGCCCGAACGTCGTAACCGCACTTTATTAGGGATCCTTTTCTCGTTCGAGAGTCTCCGCCCTTCTTCCACCCCGTCCCGAAAGGAAGACTGTGAACGAAGAGGGCCGCCCATGATCGATTGGATTCGGCAAATAAACAACTCTTCCACCTACTCCTTTGAGTAAAGGAGAAGATTGTTGGATTGATCCCTCGATTTGGATATGGTGCGATCTATGATGTCTCTTACTTATTTACCCCTATCGTTTTGGGGTTATGCTTTAGAGACGGCTGCATTCACGTTAAATAGGGCACCATTGAAATCCGTTGAGACGACACCTTATGAACTGTGGTTTGGCAAGAAACCCAACTTGTCATTCCTTAAAGTTTGGGGCTGCGATGCTTATGTGAAAAAGCTTCAACCTAATAAGCTCGAACCCAAATCGGAGAAATGTGTCTTCATAGCATACCCAGCGGAGACTGTTGGGTACACCTTCTATCACAGATCCGAAGGCAAGATATTCGTTGATAAGAATTGATCCTTTCTAGAGAAGGAGTTTCTCTCGAAAGAAGTGAGTGGGGGGGAAAGTAGAACTTGATGAGGTAAGTATACCTGCTCCCTTATTGGAAAGTAGTCCACCACAGTAATCAGTTCTTGTGATTCCTACACCAATTAGTGAGGAAGCTAATGATCATGATCATGGAGCTTCTGATCAAGTTACTACCGAACCTCGTAGGTCAACCAGAGTAAGATCCGCACCAGGGTGGTACGGTAATCCTGTTCTGGAAGTCATGTTACTTGACCATGACAAACCTATGAACTATGAGGAAGCAATGATGAGCCCAGATTCTGTGAAATGGCTTGAGGCCATGAAATCTGAGATGGGATCCATGTATGAGAACAAAGTGTGGACTTTGGTTGACTTGCCCGATGATCGGCAAGCCAAAGAGAATAAATGTATCTTTAAGAAGAAGACCGACGCTGACGGTACTGTTACTGTCTAGAAAGCTCGACTTGTTGCAAAAGGTTTTCGACAAGTTCAAGGAGTTGATACGATGAGACCTTCTCACTCGTAGCGATGCTTAAGTCTGTCTGAATCACGTTAGCACTTGCCGCATTTTATGATTATGAAATTTGGCAAATGGATGTCAAAACTGCATTCCTTAATGGATATCTTAAAGAAGAGTTGTATACGATGCAACCAGAAGGTTTTTTCGATCCAAAAGGTGCTAACAAAGTGTGTAAGCTCCAACGATACATTTATGGACTGGTGCAAGCATCTCGGAGTTGGAATATACACTTTGATAGTGTGATCAAAGCATATGGTTTTATACAGACTTTTGGTGTAACGCCCCAAGACCATTGCGCCAGGTGTCTTCCAGTTGTTCGCCGTCTTTGCCATGTCATTTGCTTGCGTGATTGCATTTCATCATGTCATCATGTGCATTGCATCATCATGTTTTCAAAACTTGCATCCGTCCTGGCCTCCTCGTTCTCTCCGTTGTCCGTTCTAAAAACAGTCACCGGGCCTCCCTCTCTTCTCTTCTCTCAGCTCGAGACCATCTACACAGCCCACTACCTACCGCCAGGTCGAACCTAACCTCTCTCGTCAGCCCACGGCCCTCCTCGCGCGCGTCCGAAAATTGTCCTGGACCCGACCCGGACAGTCGTCACCGTTGGATCCGGATCATCCCCAAACATCTACAAAATGTCTCCATTTTGTTAATTGGGATCCCTAACTATTTTTTTTCCTGACCGTCCGATTACGATCAGAGGGGACGGATTAGCCCCTACCCGAAAATCCCCTGCTATATATAGTCCATCCCATACCTAATCTGGAAAACCCTAGAAATCCTCCTCATGTCCCGTCGCTGTGCCGCCACCCACTTATCCCATCGGGATCCGCTCCAAACCAACCACTGCACCCCTCGCTCCCCTCTCGTTTCACCTACTCCTCCCAATCCAGATCCTACCAAATCCCGCCGCCACCATCACCTTGTTATCCGTTCCCAACCAACCACCGCAGCCGATGCGCCGTGCTCCTCCCTCGCCACAGCAGCAGCACCCGAGGCCGACCTCCTCCCTCGCGACCCCCCTCTCTCTCCCTTCATTCTCCCCCTTCTGGCTCTCTCGTGCTCTCAATTTCTCTCTCTTTCTCTCTCGCCAGGTACAGGAGCAAGGAGGAGCTCCGCCCCGGTTGGCATGGTGCCATGGCCACCGTTCCGTGTCGTCGAGCCTCGCCAAGTCCTCCCTCGCACCGGATCCACCCATCCCCGGCCAGCCTCCGGCCTCCCTCGCCTTTCTCCGCGTCACCGGAGCCCCGCGTCCAAGCTCTCCAAGTCCCACGCCATGGACGCCCGTCGAGCCGCCCCTAAGCTACGTCCGCACCGCCGTTTCCTGGATTCGCCCGTCTTCGCCATCTTCGGCGCTGCCGGAGCCCCAAGACCCCTCCGCCAAGACCCGTCGTGGCCGCTGTCGTGCCCCGCCGCCGCTTCCTGGTTCGAGTGCCCGTGCGAGGAGACGACCAGGAAGAAGCCTAGTGCCCGCGTTGACCGCTCCATCACGTCGGCCCAGCGTCTCCAGCGAGGCCCAGCTGCGTGACCTACCGGCCTCCCTCCTCCACCGAGTGGGCCGAGGCCCATGGTGAGGCCAGCTGCGCGCCTAAGCCGGCCTGCCCGTGAGGCCGCCGCCAACCTTCCTCACTAACTGGGCTTGGCCCATGGTGAGCGCCCAGTCCACCCAGTTTCAGCCTGCTGTGTTTTTTTTCAGATCAAGGAATTTAGCTGTTATTCCAAAGAACGCAGTTTTACAGAAAAGCCCTTCAAGTTCATGCATTTAATAACTAATTAACCGTGCACCGGATTAAAATGATCTCTATATGTAATATGTCTAGAATCTTGTCTAGTTTAATAATATCCAACTTTCATCCATGTTTAACATGTTTAAAATGCTGTTTGTTTAAATTTGCTTAAATAACTTGCTAAAATGATTTATTTCATAACTAAATAACCGTAGCTCGGATTTAAATAAACTTTATATGTATATGGGGTAGAATTTTGCCTAGTTTATCATGGTGTACTTGCTTTGCATGCTTAACAACTCTAAAATTATGTTTAGGGCAGAACAGTACCAAACTTAATATATGCATATGAGGAGTTTCCGGAATTGTTGTTCGTTGTTTCCGGCCTCATTTAAACTTGACTAGATAGGTAGTTTTCATTTGCTTCACCTCTTGCCTTGCTAACAACATTTAATATTGTTGGGTACATAAATGAGAGAGAACTAAATAAGTCATGTGGTGTTTTCTTCAATATGCAACTCCGTTGCATAATGAGCTCCACTTAATTTGTAGGATTGTTTGTGCACTTTGCCATGCCATGCCTCATTAAACCGGACATGCATCATACTTTATTGTGCATCATGCCATGATTATGTGGTGGTTGTTTATATGTTGTTTGCTTCTTTCCGGTGTTGTATCTTCGGGTTGGTTCCGATAACGTCGCGTTTGTGAGGACCCGTTCGACTACGTCCGTGTGTCTTCTTCATGGACTCGTTCTTCTTCCTTGCGGGATCTCAGGCAAGATGACCATACCCTCGAAATCACTTCTATCTTTGCTTGCTAGTTGCTCGCTCTTTTGCTATGCCTATGCTGCGATACCTACCACTTGCTTATCATTCCTCCCATATTATTGAACCAAGCCTCTAACCCACATTGTCCTAGCAAACCGTTGATTGGCTATGTTACCACTTTGCTCAGCCCCTCTTATAGCGTTGTTAGTTGCAGGTGAAGATTGAAGTTTGTTCCTTGTTGGAACATGGAGATGTTGTTCCTTGTTGGAACATGTTTTACTTGTTGGGATATCACAATATATCTTATTTAATTAATGCATCTATATGTGGAAGGCTCGGCCTTATGCCTGGTGTTTTGTTCCACTCTTGCCGCCCTAGTTTCCGTCATATCGGTGTTATGTTCCCGGATTTTGTGTTCCTTACGCGGTTGGGTAATAATGGGAACCCCTTGACAGTTCACCTTGAATAAAACTCTTCCAGTAATGCCCAACATTGGTTTTACCATTCGCCACCTAGCCTTTTCTTTTCCCTTGGGGGTCGCGCGCCCAAGGGTCATCATTATTTTAACCCCCTCGGGCTAGTGCTCCTCTGAGTGTTGGTCCAAACTAGAGCCCCTTGCAGCGCCACCTCGGGGAAACTCGAGGGCTGGTTTTAGTTGTACGAACTGCTCATCTGAGTGTGCCCTGAGAACGAGATATGTGCAGCTCCTATCGGGATTTGTCAGCACATTCGGGCGGTGTTGCTGGATTTGTTTTACCCTGTCGAAATGTCTTGTAACCGGGATTCCGAGTCTGATCGGGTCTTCCCGCTAGAAGGAATATCCTTCGTTGACCGTGAGAGCTTGTGATGGGCTAAGTTGGGACACCCCTACAGGGATTTGAACTTTCGAAAGCTGTGCCCACGGTTATGGGCAGATGGGAATTTGTTAACGTCCGGTTGTAGAAAACCTAAAGTTGACCTTAATTAAAATGCATCAACCGCGTGTGTAACCGTGATGGTCTCTTCTCGGCGGAGTCCGGGAAGTGAACACGGTGTTGGAGTTATGCTTGACGTAGGTTGTTTAGGATCACTTCTTGATCATACTTTCTCGAACGTGCTTTGCCTTCTCTTCTCGCTCTCATTTGCGTAAGTTAGCCACCATACATGCTAGTCGCTTGCTGCAGCTCCACCTCATACCTTTGCCTTACCTATAAGCTTAAATAGTCTTGATCGCGAGGGTGTGAGATTGCTAAGTCCCTGTGACTCACAGATACTTCCAAAACCAGCTTGTAGGTGCCGATGAGTCCGCATAGATGACGCGTCCAAGCTCAGGAGGAGCTCGATGAAGATCTTGTCCTTTGTGTTGTTTTGTTCTAGTTGTCAGTAGTGGAGCCCAGTTGGGGTCGATCGGGGACCTTGTCGCATTTGGGGCTCTTCTTTTATTTTGGTTCCGTAGTCGGACCTTGATTGTATTTGGATGTTGTAATGCTTTATTCTTGTATTGTGTGAAGTGGCGATTGTAAGCCATCTATGTTTCTCTTTCCCTTATGTATTACATGGGTTGTGTGAAGATTACCTCACTTGCGACATTGCTTTCAATGCGGTTATGCCTCTAAGTCGTGCTTCGACACGTGGGAGATATAGCCGCATCGAGGGCGTTACAAGTTGGTAATCAGAGCATTCCCCGACCTTAGGAGCCCCCGCAGCTTGATCGAATTAGCGGACTCTATTGAGTCTAGAAAAATGTTTTGAGTCATTTAGGAATTATATATCGGAGAGTTTAGGAATTCTTTTTACCCTAGTCCCTTCATCGCTCTGGTAAGGCATTGTGACGTAGAGTTTTGACACTTCTCTTCTCAAATTTCACTAAAAAAATTTTAGGATCACGCGGGTATCTTGGAATCGTTCCGATCGATTTGTGACGAGAACATTGTTCTTGGTGCCTCCTGTCATTTAGGGGTTGTGGCAGTGTCCCGGGGAGTTGAGCTCCGAGGTGTTGTCGTCACAATTTTATCGTTGTAGTTCTGGAATACCTGAGATTAGTTTCGCCGACATCGAAAATCTCTTTTATGCAGTTGTTGGTGAGATAACCTTGAGGCCACCCAGTACTGGGGCGGGAGTTCGGGAGTATTGCCATAACTCGTATAACGGATGCTTTTCGAAGGTTGAGGTAGACGATTTCCGAAGGTTTCTTGGTTATGTGTTGAAGGATGGATACAACTGGATGTAGGATTTGCTAGTTTTGGGTGAGATATTATGCTTCCCCTGTATCCCCAACACCTGATTGCATAACCGGAAAGGTTCGGGAGTTTCATAGGTGGGAATTCAAGTAGCTCGTAGGATATCTTTCCGACAGATGTATGATTTGAAATTGGGGTTCGACGTCTAGTGGTCCGCCTATTCACGGTCGGTTTTATAGTGGTCTCTTTGTGTCTTAAAGAGTCCTTGGCTATGCTGACTCGGGAACGCTTCGTATGTCATGTGCACTGCCTTGTACATGATGGTGCTGTATGATCGAGCCCGTGTAGGCCCCACCACGAAAACTTCGGACGAAATCTCTATCATATGTTTGTTCCGGCTTATTCTGCAAGCCAATCCTTTGTTTTGTTTTGGAGTTGTGGTATTCGAGTTGCTTCGAAGTCAAATGTTGATTCCATGCCTTTTCCTAAGCGGTGTTCTCATACTTCGATGTGAATACTAATCCTTCTCGATCATCGAGTTTGTCATTTCAATTTCTTGTCAACCGGTGTGCTTCTCTTCAAGTGGATCTGATCATTTCAACATCCGCAAAATCCAATCTCAGTTTTTCATCAATGTTATTTGTTTCATCCGTCTCCAAGTTGCCTTTGTTTTTCCCGCCCACCCACCCTTTTTCTTCAAGGTATCCGATATCTTAATCAATTATCATTTTATTCTTGTGAAGTCTCTCCATCCTTTTCTGTCTATGTTCTTACCCGGTGTTTCTCATGAAGATTTTAACGGAGCTTCTAGTTCACCATTATTCATTCTTTTCTTCTCCGGTGGATTCAATTCAAGCTTTGTCGATCATATCTTTTTCTCGTTTCAATGCTTTTCTTATGCCGGTGCACCTCATATTCATTCACTTCTCACTTTTAATTTTTCCGAAGTGCTGGAGATATCTCAAAGATTCATGCTTCCACTCTACATTCGTTCAAGCTCTTTCGAGGATGTTATCTCATTCAAGTCATTTAATTCAACCAGTGCATTCTCCTTTTCAAGTAATCTTTTCAACGGTGTTTTCTTTTGAGTGGGCCCTAACCCACAGGTCTTTTCCCAGGATCTTACCTGACTCTTCTTATTTTCCCGGAGCGATTATCAAATCTTTTTAAGTTTGACGTGAGAATGAATTGTCATCAGTCATATGTCTTTCTCCAAGATCTTTCACATTCTTTCATTGTTGGTTCAACCTTTCTAATTTTCATTCCGGAGTACCTCAACATTCATGGTGGTGTTTCTCGTCGTCATTCTCGGATTTTGAAGACCGAAGAAGAGTTCCTCTTAAATCCTTATCTGTTCTCTTGAGGATTCGTTATTCTAGCTTGTCACCATCCTCTCATAATTATTTTTCGGTTGTGAGAATTCTTTTCACCCTTCCGGAGCAATTCAAGATTCTGTTCAGTTTGATCATCCGGAGCCCATCACCTCAGGAGTACTCATTCTCAGCTTTCAGCTCTCATTCTCCAAATCATACTGGTGCTTAAATCAAGGATTCTCTAATCAGCTCGTAATCTCGTCGTTCTCATGGATCTAAATTCTCTCAAGCATCTTCGTGTATTTGCTAATCCTTCCCGGTGTTCTTCATGTTTTATTCATTCTTTTTCAATTCTTACGGTGGTTCGTTCAAGAGTCTTCTTCCTTCGTGTATCATATCTATGCATTCGTGCTTTTCAAATTCTACCGGTGGATCGTTGAAGACTTTCTCAAGTTTGCGCCATATCTCTCTAAAACCTTCCAACGGGAATAAGTTGTTTGCAATCCATTGCTTGTCATCAACTTAAATTGATGAAGGATACGCATAACATAATTCTTATTCTTGTTTCATTCTAGTGATCTAATTTCCTGCTTTCCGGCATGGTTAATCATATCACATTCTCAGTTTTAGATGCTTTATCTTTCTTTTCCGGAGTTCCAAGCTCTCACATTTATATCATCACGGAGATACACCTAAAGCATTACAAGGTTTCACCTTGTGTTTTCTACTTCCCTTTTCTTCTCATTATCCTTTTGTTACTGGAGTTCTTCACGGAGGTTCTACATGATGGTCCATCTACGATTTAATTCATTCTCGAAGTGTTCATCGAGATTCTTTTCTAAGAAGCTCAAGCTTTCTTCATATTGTAATCCGGAGTGCATTTCTCTCTTCCGTATCATTGGAGGTGTTATTATGTCACTCTTGATAATTTGAGTCATGTTTCATGATTCACATGTTGTTAAGAATGAGATATTTTAAATCCATCAATCTCGTCATTGGAGTTATTTGGAGTCATATTTCACCTAAAGCTTTTCCTAAGGATTAATTCTATTAATGGTGATAATATATGATCCAAGTTCGTCATTTATCCTCCCGGTGAAATATTTTCTCGTCTCCTTGTTCATACCAATCCAATTCTTTTTCCCGTGAGTGGCAGGTTGTCACCTCATAATTTGAGATGTATTCTATAAGACCATATCAAGCTTATTCTTTTCGTTGTTGGTTTTCCAACAACTCTGTTCTAACATTTGTTGTAACCATGCTCTCTCAAGATCTTGTTTCCCTTCGTTCCGGAGGCATTGTGATGTTGCTCTCTCCAACCCATCTTCTTGCTTTGTCAGGATCGTGTTCTTTTTGTCCTTATCCTTTTAACCGGAGTGTCGTGCCCGCTTTTCGAGTTCTTCCCATCCTGTCAAGTTTTGCCTCCCTTCTCAACCGGAGTGCCGCCTGAAATCGTTCTTACCCTTTGTGCCATTCTTTCAATAGTTCCGGAGGTAGTGTATTGTTGTTTTCATCAAGTATCCCCTCATCTTGTCAAATTCATGTTCAATTCCTTCCATTTACAGTCGGAATGCTGTCCAAATTATATCATTCTGAATCCTTCTCTATCTTGTTTTAACCGGAGTGGTTTCAATATATATCTTGCCCTTCAACCTCAAGTTTTTTACGCAATGTTCTTTGTCCCTCTTTTCTAACGGAGTGTTTTCGACTTGGTGCACCTTCGTTGTATTCTTTTCTCGAATTTGTTCAACCTCGCAAGGTTCTTTGGTTTCACTTGTTTGTCAAAGAAGCAACTTAGTTTTACCTCTTCTCTTTCTCTTCCGTTTTCCCTCCGGTGCCATTCTAGATCTCGGGATGAGATCCTCTCGTAGTGGTGGAGTGTTGTAACGCCCCGAGACCGTTGCGCCAGGTGTCTTCCAGTTGTTCGCCAGCGTTGCCATGTCATTTGCTTGCGTGATTGCATTTCATCATGTCATCATGTGCATTGCATCATCATGTTTTCAAAACTTGCATCCGTCCCGGCCTCCTCGTTCTCTCCGTTGTCCGTTCTGAGCCCAGACACACTTGCACGCGCCCGCGGCACGTCCGAAACATTATTTTATAAGTGACCGGAAAAAATGTTCTCGGAATGGGTTGAAAGTTGGCATGCGGTGTTGTTATGTTGTGGGTAGGCCGCCTGCCAAGTTTCATCGCATCCGGAGTTTGTTTGATGCCCCAACGGATAACTATAGCGGCATTATAGCCGGTCTAACGTCGGACGTTTTCGGTTTCCGGAAACAGTCGCCGGGCCTCCCTCTCTTCTCTTCTCTCAGCTCGAGACCGTCTACACAGCCCACTACCTACCGCCAGGTCCAACCTAACCTCTCTCGTCAACCCGCGGCCCTCCTCGCGCGCGTCCGAAAATTGTCCTGGACCCGACCCGGACAGTCGTCACCGTTGGATCCGGATCATCCCCAAACGTCTACAAAACGTCTTCGTTTTGTTAATTGGGCTCCCTAACTACTTTTTTCCCGACCGTCCGATTACAATCGGAGGGACGGATTAGCCCCTACCCGAAAATCCCCTGCTATATATAGTCCATCCCATACCTAATCTGGAAAACCCTAGAAATCCTCCTCATGTCCCGTCGCTGCGCCGCCACCCACTTATCCCATCGGGATCCGCTCCAAACCAACCACTGCACCCCTCGCTCCCCTCTCGTTTCACCTACTCCTCCCAATCCAGATCCTACCAAATCCCGCCGCCACCTTCACCTTGTTATCCGTTCCCAACCAATCACCGCAGCCGATGCGCCGTGCTCCTCCCTCGCCACAACAGCAGCACCCGAGGCCAACCTCCTCCCTCGCGACCCCCTCTCTCTCTCCCTTCATTCTCCCCCTTCTGCCTCTCTCGTGCTCTCAATTTCTCTCTCTTTCTCTCTCGCCAGGTACAGGAGCAAGGAGGAGCTCGCACCGGTTGGCATGGCGCCATGGCCACCATTCCGTGTCGTCGAGCCTCACCAAGTCCTCCCTCACACCGGATCCACCCATCCCCGGCCAGCCTCTGGCCTCCCTCGCCTTTCTCCGCGTCACCGGAGCCCCGCGTCCAAGCTCTCCAAGTCCCACGTCATGGACGCCCGTCGAGCCGCCCCTAAGCTTCATCTGCACCGCCGTTTCCTGGATCCGCCCGTCTTCGCCGTCTCCGGCGCTGCCGGAGCCCCAAGACCCCTCCGCCAAGACCCGTCGTGGCCGCTGTCGTGCCCCGCCGCCGCTTCCTGGTTCGAGTGCCCGTGCGAGGAGACGACCAGGAGCAAGCCTAGCACCCGCGTTGACCGCTCCATCACGTCAGCCCAGCGTCTCCAGCGAGGCCCAGCTGCGTGACCTACCGGCCTCCCTCCTCCACCGAGTGGGCCGAGGCCCATGGTGAGGCCAGCTGCGCGCCTAAGCCGGCCTGCCCGTGAGGCCGCCGCCAGCCTACCTCACTAACTGGGCTTGGCCCATGGTGAGCGCCCAGTCCGCCCAGTTTCAGCCTGCTATGTTTTTTTTTCAGATCTGGGAATTTAGCTGTTATTCCAGAGAACGCAATTGTACAGAAAAGCCCTTCAAGTTCATGCATTTAATAACTAATTAACCGTGCACCGGATTAAAATGATCTCTATATGTAATATGTCTAGAATCTTGTCTAGTTTAATAATATCCAACTTTCATCCATGTTTAACATGTTTAAAATGCTGTTTGTTTAAATTTGCTTAAATAACTTGCCAAAATGATTTATTTCATAACTAAATAACCGTAGCTCGGATTTAAATAAACTTTATATGTATATGGGGTAGAATTTTACCTAGTTTATCATGGTGTACTTGCTTTGCATGCTTAACAACTCTAAAATTATGTTTAGGGCAGAACAGTACCAAACTTAATATATGCATATGAGGAGTTTCCGGAATTGGTGTTCGTTGTTTCCGTCCTCATTTAAACTTGACTAGATAGGTCGTTTTCATTTGCTTATCCTCTTGCCTTGCTAACAACATTTAATATTGTTGGGTACATAAACGAGAGAGAACTAAATAAGTCATGTGGTGTTTTCTTCAATATGCAACTCCGTTGCATAATGAGCTCCACTTAATTTGTAGGATTGTTTGTGCACTTTGCCATGCCATGCCTCATTAAACCGGACATGCATCATACTTGATTATGCATCATGCCATGATTATGTGGTGGTTGTTTACTATGTTGTTTGCTTCTTTCCAGTGTTGTTTCTTCGGGTTGGTTCCGATAACGTCGTGTTTGTGAGGACCCGTTCGACTACGTCCGTGTGTCTTCTTCATGGACTCGTTCTTCTTCCTTGCGGGATCTCAGGCAAGATGACCATACCCTCGAAATCACTTCTATCTTTGCTTGCTAGTTGCTCGCTCTTTTGCTATGCCTATGCTGCGATACCTACCACTTGCTTATCATGCCTCCCATATTATTGAACCCAGCCTCTAACCCACATTGTCCTAGCAAACCGTTGACTGGCTATGTTACCGCTTTGCTCAGCCCCTCTTATAGCGTTGTTAGTTACAGGTGAAGGTTGAAGTTTGTTCCTTGTTGGAACATGGAGATGTTGTTCCTTGTTGGAACATGTTTTACTTGTTAGGATATCACAATATATCTTATTTAATTAATGCATCTATATACTTGGTAAAGGGTGGAAGGCTCGGCCTTATGCCTGGTGTTTTGTTCCACTCTTGCCGCCCTAGTTTCCGTAATATCGGTGTTATGTTCCCGGATTTTGCGTTCCTTATGCGGTTGGGTAATAATGGGAACCCCTTAACAGTTCGCCTTGAATAAAACTCTTCCAGCAATGCCCAACATTGGTTTTACCATTCGCCACCTAGCCTTTTCTTTTCCCTTGGGGGTCGCGCGCCCAAGGGTCATGATTATTTTAACCCCCTCGGGCCAGTGCTCCTCTGAGTGTTGGTCCAAACTAGAGCCCCTTGCAGCGCCACCTCGGGGAAACTCGAGGGCTGATTTTAGTTGTACGGACTGCTCATCTGAGTGTGCCCTGAGAACGAGATATGTGTAGCTCCTATCGGGATTTGTTGGCACATTCGGGTGGTGTTGCTGGATTTGTTTTACCCTGTCGAAATGTCTTGTAACCGGGATTCCGAGTCTGATCGGGTCTTCCCGCTAGAAGGAATATCCTTCGTTGACCGTGAGAGCTTGTGATGGGCTAAGTTGGGACACCCCTGCAGGGATATGAACTTTCGAAAGCCGTGCCCGCGGTTATGGGCAGATGGGAATTTGTTAACGTCCGGTTGTAGAAAACCTAAACTTGACCTTAATTAAAATGCATCAACCGCGTGTGTAACCGTGATGGTCTCTTCTCGGCGGAGTCCAGGAAGTGAACATGGTGTTGGAGTTATGCTTGACGTAGGTTGTTTAGGATCACTTCTTGATCATACTTTCTTGAACGTGCTTTGCCTTCTCTTCTCGCTCTCATTTGCGTATGTTAGCCACCATATATGCTAGTCGCTTGCTGCAGCTCCACCTCATACCTTTGCCTTACCTATAAGCTTAAATATTCTTGATCGCGAGGGTGTGAGATTGCTGAGTCCCTATGACTCACAGATACTTCCAAAACCAGCTTGCAGGTGCCGATGAGTCCGTGCAGATGACGCATCCAAGCTCAGGAGGAGCTTGATGAAGATCTTGTCCTTTGTGTTGTTTCGTTCTAGTTGTCAGTAGTGGAGCCCAGTTGGGGTCGATCGGGGACCTTGTCGCATTTGGGGTTCTTCTTTTATTTTGGTTCCGTAGTCGGACCTTGATTGTATTTGGATGTTGTAATGCTTTATTCTTGTATTGTGTGAAGTGGCGATTGTAAGCCATCTATGTTTCTCTTTCCCTTATGTATTACATGGGTTGTGTGAAGATTACCTCACTTGCGACATTGCTTTCAATGCGGTTATGCCTCTAAGTCATGCTTCGACACGTGGGAGATATAGCCGCATCGAGGGCGTTACATTTGGAGAAGCATGCATTTACAAGAAAGTGAGTGGGAGCTCTATAGCATTTCTGATATTATATGTAGATGACATATTGTTGATTGGAAATGATACCAAATTTCTGAATAGCATAAATGGATACTTGAATAAGAATTTTTCAATGAAAGACCTCGGTGAAGATGCTTATATATTGGGCATCAAGATCTATAGAGATAGATCAAGACGCTTAATTGGACTTTCACAAAGCGCATACCTTGATAAAGTTTTGAAGAATTTCAAAATGGATCAAGCAAAGAAAGGGTTCTTGCCTATGTTAGAAGGTGTGAAGTTGAGTCAGACTCAATGCCCGACCATTGCAGAAGATAGAGAGAAAATGAAAGTTATTCCCTATGCTTCTGCCATAGGTTCTATCATGTATGCATTGCTGTGTACCAGACCTGATGTGTGCCTTGCTATTAGTTAGCAGGGAGGTACCAAAGTAATCCAGGAGTGGATCACTAGACAGTGGTCAAGAACATCCTAAAATACTTGAAAAGGACTAAGGATATGTTTCTCATTTATGGAGGTGACAAAGAGCTCGTCATAAACGGTTGTGTCGATGCAAGCTTTGACACTGATCCGGATGACTCTAAGTCACAAACTGGATACGTATTTTTATTGAATGGTGGAGCTATCAGTTGGTGCAGTTCCAAGCAGAGCGTCGTGGCGGGATCTACGTGTGAAATGGAGTACATAGCTGCTTTGGAAGTAGCAAATGAAGGAGTCCGTATGAAGGAGTTCATATCCGATCTAGGTGTCATACCTAGTGCATCGGGTCCAATGAAAATCTTTTGTGACAATACTGGTGCAATTGCCTTGGCAAAGGAATCCAGATTTCACAAGAGAACCAAGCACATCAAGAGACGCTTCAATTCCATCCACGATCAAGTCAAGGAGGGAGACATAGAGATTTGCAAGATACATACGGATCTGAATGTTGTAGACCCGTTGACTAAGCCTCTCTCACGAGCAAAACATGATCAACACCAAGACTCCATGGGTGAGAATCATTATAATGTAATCTAGATTATTAACTCTAGTGCAAGTGGGAGACTGATGGAAATATGCCCTAGAGGCAATAATAAAGTTGTTATTTATATTTCCTTATATCATGATAAATGTTTATTATTCATGGTATAATTGTATTAACCGGAAACTTAGTACATGTGTGAATACATAGACAAACAGAGTGTCACTAGTATGCCTCTACTTGACTAGCTTGTTAATCAAAGATGGTTAAGCTTCCTAGCCATGGACAAAGAGTTGTCATTAGATAAATGGGATCACATCATTAGAGAATGATGTGATTGACTTGACCCATCCGTTAGCTTAGCACGATGATCGTTTAGTTTGTTGCTATTGCTTTCTTCATAACTTATACATGTTCGTATGACTATGAGATTATGCAACTCCCGATTACCGGAGGAACACTTAGTGTGCTATCAAACGTCACAACATAACTGGGTGATTAAAAAGATGCTCTACAGGTGTCTCCGATGGTATTTGTTGAGTTGGCATAGATCGAGATTAGGATTTGTCACTCCGATTGTCGAAGAGGTATCTCTGGGCCCTCTCGGTAATGCACATCACTATAAGCCTTGCAAGCAATGTAACTAATGAGTTAGTTGCGAGATGAAGCATTACAGAACGAGTAAAGATACTTGTCGGTAACGAGATTGAACTAGGTATTGAGATACCGACGATCAAATCTCGGGCAAGTAACATACCGATGACAAAGGGAACAACGTATGTTGTTATGCGGTTTGACCGATAAAGATCTTCGTAGAATATGTAGGAACCAATATGAGCATCCAGGTTCCGCTACTGGTTATTGACCGGAGATGAGTCTCGGTCATGTCTACATAGTTCTTGAACCCATAGGGTCCGCACGCTTAACGTTCGATGACGATCAATATTATGATTTTATGTGTTTTGATGTACCGAAGGTTGTTCGGAGTCCCGGATGTGATCACGGACATGGCGAGGAGTCTCGAAATGGTCGAGACATAAAGATCGATATATTGGAAGGCTATGTTTGGACATCGGAATGGTTCTGGGTGAGTTCGGGCATTTACCGGAGTACTGGGGGGTTACCGGAACCCCCCGGGGAGTGTATGGGCCTTAGTGGGAGAGAGGAGGAGGCAGCCAAGGTGGAGGGCAACCGCCCCCCAAGCCCAATCGGAATCGGGTGGGGGCCCGACCCCCTTTCCTTCCCTCTCTCCCCTTCCTTCCTCTCCTACTCCAATAGGGGAAGGGGGAATCCTACTCCCACCGGGAGTAGGACTCCCCCTTGGGCGCGCCATGAGAGGATCGGCCCGCCACCTCCTCCACTCCTTTATATACAGGGGAGGGGGGTACCCCATAGACACACAAGTTGATTGTTTAGCCGTGTGTGGTGCCTCCCTCCACAGATTTCCACCTCGGTCATATCGTTGTAGAGCTTAGGCGAAGCCCTGCGTCGGTAACTTCATCATCACTGTCATCACGCCGTCGTGCTAACAAAACTCTCCCTTGACCTCAGCTGGATCTAGTGTTTGTGGGATGTCACCGAGCTGAATGTGTGCAGATCGCAGAGGTGCCATACCTTGGGTGCTAGGATCGGTCGGATCGTGAAGACGTACGACTACATTATCCGCGTTGTCATAACGCTTCCGCTTACAGTCTACGAGGGTACGTGGACAACACTCTCCCCTCTCGTTGCTATGCATCACCTAGATGGATCTTGCGTGTGCATAGGAATTTTTTTGAAATTACTGCGTTCCCAACACCTTTTGGATCGACAAAACCTTCTGGTTGCATCATATACAACTCTTCTTTAAGATATCCATTAAGGAATGCAGTTTTGACATCCATTTTCCAAATTTCAATATCATAAAATGCGGCAATTGCTAACATGATTCAGACAGACTTTAAGCATCGATACAAGTGAGAAAATCTCATCGTAGTCAACACCTTGAACTTGCCGAAAACCTTTTGCGACAATTCGAGCTTTGTAGATAGTAATACTACTATCAGTGTCCGTCTTCCTCTTGAAGATCCATTTATTCTCAATGGCTCGCCGATCATCGGGCAAGTCAATCAAAGTCCATACTTTGTTCTCATACATGGATCCCATCTCAGATTTCATGGCCTCAAGCCATTTTGCAGAATCTGGGCTCATCATTGCTTCCTCATAGTTCGTAGGTTTGTCATGGTCAAGTAACATGACTTCCAGAATAGGATTACCATACCACTCTGGTGCAGATCGTACTCTGGTTGACATACGAGGTTCGGTAGTAACTTGATCAGAAGTTTCATGATCATCATCATTAGCTTCCTCACTAATTGGTGTAGGAATCACTGTAACTAATTTCTGTGATGAACTACTTTCCAATTCAGGAGAAGGTACAATTACCTCATCAAGTTCTACTTTCCTCCCACTCACTTCTTTCGAGAGAAGCTCCTTCTCTAGAAAGGATCCATTCTTAGCAACGAATATCTTGCCTTCGGATCTGTGATAGAAGGTGTACCCAACAGTCTCCTTTGGGTATCCTATGAAGACACATTTCTCTGATTTGGGTTCGAGCTTATCAGGTTGAAGCTTTTTCACATAAGCATCGCAACCCCAAACTTTAAAAAACGACAGCTTAGGTTTGTTGCCAAACCACAATTCATATGGTGTGGTCTCAACGGATTTAGATGGTGCCCTATTTAACGTGAATGCAGCCATCTCTAAAGCATAACCCCCAAAAGATAGCAGTAAATCAATAAGAGACAACATAGATTGGACCATATCTAATAAAGTATGATTACGACATTCGGACACACTATTACGCTGTGATGTTCCCGGTGGCGTGAGTTGTGAAACTATTCCACATTGTTTCAAATGAAGACCAAACTCATAACTCAAATATTCACCTCCACGATCAGATCGTAGAAACTTTATTTTCTTGTTATGATGATTTTCCGCTTCACTCTGAAATTCTTTGAAGTTTTCAAATGTTTTAGACTTATGTTTCATTAAGTAGATATACCCATATCTGCTCAAATCATCTGTGAAGGTCAGAAAATAATGATACCCGCCGCGAGCCTCAACACTCATCGGACCGCATACATCAGTATGTATTATTTCCAATAAGTCAGTTGCTCGCTCCATTGTTCTGGAGAATGGAGTCTTAGTCATCTTGCCCATGAGGCATGGTTCGCAAGCATCAAGTGATTCATAATCAAGTAATTCCAAAAGCCCATCAGCATGGAGTTTCTTCATGCGCTTTACACCAATATGTTCTAAACGGCAGTGCGACAAATAAGTTGCACTATCATTATTAACCTTTCATCTTTTGGCTTAAATATTATGAATATGTGTATCACTACAATCGAGATTCAACAAAAATAGACTACTCATCAAGGGTGCATGACCATAAAAGATATCACTTATATAAATAGAACAACAATTATTCTCCGATTTAAATGAATAACCGTCTCGAATCAAACAAGATCCAGATATAATGTTCATGCTCAACGCTGGCAACAAAAACAATTTTAGGTCTAAAACTAATCCCGACGGTAGATGTAGAGGTAGTGTGCCGACAGCGATCACATCGACTTTGGAACCATTTCCCACGTGCATCGTTACCTCGTCCTTAGCCAATCTTCATTTAATCCGTAGCCCCTGTTTTGAGTTGCAAATATGAGCAACAAAACCAGTATAAAATACCCATGCATTACTACGAGCATTACTAAGGTACACATCAATAACATGTATATCAAATATACCTTTCACTTTGCCATCCTTCTTATCCGCCAAATACTTGGGGAAGTTCCGCTTCCAGTGACCAGTCCCTTTGCAGTAGAAGCACTCAGTCCCAGGCTTAGGTCCAAACTTGGGCTTCTTCACTTGAGCAACAACTTGCTTGCCGTTCTTCTTGAAGTTCCCTTTCTTCCCTTTGCCCTTTTTCTTGAAACTAGTGGTCTTGTTAAGCATCAACACTTGATGCTCCTTCTTGATTTCTACATTCGTAGCCTTTGTAGTTCATCATGAAGCTTTTGTAGCTTGGTGGCAGTGATTGAAGAACTCTGGCAATGACACTATCATCAGGAAGATTAACTCCCAATTGAGTCAAGTGGTTGTGGTACCCAGATCTTCTGAGTATATGTTCACTGACAGAACTATTCTCCTTCATTTTGCAGCTATAGAACTTATTGGAGACTTCATATCTCTCAATTCAGGCATTTGCTTGAAATATTAACTTGAACTCCTGGAACATCTCATATGCTCCATGACGTTCAAAACATCTTTGAAGTCCCGATTCTAAGCCGTAAAGCATGGCACACTGAACTATCGAGTAGTCATCATATTTGCTCTGCCAGACATTCACAACGTTCGGAGTTGCTCCTGCAGCGGGTCTTGCACCTAGCGGTGCTTCCAGGACGTAATTCTTCTGTGCAGCAATGAGGATAATCCTCAAGTTACGGACCCAGTCCGTGTAGTTTCTACCATCATCTTTCAACTTAGCTTTCTCTAGGAAAGCATTAAAATTCAAGGGAATGGTAGCACGGGCCATAGATCTACAACAACATAGACATGCAAATACTATCAGGTACTAAGTTCATGATAAATTAAAGTTCAATTAATCATATTAGTTAAGAACTCCCACTTAGATAGACATCCCACTAGTCATCTAGATGATCACATGATCCATATCAACTAAACCATGTCCGATCATCACGTGAGATGAGTAGTTTTCAATGGTGAACATCACTATGTTGATCATATCTACTATATGATTCAAGTTCGACCTTTCGGTGTCAGTGTTCTGAGGCCATATCTGCATATGCTAGGCTCGTCAAGTTTAACCCGAGTATTCTACATGTGCAAAACTAACTTGCACCTGTTGTATGTGAACGTAGAGCTTATCACACCCGATCATCACGTGGTGTCTCGACACGATGAACTGTAGAAACGGTGCATACTCAGGGAGAATACTTGTACCTTGAAATTTAGTGAGGGATCATCTTATAATGCTACCGCCGTACTAAGAAAAATAAGATGCACAAAGGATGAACATCACATGCAATCAAAATATGTGACATGATATGGCCATCATCATCTTGTGCCTTTGATCTCCATCTCGAAAGCACCGTCATGATCTCCATCATCACCGGCTTGACACCTTGATCTCTATCGTAGTATCGTTGTCGTCTCGCCAACTATTGCTTCTACAACTATCGCTACCGCTTAGTGATAAAGTAAAGCAATTGCATGGCGATTGCATTTCATACAATAAAGCGACAACCTTAATGCTCCTGCTAGTTGCCGATAACTTTTACAAAACATGATCATCTCATACAACAATTTATATATCATCACATCTTGACCATATCACATCACAACATGCCCTGCAAAAACAAGTCAGACATCCTCTACTTTGTTGTTGCAAGTTTTATGTGGCTGCTATGAGCTTCTAGCAAGAACCGTTCTTACCTACGCATCAAAACCACAACAAATTTTCATCAAGTGTGCTGTTTTAACCTTCAACAAGGACCGACCATAGTCAAACTTGATTCAACTAAAGTTGGAGAAACAGACACCCGCCAGCCACCTGTGTGTGAAGCAAGTCGGTAGAACCAGTCTCATGAACGCGATTATATAATGTCAGTCCGGGCCGCTTCATCCAACAATACCGCCGAATCAAAGTAAGAAGTTGGTGGTAAGCAGTATGACTATTATCGCCCACAACTCTTTGTGTTCTACTCGTGCATATAACATCTACGCATAGACCTGGCTCGGATGCCACTGTAGGGGAACACAGTATTTCAACAAAAATTCTATGATCACGCAATATCTATCTAGGAGATGCATAACAACGAGAGGGGAGAGTGTGTCCACGTACCCTCGTAGACCGAAAGCGGAAGCGTTTAGTAACGCGGTTGATGTTGTCGAACGTCTTCACGATCCAACGGATCCTAGCACCGAACGTATGGCACCTCCGTGTTCAGCACATGTTCAACACGATGACGTCCCTCGAGCTCTTGATCTAGTTGAGGACGAGGGAGAGTTCCATCAGCACGATGGCGTGGCGACGATGATGATGAAGTTACCGGCGCAGGTCTTTGCCTAAGCACTATGATGATATGACCGAGGTGGTAAACTATGGATGGGGGCACCACACACGGATAAGAGATGTCTATTGTCCCTTTGGGGTGCCCCCCGCCTCCGTATATAAAGGGGGAGTGGGAGGTGGCCGGCCTAAGGGGGCGCTTGATATCTACTACACAACCTTCTTCTTGTAGACGTTGTTGGGCCTCCAAGTGCAGAGGTTTGTAGGACAGTAGCAAATTTCCCTCAAGTGGAGGACCTAAGGTTTATCAATCCGTAGGAGGCGTAGGATGAAGATAGTCTCTCTCAAGCAACCCTGCAACCAAATAACAAAGAGTCTCTTGTGTCTCCAACACACCCAATACAATGGTAAATTGTATATGTGCACTAGTTCGGTGAAGAGATGGTGATACAAGCGGTATATGGATGGTAGATAAAGGTTTTTGTAATCTGAAAAATATAAAAACAACAAGGTAACAAATGATAAAAGTGAGCACAAATGATATTGCAATGCGTTGAAACAAGGCCTAGGGTTCATACTTTCACTAGTGCAAGTCCTCTCAACAATAATAACATAATTGGATCACATAACTATCCCTCAACATGCAACAAAGAGTCACTCCAAAGTCACTAATAGCGGAGAACAAACGAAGAGATTATGGTAGGGTACGAAACCACCTCAAAGTTATTCTTTCCAATCAATCCGTTGGGCTATTCCTATAAGTGTCACAAATAGCCCTAGAGTTCGTACTAGAATAACACCTTAAGACACAAATCAACCAAAAACCCTAATGTCACCTAGATACTCCAATGTCACCTCAAGTATCCGTGGGTATGATTATATGATATGCATCACACAATCTCATATTCATCTATTCAACCAACACATAGAACCTCAAAGAGTGCCCCAAAGTTTCTACCGGAGAATCACGACGAAAACGTGTGCCAACCCCTATGCATAGGTTCATGGGCGGAACCCGCAAGTTGATCACCAAAACATACATCAAGTGAATCACGTGATATCCCATTGTCACCACAGATACGCACGGCAAGACATACATCAAGTGTCCTCAAATCTTTAAAGACTCAATGCGATAAGATAACTTCAAAGGGAAAACTCAATCCATTACAAGAGAGTAGAGGGGGGAAGAAACATCATAGGATCCAAATATAATAACAAAGCTCGCGATACATCAAGATCGTATCACCTCAAGAACATGAGAGAGAGAGAGAGATCAAACACATAGCTACTGGTACATACCCTCAGCCCCGAGGGAGAACTACTCCCTCCTCATCATGGAGAGCACCGGGATGATGAAGATGGCCACCGGAGAGGGATTCCCCCTCCGGCAGGGTGCCGGAACGGGTCTAGATTGGTTTTCGGTGGCTACAGAGGCTTCTGGCGGCGGAACTCCCGATCTATTGTGCTCTCTGATCGATTTAGGGTATATGGGTATATATAGGAGGAAGAAGTACGTCAGGGGAGCCACGAGGGGCCCACGAGGGTGGAGGGCGCGCCCAGGGGGGTGGGCGTGCTCCCTGCCTCGTGGCTTCCTTGTTGCTTCCCTTACATGGACTCCAAGTCTCCCGGGTTGCTTTCCTTCCAAAAATAAGTTCTATGAAGTTTCAGGTCAATTGGACTCCATTTGATTTTCCTTTTCTGCGATACTCTAAAACAAGGAAAAAACAGAAACTGGCACTGGGCTCTAGGTCAATAGGTTAGTCCCAAAAATAATATAAAAGTGGATAATAAAGCGCATAAACATCCAAAACACATAATATAATAGCATGAAACAATCAAAAATTATAGATACGTTGGAGACGTATCAGCATCCCCAAGCTTAATTCCTGCTCGTCCTTGAGTAGGTAAATGATAAAAACAGAATTTTTGATGTGGAATGCTACTTGGCATAATTTTAATGTAATTCTTCTTAATTGTGGTATGAATATTCAGATCCGAAAGATTCAATATAAAAGTTCATATTGACGAAATAATAATAATACTTCAAGCATACTAACTAAGCAATTATGTCCTCTCAAAATAACATGGCCAAAGAAAGTTCATCCCTACAAAATCATATAGTTTAGTCATGCTCCATTTTCGTCACACAAGAATGCCCTCATCATGCACAACCCCAATGACAAGCCAAGCAATTGTTTCATACTTTAGTAATCTCAAACTTTATAAACCTTCACGCAATACATGAGCTCGAGCCATGGATATAGCACTATGGGTGGAATAGAATATGATGATGGGGGTTATGTGGAGAAGACAAAAAGGAGAAAGTCTCACATCAACGAGGCTAATCAATGAGCTACGGAGATGCCCATCGATTGATGTTAATGCAAGGAGTAGGGATTGCCATGCAACGGATGCACTAGAGCTATAAATGTATGAAAGCTCAACAAAAGAAACTAAGTGGGTGTGCATCCAACTTGCTTGCTCACGAAGACCTAGGGCACTTGAGGAGGCCCATTGTTGGAATATACAAGCCAAGTTCTATAATGAAAAATTCCCACTAGTATATATGAAAGTGACAAAACACGAGACTCTCTATCATAAAGATCATGGTGCTACTTTGAAGCACAAGTGTGGAAAAAGGATAGTAGCATTGTCCCTTTTTTTATTTGGCCTTTTTTGGCCTTTTTTTTATTTGGCCTTTTTTGGGACAATGCTCTATTAATTATGATCATCACACTTCTATTTATTTACAACTCAAGAATTACAACTTGATACTTAGTACAAGATATGACTCTATATGAATGCCTCCGGCGGTGTACCGGGATTGCGATGAATCAAGAGTGACATATATGAAAAATTATGAACGGTGGCTTTGCCACAAATACGATGTCAACTACATGATCATGCAAAGCAATATGACAATGATGATGCGTGTCATAATAAACACAACGGTGGAAAGTTGCATGGCAATATATCTCGGAATGGTTATGGAAATGCCATAATAGGTAGGTATGGTGGCTGTTTTGAGGAAGATATAAGGGGGTTTATGTGTGAAAGAGCGTATCATATCACGGGGTTTGGATGCACCGGCGAAGTTTGCACCAACTCTCAATGTGAGAAAGGGCAATGCACGGTATCGAAGAGGCTAGCAATGATGGAAGGGTGAGAGTGCGTATAATCCATGGACTCAACATTAGTCATAAAGAACTCACATACTTATTGCAAAAATCTACAAGTCATCAAAAACCTTGGCACTACGCGCATGCTCCTAGGGGGATAGATTGGTAGGAAAAGACCATCGCTCGTCCCCGACCGCCACTCATAAGGAAGACAATCAAATAACACCTCATGTTTCAAATTTGTTACACAATGTTTACCATACGTGCATGCTACGGGACTTGCAAACTTCAACACAAGTATTCCTCAAATTCACAACTACTCAACTAGCACGACTTTGATATTATTACCTCCATATCTCAAAAAAATCATCAAGCATCAAACTTCTCTTAGTATTCAAAACACTCATAAGAAAAAAATATTAATCTTGGATGCCTAGCATATTAGGATTATTTAAGCAAATTACCATGCTATTTAAGACTCTCAAAATAATATAAGTGAAATATGAGAGTTCATCTATTTCTATAAAATAAAACCACCACCGTGCTCTAAAAGATATAAGTGAAGCACTAGAGCAAATGACAAACTACTCCAAAAGATATAAGTGAAGATCAATGAGTAGTCGAATAATTATGCAACCATGTGAAGACTCTCTAACATTTAATAATTTCAGATCTTGGTACTTTATTCAAGCAGCAAGCAAAACTAAATAAAATAAAATGACGCTCCAAGCAAAACACATATCATGTGGCGAATAAAAATATAGCTCCAAATAAAGTTACCGATGAACGAAGACGAAAGAGGGGATGCCTTCCAGGGCATCCCCAAGCTTATGCTCTTGGTTGTCCTTGAATATTATCTTGGGGTGCCTTGGTCATCCCCAAGATTAGGCTCTTGCCAGTCCTTATTCCATAGTCCATCGAATCTTTACCCAAAACTTGAAAACTTCACAACACAAAACTTAACAGAAAACTCGTAAGCTCCGTTAGTATAAGAAAATAAATCACCACTTAGGTACTGTTGTGAACTCATTATAAATTCATATTGGTGTAATATCTACTGTATTCCAACTTATCTATGGTTCATACCCTCCGATACTACTCATAGATTCATCAAAATAAGCAAACAACACATCAAAAACAGAATCTGTCAAAAACAGAACAGTCTCTAGTAATCTGGATCAAACGTATACTTCTGGAACTCATAAAATTCTCAAATAAATTTATGGACGTGAGGAATTTATCTATTAATTATCTTCCAAAATAATTAACTAAATAGCACTTTCCAATTAAAAATTGCAGCAGTTCTCGTGAGCGCTAAAGTTTCTGTTTTCTACAGCATGATCGCAAAGACTTTCCCCAAGTCTTCCCAACGGTTCTACTTGGCACAAACACTAATTAAAAGCTTTAAACCACATCTAAACAGAGTCTAGATGAATTATTTATTACTAAACAGGAGCAAAAAGCAAGGAACAAAAATAAAGTTGGGTTGCCTCCCAACAAGCGCTATCGTTTAACGCCCGTAGCTAGGCATGATGATTTCAATGATGCTCACATAAAGGATAAGAATTGAAACATAAAGAGAGCATCATGAATAATATGACTAGCATAGGGATTTTTTGAGCAAACAACTTATGGGAACAAGAATCAACTTGCATAGGAAGGTAAAAGAAGCATAACTTTAAAACTTTAAGCACATAGAGAGGAAACTTGATATTATTGCAATTCCTATAAGCATATGTTCCTCCATCATAATAATTTTAAGTAGAATCATGAATGAATTCAACAATATAACCAGCAACTAAAGCATTCTTTTCATGATCTACAAGCATAGAAAATTTACTACTCTCCACATAAGCAAGATTCTTCTCATTCGGAATAGTGGGAGCAAACTCAACAAAATAATTATCATGTGAGGCATAATCCAATTGAAAACTAAAATCATGATAACAAGTTTCATGGATATAATTATTCTTTATAGCATACAAGTCATCACAATAATCATCATAGATAGCAACTTTGTTCTCATAATCAATTAGAACCTCTTCCGGAATTGTGGATTTATCACAAAATAAAGTCATGACCTCTCCAAATCCACTTTCATCAATATAATCATCATAAATAGGAGGCATTCTATCATCATAATAAATTTGCTCATCAAAACTTGGGGGAAAAATTATCTTCATCAAACATAGCTGCCCCAAGCTTGTGGCTTTGCATATCATTAGCATCATGGATATTCAAGGAATTCATACTAACAACATTGCAATCATGCTCATCATTCAAATATTTAGTGCAAAACATTCGAATGCATTCTTCTTCTAGTACTTTGGCACAATTTTCCTTTCCATCATACTCATGAAAGATATTAAAAAGATGAAGCGTATGAGGCAAACTTAATTCCATTTTTTTTGTAATTTTCTTTTATAAACTAAACTAGTGATAAAACAAGAAACTAAAAGACTCGATTGCAAGATCTAAAGATATACCTTCAAGCACTCACCTCCCCGGGAACGGCGCCAGAAAAGATCTTGATGTCTACTACACAACCTTCTTCTTGTAGACGTTGTTGGGCCTCCAAGTGCAGAGGTTTGTAGGACAGTAGCAAATTTCCCTCAAGTGGATGACCTAAGGTTTATCAATCCGTAGGAGGCGTAGGATGAAGATGGTCTCTCTCAAGCAACCCTGCAACCAAATGACAAAGAGTCTCTTGTGTCCCCAACACACCCAATACAATGGTAAATTGTATAGGTGCACTAGTTCGGCGAAGAGATGGTGATACAAGCAGTATATGGATGGTAGATAAAGGTTTTTGTAATCTGAAAATATAAAAACAGCAAGGTAACTAATGATAAAAGTGAGCACAAATGGTATTGCAATGCGTTGAAACAAGGCCTAGGGTTCATACTTTCACTAGTGCAAGTCCTCTCAACAATAATAACATAATTGGATCACATATCTATCCCTCAACATGCAACAAAGAGTCACTCCAAAGTCACTAATAGCGGAGAACAAACGAAGAGATTATGGTAGGGTACGAAACCACCTCAAAGTTATTCTTTCCAATCAATCCGTTGGGCTATTCCTATAAGTGTCACAAACAGCCCTAGAGTTCGTACTAGAATAACACCTTAAGACACAAATCAACCAAAAACCCTAATGTCACCTAGATACTCCAATGTCACCTCAAGTATCCATGGGTATGATTATACGATATGCATCACACAATCTCATATTCATCTATTCAACCAACACATAGAGCCTCAAAGAGTGCCCCAAAGTTTCTACCGGAGAATCACGACGAAAACGTGTGCCAAACCCTATGCATAGGTTCATGGGCGGAACCCGCAAGTTGATCACCAAAACATACATCAAGTGAATCACGTGATATCCCATTGTCACCACAGATACGCACGGCAAGACATACATCAAGTGTTCTCAAATCTTTAAAGATTCAATCTGATAAGATAACTTCAAAGGGAAAACTCAATCCATTACAAGAGAGTAGAGGGGGGAAGAAACATCATAGGATCCAAATATAATAGCAAAGCTCGCGATACATCAAGATCATATCACCTCAAGAACACGAGAGAGAGAGATCAAACACATAGCTACTGGTACATACCCTCAGCCCCGAGGGAGAACTACTCCCTCCTCGTCATGGAGAGCACCGAGATGATGAAGATGGCCACCAGAGAGGGATTCCCTGTCCGGCAAGGTGCCGAAACGAGTCTAGATTGGTTTTCGGTGGCTACGGAGGCTTCTGGCAGCGGAAGTCCCGATCTATTGTGCTCTCCGATTGTTTTAGGGTATATGGGTATACATAGGAGGAAGAAGTATGTCAGGGGAGCCACGAGGGGCCCACGAGGGTGGAGGGCGCGCCCCCTTGCCTCGTGGCTTCCTCGTTGCTTCCCTTACATGGAATCCAAGTCTCATGGGTTGCTTTCCTTCCAAAAATAAGTTCTATGAAGTTTCAGGTCAATTGGACTCCGTTTGATTTTCCTTTTCTGCGATACTCTAAAACAAGGAAAAAACAGAAACTGGCACTGGGCTCTGGGTCAATAGGTTAGTCCCAAAAATAATATAAAAGTGGATTATAAAGCCCATAAACATCCAAAACACATAATATAATAGCATGGAACAATAAAAAATTATATATAGGTTGGAGACGTATCAGCGCTCCATAAGGGGGGAGTCCTACTTGGACTCCAAGTACAAGTAGGATTCGACCCCCTCCTTCCTTCCACCGGAGAGGGAAAAGGGGAAGGGAAAGAGAGGGAGAAGGAAAGAGGGGGGCCGGCCCCCTACCCTAGTCCAATTTGGTTTCGGCAAGGGGGGAGTCCACCCCTCTCACGTGGCCTTTCTCCTCTCCTCCAATAAGGCCCAATATCCCAATACTTCTCCTGGGGGGTTCCGGTAACCTCCCGGTACTCCGGAAAAATGCCCAAACTACTCGGAACCATTCCAATGTCCGAATGCAACCTTCCAATATATGAATCTTTACCTCTCGACCATTTCTAGACTCCTCGTTTGTCTGTGATCTCATCCGGGACTCTGGACAAACTTCAGTCATCAAATCACATAACTCATAACACAAATCATCATCGAA
Source organism: Triticum aestivum (assembly GCF_018294505.1). NCBI lineage: Eukaryota > Viridiplantae > Streptophyta > Magnoliopsida > Poales > Poaceae > Triticum > Triticum aestivum. Next base: position 534,294,835 of record NC_057797.1, read on the forward strand.
CGTTAAGTGTGCGGACCCTACGGGTTCGAGAACTATGTAGACATGACCGAGACACATCTCCGGTCAATAACCAATAGCGGAACCTGGATGCTCATATTGGCTCCTACATCTTCTATGAAGATCTTTATCGGTCAAACCACATAACAAGATACGTTATTCCCTTTGTTATCGTTATGTTACTTGCCCGAGATTCGATCGTCGGTATCCTCATAGCTAGTTCAATCTCGTTACCGGCAAGTCTCTTTACTCATCCCATATTGCATCATCCCGTAACTAAATCATTAGTCGCATTGGTTGCAAGGCTTATAGTGATGTGCATTACCGAGAGGGCCCAGAGATACCTCTCCGATACACGAAGTGACTAATCCTAAGCTCAATCTATGCCAACTCAACAAACACCATCGGAGATACCTGTAGAGCATCTTTATAATCACCCAGTTATGCTGTGATGTTTTATAGCACACAAGGTGTTCCTCTGGTATTCCGGAGTTGCATAATCTCATAGTCAGAGGAACATGTATAAGTCATGAAGAAAGCAATAACAATAAAACTAAACAATCATTATGCTAAGCTAACGGATGGGTCTTGTCCATCACATCATTCTCTAATGATGTGATCCCGTTCATCAAATGACAACACATGTCTATGGTTAGGAAACATAACCATCTTTGATTAACGAGCTAGTCAAGAAGAGGCATACTAGGGGCACTCTGTTTCTCTATGTATTCACACATGTACTAAGTTTCCGGTTAATACAATTCTAGCATGAATAATAAACATTTATCATGATATAAGGAAATATAAATAAGAACTTTATTATTGCCTCTTGGGCATATTTCCTTCATTCCTAAGGACTCAATGTGATCTTGGATCACTTAACCGAAAATGTAGAGTTTTGGAGGTTTTTCCAATGTATGTCCTTTGCACTTTGAGGGGTCCATAATCACATGTCTTTGCCATACCTACATTGAACTTTCCTGAAATGATCCTTGAATAGACATTAGGTTAAGATGGATATGTTGTTATTAGTTACCAAAACCACCGGGGGATTAGTTGCACTTTCACTTTCTCTGCAACTTTGCCTTGTTCGACAAATGGTGGCGGAAACACATGGTGTCTTAAGCTCGGTGGTACTCTTGAAACACTGGGTCTCGAGCTTATGGGTGAAAACCCTAGGTTTGACCTTCATGGTTGCACCTAGCAATGCTGATGTTTTACGCATCATGTCCTTTGTTGAAGGCATTGATTTGGAGTCTGACCAGACGTGCTCTCTTTGTTGAAAAGCAAGCCATGACCTGTAGTGGTCGGATGTCACGACGGCGACGCTAGAGCATTGTTACCTTATTGGAAGCATTGTTTGCGGACAACCTTCCATGCATCCCATGTGTTGTCAAGGATGGTGGATGGTGTTGCTGGTCATCTGTTGCAAGTTCTTGACTGTGTCAACCTTTTCTTCTTCTTCTTCTTCTTCTTCTTCTTCTTCTTCTTCTTCTTCTTCTTCTTCTTCTTCTTCTTCTTCTTCTTCTTCTTCTTCTTCTTCTTCTTCTTTTGACTGGGTGAATCCTCGATGTCTTGACTAGGCCGTGATACTATGTTGTTGCAAAGAGCAGGGTAGTTGATATAATTTTATATTAACATATTATTGTTTATTAAAGTGGCAATCAACCTATTAAAGTGGCAATTATTAATCTCAAACCAATCTAGACCATCAATCAACCCAAAGGACAAAACAAAACTACTCAAAACATCATAGGATGGCAACACATCATTGGATCATAATATGTGGCATAAGGCATCGTGTTCAAGTAGGGGATTACAGTGGGGTATGGGAGAGTGGACCGCGTAAAAGAGATGAGGATGGTGATGTTGATGAAGATGATCACCGCGGCGATGATTCCCCCGATGGCACTCTGGTGCCACCAAGAGAGAGGGGGAGTGGTTCTCCCCTTTGTGCTTCCTCCTCCATGGCCTCCCCCATAGATGGGGCAAGGTTCTTCCTCTGGTCCTTGGCCTCCATGACGATGGTGACCCCTCCGGCTTCCTCCTCCATGGCCTCTGGTGATGTTGGCCTCCTCCGGTAGGGTGCCAGAGAGGGCCTAGAATGGTTTTTCGTGGCTAAAAAGTCTTATGGCAGCGGGACTCCTGATCTCTCTTCTGTTCTGGGGTTTTTAGGATTTATAGGAGGAGTTGGCATCAGTTTCACGTCATGGGGCCCCACGAGGCAACGACAAGGACGGGGGGCGCGTCCTAGGGGGGCGCGCCCCACCCTTCTGGTGGCCCCGGGACTCCTCTTCGGTATATTTTTCTTCCAGTATTTTTCATATTTTTTTAGAAAAATTCTCCATTAATTTTCATCTTGTTCCAAGGACTTTTATTTATGCACAAAAACAACACCATGGTAGTTCTGCTTAAAACAACATCAGTCCCAGTTAGTTCTAATCAAATCATACCAAAATCATATGGAATTGTTATAAACATGGCATGAATACTTCATAAATTATAGATACGTCGGAGACATATCAGCATCCCCAAGCTTACTTCCCGCTCGTCCTCGAGTCGGTAAATGATAAAAGAAATAATATATGAAGTGTGAATGCTATCAAGTGCACAAGTTTGATCAATGAAAGTTCCAAGCACTTTTTCTAGCATTATTCTTTATCATAAACAGTAGCTCATCTTCATAAAACTTCTCATGATTGATGACCCACAATTATAGAAGATCAATTGTAGCTCTTTTCGATAAGTAAGAGCATCGAACCCAACGAGGAGCGGAAGGAAATGACAAGTGGTTTTCAGCAAGGTAATGTTTGCAAGTGCTGAAATTGTAAGTAGCAGAGTAGTTTGATAGCAAAAATAATTTGTTACGAGCAAGTAATGATAGTAGTAACAAAAGTGCAGCAAGGTAGCCCAATCCTTTTGAGGCAAAGGACAGGCCAAAACAGTTTCTTATAGTAAGAAAAGCGAGGGTACAAGGGAATTTCATCTAGTCATTTTCATCATGTTGATTTGGTTCGTGTTCGCTACTTTGATAATTTGATATGTGGGTGGACCATTGCTTAGGTGCTGTTCTTACTTGAACAAACCTCCTACTTATGATTAACCCCCTCGCAAGCATCCGCAACTACGAGAAAAGTAATAAGGATAAATCCTAACCATAGCATTAAACTTTTGGATCCAATCGGTCCCTTACGGAATAGCGCCTAAACTAGGGTTTAAGCTTATGTCACTCTCGCAACCCATCATCTAATAACTACTCCAGAATGCATTCCCTTAGGCCCAAATATGGTGAAGTGTCATGTAGTCTACGTTCACATGACACCACTAAGGGAATCACAACATACATACTATCAAAATATCAAACACATATCAAGTTCACATGATTACTTGCAACATGATTTCTCCCGTGACCTCAAGAACAAAAGTAACTACTCACAAATGATAATCATGCTCAAGACCAGAGAGGTATTAAATAGCATATTGGATATGAACATATAATCTTCCACCAAATAAACCATATAGTAATCAACTACAAGATGTAATCAACACTACTAGTCACCCACAAGCACCAATCTATAGTTCCTGTAACAAGATTGAACACACGAGATGAACTAGGGTTTGAGATGAGATGGTGTTGTTGAATATGTTGATGGAGATTTCCCTCCCTAAGATGTGGGAGTTGTTGGTGGTGATGATGATGATGATTTCCCCCTCCGGGAGGGAAGTTCCCTCGACGGAATCGCTCCACGGGAGGGAAAAAGTGCTCCTTCCCAAGTTTCGCCTCGAGACGGTGGCGCTCTGTCCCGAAAGTCTTCTCCTTATTCTTTTTCTAGGTCAAAATGACTTATATACCAGAAGATGGGCACCGAAGGTGGGCCTGGGTGACCACAACCCACCAGGGCGCGCCTGGGCTCCCTGCCGCGCCCAGGTGGGTTGTGCCCACCTGGTGGGACCCCTGTGGAGTTATTTGCTCCAATATTCATCATATATTTGATAAAAAATCTCCGTGAAGTTTCATCTTGTTTGGATTTGTGCAGAATAGGTGTCCTGATGTAGCTTTTCCAGGTCCAGATTTCCAGCTGCCGGAATTCTCCCTCTTTGTGTGTACCTTGTAAATTATGAGAGAAAAGGCATTAGAATTACTCCAAAAAGCATTATTATTCATAAAACATCATAAATAATAGTAAGGAAACATGATGCAAAATGGACGTATCAATGATCAAGTAATGAGCTATTCACATGTTAAAGTATAGACGATAAACTTTGAAAACTAACAAACCATGTTCTTAGTCATCAAACAAGTGCAATTCATATTATTTTAAGGAAGGGTCTATGTAAGAGCTTTGATTTAGCAAATTCCACATACTCAACTATCATTTAATCTTTCACAATTGCTAACACTCACGTGATATTTATGGGTTCAAAGTTTCAATCGGACACATAGAAAGATAGGGGCTTATAGTTTCGCCTCCCAACCTTTTACCTCAAGGGTAATGTAAACAATAATACTTTATGAAAACCTACATCTGAGTGGATATATATATCCGGATTTCTCCAACACATAGTGCTTGCCAAAGGAAAAAGTGTAAAAAGGAAAGGTGATGATCACCATGACTCTTGTATAAGGGTAGGAGATAAAAAATAAAAGATAGGTCCTTCACAAAGGGAAGCAGAGGTTGTCATGCGCTTTTATGGTTGGATGTACAAAATCTTAATGCAAAAGAACGTCACTTTATATTGCCTCTTGTGATAAAGACCTTTATTATGCAGACTGTAGCTTTTATTTCTTCCATATCACAAGTTCGTATAAATCTTATTTTCTTCACACTAATAGATCATGCTCCCTCTGTTCCAAAATACTTTTCGTGGTTTTAGTACAAATTTGTACTAAAACCATGACAAGTATTTTGGAACAGATGGAGTACATATTTAGAGAGCAATTTTTATTGCTTGCACCGATGACAACTTACTTGAAGGATCTTACTTAATCCATATGTAGGTATGGTGGACTCTCATGGCAAAACTGGTTTAAGGGATGTTTGGAAGCACAAGTAGTATCTATACTTGGTGCAAAGAATTTGGCTAGCATGAGAGGTAAAGGCAAGCTCAACATGTTGGAGGATCCATGAAAATATAACTTCTATTCGGATATAAGAAAACATAACTCATTATATGTTGTCTTCCTTGTCCAACATCAACTTTTTAGCATGTCTTATTTTAATGAGTGCTCACAATTACAAAAGATGTCCAAGATAGTATATTTATATGTTAAATCTCTCTTCCTTCAATATTCTTTCATGAATTGTTCAAATGACCAATACTATGTTTGCTAACTTTCAATAAATTTACCACGTATACTTATTATATGTGAAGTCATTACTCCCCATGGTATAAGCATATGAAACATATATAAATTCATATTTATGATATTCAATTCATTCTACCATTTACTCAAAGGATATAAGGGAAGCACGTGAGTAAATGACAAACTACTCCAAAAAGATACGAGTGAAGAACCATGAGTAGTCAAGTAATTAACTAGCCATGGGAGGAATCTCTCTCAGTCAAGATTTTAGATCCAATGATTTTATTCAAACAGCAAGTAAAATGAAAATACGCTCCAAGAAAAACACATATCATGTGACGAATAAAAATATAGCTTCGAGTAAGGTGTACTGATGATTTTGAAGACGAAAGAGGGGATGCCTTCTGGGGCATCCCCAAGCGTAGGCGCTTGAGTCTTCCTTGAATATTACCTTGGGGCGCCTTGGGCATCCCCAAGATTAGGGTCTTTCCACTCCTTATTCTCCTCGTATCGATATCTCACCCAAAACTTGAAAACTTCAATCACGCAAAACTTAACGAAACTTCGTGAGATGGGTTAGTATGATAAAGAGTAAATCATTCACTTTGGTACTGCCAAAGACAAGATTCACAATTGTTCTCACACAATGCCTACTGTACCATATCATTTCTCCGATTTATAATGAGCAATAAAAGCCATGGAAACTAGAAAACAAGCAAACTATGCATTGAAAACAGAATCTGTCAAAAACAGAACAATCTGTAATGATTTGAACAACAACCATACTTCTGCTACTCCAAAAACTCTGAAAAATTAGGACAGCCTAGAAAATTTGTTTATTAATCTTCTGCAAAAAGAATAACTATTTTATCACGCTTCTGTTAAAAATGAGAATTGTTTTCCTGAGCGCCAAGGTTTCTGTTTTTCAGCAAGACCAAATCAACTATCACCGTAGGCATCCCAAAGGTCTTACTTGGCACTTTATTGAAACAAAAGCTGTAAAACATGATTACTACAGTAGCTTAATCATGTTAACACACGAAAACAGTAAGGACAAATATTGGGTTGTCTCCCAACAAGCGCTTTTCTTTAATGCCTTTTCAGCTGGGCACGATGATTTCAATGATGCTCACATAAAAGATAAGAATTGAAACATAATGGGAGCATCATGAAGAATATGACTAGCGCATTTAAGTCTAACACACTTCCTATGCATAGGGATTTTCTGAGCAAACAACTTATGGGAACAAGAATCAACTAGCATAGGAAGGCAAAACAAGCATAACTTCGAGATTTTTAACACATAGAGAGGAAACTTGATATTTTTGCAACTCCTACAAGCATATATTCCTCCCTCAATTTTCAGTAGCATCATGAATGAATTCAACAATGTAGCCATCACACAAAGCATTCTTTTCATGATCCATAAGCATAAAAACTTTACTATTCTCCACACAATCAAATTTACTCTCATGAATAGTAGTGGGAGCAAACTCAACAAAATAACTATCATGGGAGGCATAATCCAATTGAAAATTAAAATCAAGATGAAAAGTTTCATGGTTATCATTATTATTTATAGCATACATGTCATCACAATAATCATCATAGATAGGAACTTTGTTCTGATAATCTATTGGAACTTCTTCCAAAATAGTGGCAGTACTGCAGGATGCTGCTAACGTGACACTATGATCAGAGACCCTCCGACGAAACTATGTGCGATGCAATAATCACAAATGGTGGTGTAAAAGAACCATCAAAAGAGGTACAAAACATTTGCGATGGAGGATGCATCAAACACGGTTCAGATTTTAGTTGCGTGTGTGATGCAGGGCATACAGTTCAGTTCAATGAACTATTTGCGATGAGGCGGAACAAAAGAAACGGGCAGCCAGATGAAGGCATGTGCGATATACATCATACGTTTCACTCGGATGAACTGTTTGTGATTAGGCAACATGAAAGAAACGGTCAACTAGATCAAGGTGTGTGCGATATACGGCATGCGGTTCACTCGGATGAACTATTTGTGTTGAGACAAGAGAATAGAAACGGTTCAATATAACATGATGTGTGTGATACGCGACAAACAGGTCTGCAATCAGAAATGTGTGTGAAGACCGATAATAACACACACGGTTGCTGCTAATAAGACGTGTGTGTTGTGCGATGGGATTGCATACAGAACAACAACATATATATATATATATATACACACACACTTATAAGGACATGGTTGCATAACCAAATTAAACATCCACTTACATAGGTGGCTACTACAATCATGGCATTTGCACACACCAAAGTAAACTATTACATGCATAATTACATAGGTGGCTACTACACACATGCCATTTCCACACACCAATAAAGTAAACTATATATTACATGCATGTTTAACTAGCATAAACGATCATCTGATCATCATCTACTTCTTGTGACGCTTGCTCTGCTTGTGGCTCGATCCGGGCTCGTCGATTTGGGTAACGAGGCACTTCCTCATGTCAACGATCCGCCTATGCATCTCGTAGCATGTGTACATGCTCTTGGCCATGAACCTGAGGTGAGGTTCATCCAGTTGCCGCATCCAAGCCCTGTGCCAGGATACGAGACTTGTTCTCTGGGCATCCCGCTTCATCTTTTCGTAGTAGGGGTCGATGATGGCCGAGGCGAGTTCGACCAGGGAGTCCTTCTTCATGCTGCCCCAGGCCCTGTAGTGGTCACGGATTTCGACAAGGTTCTTGCAGGCCAAGCCCATAACACTGAGTGCTTTTACATCGTCGGTGGTTTCCACCGTGGCAAACTTGTAGCCGGTGCGGTTGAAAAACCTGTTGAAATGGTCGCAAGGCTCTGTGGCCATGCAGTAGTGGTAGATGATGATATGATGGCGCATGCACAACTAGGCGATGGAAACCTTCTGATCTATGCCTAGACAACCGACGGTGTACTAGAGATCGATGCCAACCACCTTGTACTTGTCTCGAGCAAGCAACTGCTCAACGCTGTTGATGTAGTCGTCCACCACGGCCAAGTCGATGGTGTAAACCATCGAGAGATCCGTCTCCCTCGCGTGGGTCTCCACTCTATGCTCGCCGAACTCCATTGGAGCGCCGCTAGACATCCCCTCTCTATGTGTTGTCGTGGGTGTGCTTGTTGTGTTCTGGGGCGCGATCGAAATGTTGAAGATACTAAGGTTATAATGGCCGCATGAATTCAAGGGGAAGCTAGACAGCAAGGAATATCGGCAGGCCATGATGGCAGTTCTAAGTTGCAGCGTGTAACTCCATCGTGCCGCACGTAACTGCATCGCATGGCAACACGCGTGGCCCAACCGCATGCATATGGGGCCCCCGAAGTGATCGTGTGCACACCCAACCGCTAGCAGAGCGTGCGCGGAGGGACACGAGCAGAGTGCTCCGCGATCGCCTCAATGGTGAGCAACCATATATATATATATATATGCATATAGTAGTTGAACACGGAAGGAAAAGTTGTCCACAAGCCAAGCGCGCCGACGGCCGCGAGCAAAGCGCACCAACGGGCGCGAGCAGAGCACGCCGCGGCGCCTAACGGCAAGCAGAGCTTGCCGAGGGACGCGACCAGAGGCCAACACAGTGATACATGGCAAATAAGACAAACTGTGCGAGCAATGGGCGATGAGTGTTTTATATTTAAAAACCGTATTAAACTATGGCTTGGGCGCCATTAATGGAGAGGATGCGAGCAAGGCGGGCGGCCATGGAAGTCAAATGGCTCGCTTTCGGGTGAGCCTGCGCGGTGTACAGCTCGCACGCTTCCCGGTGAGCCTCCGCATTGGAGTATAGCTCGCACGCCTCCTGTTTAGTCAAGCACTCAAGAACATGTCCGCACGGCACCTCCTAACCATTAAAAGAGTGAGGCGTTGCGTCACGTGAATGGTTAACAGAACACACAAAATTTAAATTATACAAAACCTTTGAGATGTTATAGTGGCAGCTATTTGTTTCAAAATGCCTTTGTTGCCTTTTATTCGAGTGCGCCTTCTCTCAAAATGGACACCAAAAATACCACATCATGTCGGGTGCCATTCCATTATAGCATTCCAAGTTTCATGAATTTCAGACGAGTTTTGGATTTACTAGAATTTAAAAACAAATTATCTCAACATTTTGCCGGCAATCAACAGTGCCCTAGTGTTTAAAATTCATTCCCATTTATTGCATGGGAGCTAAGCATACAACCAAGGACACAAATTTGTTTTTTGAACCAATTTATATGCACTGGAGCATGTGCATGTAGTTCAAATTTGAATTATGCACCTGAAATGCCTGGAAAACCAAGTTAATGTATAAAAAATGTCCAAACGAACCCCGAAAAAATACAAAATTAAACACAACACTCCTGTTGTTCTATGTTGACACTAGAAAAAATTTGAAAGCAATAAGAGGCAAAAAATATCGTTTCGTCCCCAAAGGTGGCACGTTCCCTACCGAAACCATCACGCATGTCATGAGAAGCTCTGGTTTGGGAGAAGCTTATACCCAAACCTGCCCCAAATGTGACAAAATTTTTACCACAGCATGTTGATGCTGCTCCATGATAGCATGCAAAGCTTCATGAATTTCAGACGAGTTTTGGATTTACTAGAATTTTGAAACCAAGTATCTCAATGTTTGCGGCCGAGTGACGGTGGCAGGGTGTTTGAAATTCATTCTCATTTCTTGCATGGGACCTAAGCATGCACCGAAGGACACAAATTTGATTTTTCAACCAATTTATATGCATCGGAGCATGTGCATGTAGTTCAAATTTGAATTATGCACATAAAATGCCTACAAAACCAAGTTAATGTACAAAAATGTCCAAATGAACCGTGAATAATTCCAATTTTTTTGACGACACGCCTATAGTTGCATGTACACTGCAGATAAAAGTTCTAGCAATTCAAACATCATCCTTTGCAGCTGTGACCCCATTACGTAATTCAAATCAAGACGAAAAATCAAGTAGATCACACACAGTTTATTATCACCAACCATGTGAGATGCAACACAAAATATCTTGGAGCATCATCGGAGTGTCAAGCACACTAGCCCGCTCCTCAAATATCATTTCACTATTCAATCGTCGTCGGTGAAAGATGGGACCTGGACCCGCGTAGTGAGGGCAAATTCGGCGTCCCACTCCGGCGAGAGCGCGGCCGCAGCCGCCAAGCGCGTGCTACCAAGCTTCGTGAGGGCGACCGCAATCTGCGTCTGGGCGGCCAAGGCAGCCCAAACGGCCGCTGCTGCTTCTCAGGCGGCGGCAACAGCATCTACCTCGGGGATAGCAACTAGCGAGAGAGGCACAACAGCTGTCTGTTCTGCTGCGGCGGCCTTAGCCCTGATGGAGGCTGCCCACCACCATGTCGAGGCCGTCCACGCCCAGCTCGTGGAGATCACCACACAAATCGAAAGAAGCTTCTCCGACAACGGTCGGCAACCCACGGCCAAAGAGTTGGCAATCGTCGAGAGAGTTCAAGCAGCCGTCCGTTCCTGCGCGGCATACCTTGCCACGACGGAGCCCGCCAAAGCCCAGATCATGGCCGCCCACGCCCATCTCGTGGCGGCCTATTCCAAAGATATGGCAGAGGCGGATGGCGAGATGCTTGCTGAGTATGGTACAATTGATGCCATGGAGCCCCTTCCCCAGGAGACCATCGGGCGCGAGCTGGACATGGAGGCGGCGGCGGAGATCGACGAGCACGGGCCGTAGTAGTACTCTTTGTTTTTTTTAATTAAGAGCGCCAACCTCTAATTTGTTAGAGTAATGTTTAGATTAGTTAGCTCTATTTAATTGCTGAACTTGGTCGATTAAGAAATGTGGGTGTGCTATAGTCTCCTTTCTGTACCCAAATTATGCAATGACGTGGATGCCCACTGTAACCAAGGAAGTTCGAACCAAAATTTTTGACTTTCAAACTCACCACACATGGGTTAAGCTATCCGAATCGCTTATGATGTTCACATATCGTACACAGTTCTGAATAAGGGACCGTGTCTAATGACACTTTACGCACCAGTTTTTTCGCTGAAGTGATTCCAAAATTTCGGCTTCCGCGGAAATATCTACCTCCTTGCCCCCTCCCCCTTGTGAAAAGCCACATTTCCCCTGTTTCCGCTTTCCTTTCCAAGTTGAAACCTTCACTCCTTGCTTGCATCACCGCCTCCTCGCTGGTGACCCTCCTTCATGCTGCTCGGCCTCGCCTATCCAGGCAGGTAATCCACACCCAACCCCTATCCTCCTCCTCCTTCCACATCCCACATGCCCCGACCGCCGGCGCGACACCTTCCACCCAAATCACCAACCCCTCCACCAAATAAGCGCCGCCCTAAGCCATGGTGGGCGCAGTATAACCATGATCTCAAGGAGCATTTGGCAACGGAGAGGCAAATCGCGGCCGCACACGCAGATGAGGTCACGATGGCTGCCATTCGTGTCGACCCCCAGATCTTGGAGGAGCACCTCGCCGTCGAGGCCAACATCGACGCCTCACGCACCGATGACACGACGCGGTTGGTTGTTTGGTTCAATTCTGCAATGCGATGTTCAATCGTTGTGGGTGCATTCTGTTATTGTATAGCATGTGAGAAATAAATCAAATTTGACTCTACTAAATACATGAGAAACAAATACAATTGCTATATTTCCAAGTTGTTAAGCATGCTTGGTTTGGTTAACTGTCTGATCTTCTATTAGGTGTATGTTATATTGTGCAATGTGGTGCTCAGTTAACATTTGGTTCATTTGTTGTGGTGTTTAGTTAACTGTTTTGTTTGGTTCAATTCTGCAATGCGATGTTCAATTGTTGTGGGTGCATTCTGTTATTGTATACCATGTGATGAATAAATTGAATTTGGCTACTAAATACATGAGAAACAAATACAATTGCTATATTTCCAACTTGTTAAGCATGCTTGGTTTGGTTAACTATATGATCTTCTATTAGGAGTATGTTATATTGTGCAATGTGGTGCTCAGTTAATGTTTGATTCATTTGTTGTGGTGTTTAGTTAACTTCTTGGTTCAATTCTGCAATGCGATGTCCAATTGTCGTGGGTAGAATTTTGTATTGTTGTGCATGTGAGGAATAAATCGAATTTGGCCGCACTTAATACATGAGAAACATATACAAGTGCTATATTTCCTAGTTATTAATCATGCTTGGTTTGGATAAATGGGTTTTCCATGTGGCTTGAATTAATCTGATGAATATGCAATGTGCTTATTTTTCATCAACATATTTTACTGATAGCATGCGAACCCTTACTTAACCTGATGACTAACTACCTTATATGTGTTGCAGGAAAACAATGGGAAGCACTGAGGTTTACAATCGAGGTTAGCACGTGCATGGTCCGTTGTCTAATAGCACATTATTGTGCAATTGCAGGAACCTTTCTAATATTTAGGTTTTTAACAATTTGGTCTTCCACATGTAGGTCCTGCTGTCAGAGGTTTTGACCCACTGTTCGCCCCTTTTTGCATATGGGGAAATGAGTTGTCCATGAATATCAGTCAAGTCAAGAAACTCAGAAAGATTGTTAGGATAAAGAAATTAGCGGAAAAACAAGATCTTTGTGTGCACAATGAAGAAGACATTAGTTCACTACAGGATGGTACTAACTATTATACCTTTCCTTTTTTATTCCTTTGCCCCATTTCCAATATAGAGAAGATATTTATGCACATCCTTGTTTTCAGGCCTTTCCAAAGCAGTTCACTAATGACTACCTCTCAAACCACCTGTATGGTCAGGAGGCAAGGATGGTATTCATACAACACCCACGGTTCAATATTGAAGTGTTCCTGAAGAGAACGAAGGATGGACAGTCAATCATCCACAGGCACTGGCCTAAAGTTACAAAGACCTTCAACATCAATGAAGGCTCAATATTCGCCTTCTGCTTCAGCAGTTTTCCGTATGAGATACATCTGTCTATGTACTATCTATGATGCTAATTTTGAAAGGTTATAGATGTTGCATGTGAAACTTGGTGCTGGTGTAGTTGTGTAATGGGGTAGCTGAGTGCTGAAGCTATATGATGTTGTACTCTGATGTATTTCAATAATGAAAATGAAATATATTGTGTGCTTAATATGAAATGTCAATTAGATTAATAAATGGATTATTAATAATCAAATAATTAGCCTGCTAATTGGGGTTTTCTATTGCAAGCGGTTATTGCGAAAACACCGTGTGTGATGCATTCAATAAGGCACACAGTTTCTAGGAATAAACCGTGTTAGATTAATGAACAATCACACATGACATCCTCTTGAAAACTGTTTGCGTTAGGCCACCTTGCGCAAACGTTTACCACATAAAAACTGTGTGTGATGGACAACCTTTGCCACACAGTTTCTTCTATGCACCGTGTGTGATGCGTTCAATAACGCAAATGATAAAATTGTTAATATCGTGTGCAATGGCAACGCTATCACAAACGATTTAACGGGGAAAATTGTGTGTGATGTACCTGTGAACGGAAACGTTTTCCTTGGAGCAACTTTGTGGGATGTACATACGAACGGAAAAGTTTAGCAGGGACTGACTATGTGGGATGTACTTGCGACCGGAAACAATTTCGCCTTTATAATTGTATTTTTAGCTCTACTGTACGTATTTCCGTATTTGAGCGCTCGCCGGTCGCACACGACCTCATTTTGCCGAGCGTGTGTGCTAGGAAGGAATATCCCCAACGGTTTCTGGGTCATGTGGGAAGGACCCCCCTATCACCGGCACTGACTAGGCGACGGTTCCAAATGCCGTTGCGGAAAGGGGTTAAAAACCGTATATAGCACCTCGTTGTACTAGTGTGGAATCACCATTAAATAAAGTAATGACCTCTCCAAACCCACTTTCATAATTATTATAAGATTCAACATCCTCCATAATAGTGGGATCATTACCTAGAGTTGACACTATTCCGAACTCACTTTCAATGATAATTTTATTCATACTCTAAAATATATAAGTGAAGTTCATAGAGCATTCTACAAATAATATATTTTTATCAATATCCAAGCTCAAAATATATAAGTGAAGCACACGAAGCATTCTATAAAGCCAGACTAAAAAGATTTAAGTGAAGCACAAAGAACATTCTTTAAATCAACGAATGGCTATCTCACAGTAGCATGGAGCATAAAGGAAAAGAAAAAAAGTAAACACAAAAGACACAAATCATGTGAACAAAACAAAAACCGAGGTATACTGATAATTGTTGAAGAAGAAAGATGGGAAGGCAACCGGGCGTCCCCAAGCTTAGATGCTTGAGTATCCTTGAAATATTTACTTGGGGTGCCTTGGGCATCCCGAAGCTTGAACTCTTGGCTCTCCTTATTCTTCTCATATTGGTAACTCCTCGTTTTTCGAACACTTCATCCACACAAAACTTAACAAAAACCTTGTGAGATCCGTTAGTATAATAAAGGAAATCACTACCTTTAGGTACTTTTGTAAACTCATTCCAATTTTATATTAGCATTATATCTATTGTATTCCAACTTCACCATGGTTCATACCCCCCGTTACAACCCATAGATTCATCAAAATAAGTGAACAACTCATAGAAAACAGAATCTGTGAAGAACAGGACGGTCTGTAGCAATCTGGAACTTTCGTATACTTATGTAACTTCAAAAATTCTGAAAAATTAGAATAATCTAAACAATTTGTAGAGAAGTACTATGTACAAATTTCAAGATTTTATCATGCTACAGTAAAAATGAAAATTAAAAGACTACAACAAAAGTTTCTGTTTTTCGGCTGCACACACCAAACAAGCAATTTAAGCATCCTAAAGCCAAACCATGATACATTTTTTAATAATAGAATGGATATATACAAGGGGATACTTATTTTTGAGAAACTTCCATGAAAAATTCTACATTGTTTCCATGAGCATGAACACAAGTGTTCAAGGTCGACCCTCACTTCTCCAATGCATAACTTTCCAATCACTTCTCTTTTTTGAAAAAACTTTAAGCATAAGAGGCAAGTAAATTTTTTTGTATTATGCAATTTGTAAAAAAAATTGTTTGTTTCACCCAAAACTAAAAAAAAGAAAAATGGAAAACAAAATCTACTTAGTGAAGAAAGCAAACAAGCATACACGAGAGTACCAACCCTATGCTATTGCTCCCCCACAGCGGTGCTAGAAAAGAGCTTGATAATCCTCAAGTGCAAGGAATCATCGCAGCACTTTCAAAAGATGTAAGTGATAAGTATGGAGTGTCGAACCCACAAGGAGATAAAGGTAAGATCAATATTCTCTCAAGTCCAATCTGCCACTGATACGACTCTACGTACACCGAACGTTCGCTTCCAACTAGAAACGAGAAATAAAACTACGTTGTGGGTATGAAGAGGATAAGTTTGCATGATATCGGAGAACTAAAATATAAAAGTAGGTGTTGTTAACATAAAGTTAGAATATATTACTATATATTATAAATAACGAGTGTGGAATAATATTGGGTCAGTGTGCGGAATCATCCTAGGCAATCGTTAACAAGATCGGTAATCATTATTGCAATTTCATATGAGGGAGAGGCATAAGCTGACATACTTTCTCTTCTTGGATCATATGCACTTATGATTGGAAATCAAGCAAGCATTCGCAACTACTAAAGATCATTAAGGTAAAACCCAACCATAGCATTAACACATCAAGTCCCCTTTATTCCCATGCTCCATGACCCGCTTACTCGTGTTTGTGTTTCAGTCACTCAAGCAACGCAGACAAGAAGCAAACCATGAACATATTGCAACCCCTACAGCGGGGATCCCTCATGCTTGCGCGACAATGAGAGAATCATAGGACAACACCAATAATAAAACATGCAACTCAAACCAATCTAGATCATCAGTCAATCCAAAGAACAAAAGAAATCTACTCAAAACATCATAGGATGGCAACACATCATTGGATCATAATATATGGCATAAAGCACCGTGTTCAAGCAGGGGATTATAGTGGGGTGCGGGAGAGTGGATTGCATAAAAGAGATGAGGATGGTGATGTTGATGAAGACGATCACCGCGACGATGATTCCCCCGATGGCACTCCGGTGCCACCAAGAGAGAGGGGGAGTGGTTATCGCCTTTGTGCTTCCTCCTCCATGGTCTCCCCCTTAGAAGGGGCAAGGTTCTTCCTCTGGTCCTTGGCCTCCATGAAGATGGTGACCCCTCCGGCTTCCTCCTCCATGGCCTCCGGTGATGTTGGCCCCCTCCGGCAGGGTGCCAGAGAGGGCCTAGATTGGTTTTTTGTGGCTACAGAGGCGTACGGCGGCGGAACTCCCGCTCTCTCTTTTATTTTGTGGTTTTTAGGATTTATAGGAGGAGTTGGCATCGGTTTCAAGTCAGTGGGCCCCACGAGGCAACGACAAGGACGAGGGGCGCGCCCTAGGGGGGCACTCCCCACCCTTGTGGTGGCCCCGGGACTCCTCTTCGGTATCTTTTTCTTCCAATATTTTTCATATTTTCTAGAAAAAATCTCCGTTGACTTTCAGCTTGTTCCGAGGACTTTTATTTCTGCACAAAAACAACACCATAGTAGTTTCGCTGAAAAACGTCAGTCCGGGTTAGTTCTAATCAAATCATACCAAAATCATATGGAATTATTGTAAACATGGAATGAATACTTCATAAATTATAGATACGTCGGAGACGTATCAAGCCATCATTAGAATCACAAAAGAGCATTGTTGAAAACCTCCGACGGCGAAACAGAAGCCATTCTTCAACCTTAGCCGCCACCATTTTCCATCTAATCTACAGAGCCACCACCATCTCCATCATCACAACGAACCACCTCCAAGTTAGCCATACTTGTAATCATGTATCACAATCCGACTACCATTATAATACATAATATCAATAAAGTATTCATCAATGCTTTTTTCTTGCGATCTGATCACCATGTGTGAGTAATTTGGTAAGGCAATGGGTTGAGGCATAGCCTTGCAAACCGATGTATTTGTATGACGGATCGATGGAATGACACTGGTACGTGTCGGTGCTATACAAATGGTTTTTAACCCCTTTCCGCAACGGCATTTGGAACCATCGCCAAGTGAGTGTGGGCGATAGGGGGGTCCTTCCCACACGACCCAGAAACAGTCGGGGATAGGCCATCCTGGGACACATGCTGGGGCAAAATGAGTTCTTGTGTGATCGGGCGAGGCATCGAAACCCAATCATTTCCGTTAGTATGTACATCGCACACGATGAATGCTAGAATAACATTTCCGTTCGTATGTATATCACACACAATCAATCCGAGGAATACATTTCAGTTCTTATGTACATCCCACACAGTCAATCCAGGGAAAACGTTTCCGTTCGTATGTACATCCTACACGGTTTTATGTATAGGCTCGTGTGTGAAAGGTGTAACTACCACACACGCTCTGCCTTGATTAACTCTTCGCTTTTATCAACTACATCACACATGATTTGATGAAGAAAACTGTGTGGCATTGGGCTATCCATCATAAACGCTTTTACTGCCAGAACCGGTTGCAAAGTTCCATGACTGTCTGTTCTCTTTTTACATCGCACACGCTGTTTTCTTTCTAACCGTGTGCACATTATTTTATTAGCTCATGTATATTTTTATTTTGCCTGTAATTTATTATTCGAATTAGAAATTTTGAAATATGAAACGCGCAATTCAAATTCTCAGCACAATGATTCAACAACGAATCCATAAATAAAATTGCCAGTACAATATGTTTAGTAATTACAGGATTAGACAACAATTAACTATGATGAACCACAATATTTAAATGCGGTAAAGGTGAAGAGACAAGTGTAAATAATTTTGACTACCGATGGTGTTGAAGAAGCGGAATGCCCATAATGTGCCTTCCTGCATGCTAGACACGAACCACTTTTGTCCAACCCCTTGTGACGATCGCCCGCCCATCCTTCAGCGCCTTCAGGAAGACTTCTAGAGCATTATCATGGTAGCATGAATTATATACTTTAACATTAGTTGTCTCCACTCCGGTCATGTATTTTGCAAGGTAATCATCCGCAAATAGCTTCGGAAACCATTGAAAAGAGAAAAATATCAGATACTGAGGTCTAATAGAGTAACTTGTTGTGGGCAGGGGGAAAAGGCAACACATTACTTACCATCCTAAAGTTCACTGTTGTCTTGGACAAAGTGTAAATAAAGAGCTTAATTCCAATCACATATTTCTTTCGCCTAACAATCTTTCTTAGTTTCCTCACTTGACGCTTGTTCATGAATATCTCATTGCCCCATACGCAAAACAGATCGAAGCATGGATTAGTACCGCTCATATATGTACCTACAAGCAACCAGTAAATTTTAGAAGCTAAACTGAGATTGCACAAATGATCTAGAATACAACTACCTATGTTCCTGCAGCAGTGAGTTGTCTATAAAAAGGTAGGGAAAATAGCTAAAACGTGTTAGGCATGTTTACTACAACATGCGTAATACATCAACCGTACAGAACATAGCCATTAATTGCAACTGGTATTGGTAAGATTGAACTGGTGAGTACATACTTGGTAAGTCCCACAAGGTAGTTGCTGGGGCACTTCATCTTGGCCAGAGCCCGCCCAAAGTCAGCAATGGCGGAGACGAGCTGTTCCTCCGGGTCGAAACGTGGATCAGTGCCACTGACATGTGTACCTACAGGCAACCAGTAAATGGTAGAAGTTAAACTGCAATTGCACAAATGATGTGAAATACTGTAAGACATGGGATGCAACTAACCTCGATGGTAAACAACAACATCAGCCTTTATGATCCTGCATAAGTACATGGACATGCATGTTAAGTACAACAGGGTTAACATCCACCAAAAATAGCGAATGGGCAACATCTCTAGTGATATCCTGAGTCATGTATTGTAAGTTTGTTGCTGGTATTGGTGAAATTGAGCTAGACACGGTAATGTGTGAACATCACACAATGTGCAGTACTGAAATAAACAAGACACGAACATGCTTAATACATCAACCGTACAAATCATAGCCATTGCAAGTGGTATTGGTAAGATTTAGCTGGTCAGATCTTACCTGTTAAGTCCTGGGGGTAGTCGTTGGGGCACTTCATCTGGGCCAGAGCTTGCACCATGTCAGCGGCGGCGGAGGCGAGGTGTTCCTCCGGGTCAACACGCACAGTGGTCATCGCGCCATGGACCATCATTAGCTCCTGGCGGTGGGGATTTGGAGGCATGAGGATGTTTCGTAGGCGCCATTTAAGCAATTATGTCGGGGCCGTGATAGAGATCGGTGGGTTACCTGACTGGATCCGAGCAGAACGTAGATGTAGTTGAAGATGTGGTTGCGGCGGCGGCGGTTTGAGATGCCGGTAGGGGGAGGCGCGGGGGTGGGTCGGAGATACTAAGGAAATTTGATGGGTGGGTATGTGGTTGGAGGAATAAATTCTGAAATCGCGCGCCTAATG
The DNA here is from genome assembly GCF_018294505.1 of Triticum aestivum. Classification (NCBI taxonomy): domain Eukaryota; kingdom Viridiplantae; phylum Streptophyta; class Magnoliopsida; order Poales; family Poaceae; genus Triticum; species Triticum aestivum. The sequence goes on from NC_057797.1 coordinate 534,314,614, forward strand.
AAAATTTCGTTGCGAAACTTGAAACTTGGGAGGGGGAAACACACAACACAGACAAAGCGCATAAAATACTCGTGTGCGAGAAAACATAAAATTGGCAGAGCCCGTCTCCAAAAAAATGTACACGCGTAGTTGATTTTTTCGGTCAATGGTACGTGAGGGAGTCCTGGACTAGGGGGTATCCGGACAGCCGGATTATGACCTTTGGCCGGACTGTTGGACTATGAAGATACAAGATTGGAGACTCCGTCCCGTGTCCGGATGGGACTCTACTTGGCGTGGAAGGCAAGCTAGGCAGTACGGATATGTATATCTCCTCCTTTGTAACCGACCTTGTGTAACCCTAGCCCCCTCCAGTGTCTATATAAACCGGAGGGTTTTAGTCCATAGGACACCATACAATCATACCGTAGGCTAGCTTCTAGGGTTTAGCCTCTCCGATCTCGTGGTAGATCAACTCTTGTACTACTCATATTATCAAGAATAATCAAGCATGACGTAGGGTTTTACCTCCATCAAGAGGGCCCAAACCTGGGTAAAACATCGTGTCCCCTGCCTCCTGTTACCATCGGCCTTAGATGCATAGTTCGGGACCCCCTACCCGAGATCCGCCAGTTTTGACACAGACATTGGTGCTTTCATTGAGAGTTCCACTGTGCCGTCACCGTAAGGAAGGATGCCTCGTCTCGTTGTTAAAAACAACATTACCGCCGGAGGAGCCCTGGCTGTCGGCCAAACTCTCCGGCTTGGCAGTTTCATCATGACCACCAGCTCGGGTCATCCAAAACAGCCTCCACGTCGGCTCGGAATTCGCTGAGCAGATGAATCCAATAGAGATCTCTTCCCTAAACGAGCTCTTGGATCGTATCGCTGCCTTGGGAGTCGCTACAGACTATGATCGGATTGGGCTTAAACCCGATCAAAGGGAGATTAATTCTCCACCAGTCACCCATCATATTGCGGTGGTGGAGGAACAATGCGACGATTTAGCCTCTACCTTGAGGAGTAACTATGTCCGGATTCCTGAGCTCTACGAGCCAGATACCCGTGTACGGGAGGACATCACCAAAGCCCTGAACCTAGAGTCGGGCAGCGGGCCAGACTCATTGAGCAACACTCCGGAATCCGAACTTCCAAGATCGGAAACTCCTCGGCCCCTGGGTCTTAGATCGGGTAGGGGTTCAGACTCAAATCCACCCACCCACCCAGACATAAACAATCTTTCCCACATCAGGCAAGATCCCCATGAAACAGTACATCATTATTGGGCCAGATTCCTCCTTGTGATGAACAAGGTTAAGGACTGTCGCGAGGAAGACGTAGTCTCATTCTTCTGCAATAATTGCATGGACAATGGAATCCTTAATGCCTTAAGTCGCCGTGACATATCACGCTTTGCTGACTTGGCATCCATAGTACGAAAGTACTGTGCGATGGAAAGCGCCTGGAAAACCGAAACGAAATTTTGGGATAATTCGGCTCGGAAACAACACCCAGTCCGAAGTAAAAGGGTGCACTATCATAAGACAACCGAACTAGTTATAGAGAAACAAAAACCCTCTACAGGGCATGGAACCGTATTGGAGGGATGGCTTAACGGACCCTGCAAAATCCATAGTACAGTGGATACCATACCAACACACAACCTTAGAGCATGTTGGATACTCCCACAGGGGGCCAAAAGTGGTGAGGATCTTCTCATCCCAAATGCCACAGAGCACCATCCCGTGGATAACAATACGGTATTAACAGTCTTTGAAACCTTTGCATCAAATAATAGGCGCAAGCGAACACTCCACAGCCTCGCTAAAATCTGCCACGTGGCAGCAATGAATCCATGGAGTGACACGGCTATTACCTTTAATGCCAGTGAAGAACCCAAATTCTGAACAGCCCGAGCACCAGCTGCACTGGTCCTCAGTCCAATTGTGGACGGCTTTCGACTCACTAAAGTACTTATGGACGGTGGCAGTGGATTAAACCTCATTTATGAGGAAACTCTTCAAAAAATGGAAATAGACTGGAACCGCATTGAGCAAAGCAGCACAACCTTCAGAGGAATCATCCCCAGTCGGGAAGCACGCTGTGCTGGGAAAATCACACTAGATGTGGTATTCGGCACGCTGGAGAACTATAGGTCCGAAGAAATTACATTCCAAGTGGCCCCGTTCAGAAGTGGATACCACGCCCTTTTAGGACGGGAGGCGTTCACGATCTTCCAAGCCATACCCCATTATGGGTACATGAAGCTCAAAATGCCCGGGCCCAACGGAATCATCACTCTCGCTAGTGATCCGGACACAGCACTCCACGCCGAAAACAAAACAGCCGCATTGGCCCTCGAGGCATTATCCGAAGCCCTTTCAGCCGAGGAATTAACTGCGCTACGCTCCAAAGTGGACAGGGACGATGTGATACTTGAGAAGAGATCCAAGTCCACCTCTTTTAAACCAGCGGATGAAATAGTCAAATTCCAAGTCCACCCAACGGACCCTACAAAAACAGCCTCCATCGAGGCACAGTTAAACCCCGCCGTGGACGCCGCACTACGAGAGTTCTTGCACGAGAATTGGGACATATTCGCCTGGCACCCCTCAGACATGCCAGGAATCCCACGTAGGCTGGCTGAGCATATCCTCAATATGCTAAAGGGATTCAAGCCGGTCAAGCAGGCTCTTCGGCGTTTCTCTGAACCTAAGAGACAAGCTATGGGAGAGGAACTAGCCAAGTTATTGGAGGCCGGATTCATTGGAGAAATAAAACACCCGGACTGGCTAGCAAACCTGGTGATGGTACCAAAGAAGGACAAATCCTGGCGCCTACGTGTCGATTTCAAGGACCTTAACAAGGCTTGCCCAAAGGATCCCTTCCCCTCCCCCGCATCGATCAAATTATCGATGCTACCGCAGGACATGAGTCATTGTGTTTCCTCGATGCATACTCCGGCTACCACCAAATCAAGATGGCAGAGTCCGACCAAGCTGCAACGGCCTTTATCACACCATACGGCCCCTTCTGTTTCAACACAATGCCTTTTGGGCTCAAAAATGCTGGCGCAACATATCAGCGCATGATTCAGAAATGTCTGGAGAAACAGATCGGCAAAACAGTAGAGGCATACATAGATGATGTGGTCGTCAAAACCAAACACGTCGTCTCTCTAATAGACGACTTGAGGCTCACATTCGACAACCTCTGAACATACGACATCAAGCTCAATCCAGAAAAATGCGTTTTCGGTGTACCAGCCGGAAAGCTCCTGGGCTTCATTGTCTCCAGTAGAGGAATTGAAGCTAATCCGGCCAAAATCCGAGCTTTGTCATAGTTGGCTACCCCAACAGACCTCAAACAAATCCAGAAATTAACTGGATGTGTGGCGGCTCTAAGCCGCTTTATCTCCCGCTTAGGAGAAAAGGCATTACCCCTTTATCGCCTCCTTCGGCGCACCGAACACTTCGAGTGGACGGACGATGCCACAGCCGAATTGGAAGAAATAAAAGCCATACTAGAAACCAACCCAATCCTGGCCGCGCCAAACATTGGCGAACCAATGCTGTTATACATTGCGGCAACTCATCAGGTTGTAAGCGCAGCGCTCGTCGTCGAACGAGAAGCGGACGGGCATAAATTCCCTCTTCAAAAGCCGGTATATTATGTATCCACCGTCCTCACTTCATGCAAATCACGGTACCCACATTATCAAAAGATAGCCTATGCAGTATTCATGGCATCCCGGAAGCTGCGACACTACTTTCAAGAGTGTTCGATTACAGTAGCCTCGAAAGTGCCACTTAATGATGTTATAAACAACCGCGACGCCACGGGCCGGATTGCCAAATGGGCCATTGAGCTCCTCCCGTTCGACATAACATACAACCCCGGTGAGCCATTAAATCGCAAGTATTGGCCGACTTTGTCGCCGAATGGACGGAAGCCGAACTCCCTAAAGAGTACGGCACATATTCTAATTGGATCATGCACTTTGACGGCTCCAAAATGCTGGCTGGTCTGGGGGCTGGCGTCGTCCTGACGTCCCCAACCGGAGATACAGTGCAATACGTACTGCAGATACTATATACAGACTCCAACAACGCAGCCGAATACGAAGCCCTATTACATGGTCTTCGGATGGCAGTTTCCATGGGCATTCAACGCCTGGAGGTGCGTGGGGATTCGAACCTTGCAATATCCCAAATAAATGGAGACTTCGATGCCAAGGATCCGAAGATGGCGGCCTATCGAAACGCCATCCTAAAGATGTCAGCTCGGTTCGAGGGGCTCGAATTTCACCATGTGGCCCGGGAAAACAATCAGGCGGCGGATATCCTCGCCCGCATCGGCGCAAAACGCGATGCGGTCCCCCAACATCTTTTTGGAGAGGTTGTTTAAACCATCCGTGGTATGGGAAGGGGATACCAGTAACAATAGTCTGGACCCGGCCACAATGCCCGTTACCGAACACTCTAACATAATTGGAGGCCCTGCCATCAAAATAACACCTTCAGCCCACGTCATAATGGCCATTATTTCCCCGTGGACAGAACCATTCTTGGTCTACCTAACTAGGTAGGAACTTCCCGAGGACCAAAATAAGGCACGCTACATAGTGCGGCGATCAAAAGCCTACAGGGTCCACGAGGGAGAGCTGTATAAAAAAAGCACTACCGGAGTCCTTCAAAGGTGCATCTCCGAAGAGGAAGGGCGGAAGCTTTTGGCAGAAATTCACGCCACAGTCGGCGGCCACCACGCCGCAGCCCGGGCCCTTGTAAGCAAGGACTTCCGTACATGGTTTTATTGGCTGATGGCCCGGGCAGACGCACATGACTTGGTCCAACGCTGCGCCGATTGCCAGCTTTTTGCAAACCAAAGCCACATGCCACCCACTGCCCTCCAAACAATCCCCATTACCTGGACCTTCGCGGTCTGGGGGCTTGACATGGTTGGACCCCTTAAAGGGGGAACCCATAAGAAAAAATACTTACTGGTCATGGTGGATAAATTCACCAAATGGATAGAAGCCAAACCTGTTAAGACATCGGAATCCGGACCGGTGATAGACTTCATATCCGGGGTTGTACACCATTATGGCGTCATCCACAGCATCATCACTAACAACGGCACGAACTTCACGGCCGACGAGGTAAAACTCTGGTGCAGCAACATGGGCATCAAGCTCGATTATGCTTCCGTCTATCACCCACAAACCAACGACCAAGTTGAGCGAGCGAATGGTCTTATCATGAGCGGCATTAAACCCAGATTAGTGCAGTCCTTAAAGGAGTCTAACACGCACTGGGTAGAGGAGATCGACTCCGTACTCTGGGGGCTGCGGACCACGCCGAATCGTACCACCAGATATACACCCTTATTTATGGTGTACGGCGCAGAGGCAGTTCTGCCTTGCGACATAATTCATGACTCACCTCGAGTGCGCATGTACAAAGAAAGAGAAGCAAGCTCGATCGGCAGGACAGTTTGGACACCATGGAGGAGGAGCGCGATGCGGCAAAAGCCCGTTCCGCATTCTATCAGCAACAGGATCGCAGATACCAAAGCAGAGAAGTACGGGCCAAAACTTATAATGTTGGCGAGTTAGTTCTACGCCTGCCGGAGAAGAAAAAGTCCAAGCTCGAGCCCAAATGGGAAGGTCCCTTCATTATTAACCAAGTTCTGACTGGTGGAGCGTACTGTCTGCGGGAAGCATCGAATAATCGACTTAAGCCAAACCCATGGAACGTAGCCAGGCTCCGAAGATTCTACGCCTAGCGCCGGACTCTATGTTCGTCTCCTTCCTGTGTCCAGTTTTTGCATATACATTATCTGTCTTTTTTTTCTTTCTTTTTTTATTCTTTCTCAAGGCCTTCAAGGGCCAACTTGTGCCTCGCTTGCACACTATAGATGCTCTAACCGCGCTCATTGTACCTGGGGGCTTCTTACACAGAAGCTTAATTATCTATCTGGGCTTCATGCCCCGCACATGTGTTATTCTTCCGCATGTACCTTTTCTTCGCCATTATATGCATCGATATGACTTAAGTTTTGGCCAAGATGGGTTGCCTGGCTCTTGTATTTATGCCCTATGTTCCCGTTAATTCGGCTAGGGCATAAGGGGAGCACCTCTGCGATTGTTACTGCCGGGTCAGCCGGATGTGTACCTCGGACTGGGTGAAGCCGAAAGCTAGCGTTCTTAAGGGAATATTCGGTCGACGAACAAAAGATGATTTTTATTTATTTTCCATATATGCCCCATATGTTTTTTCCCGCATCTCCGCTCATAGTCCGGACATGCACTTTAGGGCATGCGTACCCAGGGAAAGGAACCCCTAACGGAACTATTCTCCCTGGAAGATGTTTCTTACTACCCATGTAATATAACATAACTAGTTGGGCACTTGTCTGTTCAAGCACTAATGACCCCTACGCCTGGTTTCCACGCATACCCCGGTTCTTATATAACTGAGCGGGTATTCGAACACACTCCGGACTATCGGGTCCCGAGGTTGAAGCAAAAAGGTCCGCCATGACAAATGATCTACAATCCGGCTAGAAGGCATTATACATGTCACTTTAATTACATAGTCATGTAGACTGACTTAATTCCTCTTCTATACCATCCAAGCGGCGGTCTAGCCTACAATCCCGTTGGGAATACTTTGCGGCTAATTCTACTTGCCCATAGACTAAGCTAACGGGGATCTCTTTCCCATCGGGCCCCACAGGTCCAACCTCGGCCATGTGGTTCGGGTCAGCCTTGGTATACCACGTCTTCACCATGGCCCAGGCTTCCCTGGAACCTTGATGGCAGGATGATATCTTCCATAATCGGAAGCACCGCCATGCTCCCTTGAGCTTCTCCGCAAGCTCTCCAATGCCTTCTGGCAGGGAGACTGATGGCCACAAGGCCTGGGCAATACCTTGCATCACCTGTCGAACTTGTTCATGTAGTTGTGAGAGCTCGGATAGAAGATCAACCGCAGACCCGGACATCTCCTCTGCGGGACGACCCGTCAGCATACCTGCAGACATAACTCTGTTAGCCGGCTTCTCCGTCGTCCCCTTTTTAAGGGTTTGTTCAAGCACTTACTGAAAATGCTGTGTCGAAGCCGCTTATTCTCCTTCTCGGAGTCCGCAAGCTGGGCTCGAACATCTTTTAGTTCCATGCTCAGCTTGGTATTGGCGTCTTGGAGATTGTTTTTCTCCCGCCTGACCTCAGTCAGCACGCGTTCGCCAGCCTTTAGATGTCGTACGGCATGCTGGTCCTCCAGATTCTCTCTGGATTCATCTGCAATATCTACTGTTAGATCTGCAGCCACGTCGCACTCTATATGGTACCTATCATTCTTTGAAACATATGTTACCAGCTGGGGACTTTTTAGGTTCCTTCAATGCGGCAACGGCAGCCCGAAGTTGGGTCTTGCATTCCTCCAGCTCCTGTGACAGTCGAGTATTCTTCTCTGTAAGAACCTGCACAATAGATGATCCTTAAATCAGTTCTGCTAACTGTTTCAAGTCTCAGGGGCTACTGATACATATAATCGTCAGATTTGCTTACCCGTACATCCCTTACATACTGGTCCATGGCTCTGGCTAGCCATTTTGAGCAGCACGGAGGTACGCGTCTCCATAATTGAAGGCATCAAATGCCTATGGGGAGAAGCAAGCGTCACGAAGTACGGCTCGGCGACGCCTATGATTCATGGCGCTCTCCACTTCTGAATTTGTAGCGGATAGTCTATCTGCATCCTCTGTAGGAGGAGTATCCGGCGTCCGCCCCATGTCGGCTTCCGCCTCTACGTCCGGCCCTGGAGCCCGACTGGTGAAACATGGACGTCATTACATTTTGAGAAAGACGACAACCATGGAGCGGGGTTTTTGTCATACCTCTGCGCCGGCGTCTCCGTCCTGATCGCCTTCCTTTTTAGCCTGCCCGGCCTCGGTGCCTCTTATTGGCGAGTTGCTGCGGGTTCGGCATGGCGTCCCGAAGGCCTTCCTTGTAAAACACCATATGTATATGGTAGGTGAAGTGTCTAAAAGGGGATCCTAGTTTTTGGAGTTGGGATTTTTGGTTTTTCTTATGTGCGATGCAGGAAGCAGTCCGGGATAGTCGGCCGTAGTGGCCAGCATGGCGTCATCACAGCTTAATTGATAGAACTGCCGGTCTATCATCTCCACGAATATGTCCGAATCTTCTTCGAGTCCGGGACCGAGGGCCCGGTCAGGGTCCTCTGGTTGTGGAGATGGGCTGCTGACCTCCCTTATGGCTTTTCACAGTTCCTGCCGCAATATGGCAAGGTGAGTACCTACGATAGAGAATGCGGGAAGAATGGGAGTGAGGAGATATAACTCACCCAGCTTGGAGGGTTGTACATGGAGAATCCATCCTGTGGCTTGATGCGGATGAACTCCTCTTCCTCTCCCTTGAACAACTCAGACAGAATTTTTGCTAAAGCAGCAGCATTGTCCGGACCCTTACGCCCGCAATGGGTGGAATCATCTTCCCTGTTAAAACACCACAGGGGATGCCCTCGATATTGAACTGGCTGCACTCCCCGCATTATGTATATTGACATAACCTCAATTACTATCAACCCTGATTGAGCCAGCGCTTTAATCCGGTTCATCAGGTGAAGGACTTCTCCGTTGACTTCCTCCTGGGGCTCCGTGGGCGCCAACTTCAGCGTTTCTTCAGAGGAGCATTGTTGAACTCAGGAAGACCCCGCCGAACAGGGTCCAGAAGGGGGACGTCCTCCATATAAAACCATTCTGAAGGCCAGTCTTCGGACGTCTTCTTCGGAGTACCGGATAGGTATCCGGTTTCGGTGATGCGCCATATTTCGGCTCCGCCCACTTGATAAAGTGACCCCTTCTGTGTGCGGGGGACCAGGCAAAATAACCTTTTCCATAGCTCGAAATGAGCCTCACAACCCAAGAATAACTCGCAGAGGGCAACATAGCCGGCGATGTGTAATATGGAAGCAGGGGTGAAATTATGCAGTTGGAGGCCGTAAAACTCCAGGAGCCCGCGGAGGAACGGATGAATTGGAAATCCGAGTCCCCTTAATAAGTAAGGAACAAGGCATACCCGCTCCCCCGTAGAGGGACTGGGGAAGCTCTCCGCTTGCTCCCCGCCATTGTAGGTGGCGAGCCCGGCTCGGACGGGAACCATATACGCTGGAGGGAGAAATCCCTTGGTCTGCAGTTCGACTAATCGATTGTGTGGGACAGAACACCTCTCCCAATCACTGGGCTTAGGGCTATGGGGGCGGGAGGAGGAGCTGCGGAGGTCGGCCATGCTGGAGTGGATCTTTCCGAAGCGCGCTTCGATGGATTCTCGCTGGGGGAGGATGGTGTGGATTGGATCTAAGAATCCCCATCCCTTCAATAGACAATTTATTTATCTGGCTAGGGGGGCGAATGTAAAAATGCCCTGGCGCCTCGTATTCATTCAACGCGTGGAAGATAGCCCTTATTGGGCGCAGAAGCCAAGAGGGCCTAAATTTATGGAGCCGGACACTGCTTAACAAACATTCGAAATTTGGAGAAGAACCCGCCTTGCAATGCCGAGCACAATACTGCGCGCCGGACTCATCGTCTTTGAAGCCTGGTTCGGGGGCTACTGAGGGAGTCCTGGATTAGGGGGTATCCGGATAGCCGGATTATGACCTTTGGCCGGACTGTTGGACTATGAAGATACAAGATTGAAGACTTTATCCCGTGTCTGGATGAGACTCTACTTGGCGTGGAAGGCAAGCTAGGCAATACGGATATGTATATCTCCTCCTTTGTAACCGACCTTGTGTAACCCTAGCCCCCTCTGGTGTCTATATAAACCGGAGGGTTTTAGTCCGTAGGACAACATACAATCATACCATAGGCTAGCTTCTAGGGTTTAGCCTCTCCGATCTCGTGGTAGATCAACTCTTGTACTACTTATATTATCAAGAATAATCAAGCAGGACGTATGGTTTTACCTCCATCAAGAGGGCCCGAACCTGGGTAAAACATCGTGTCCCTGCCTCCTATTACCATCCACCTTAGACGCACAGTTCGGGACCCCCTACCCGAGATCCACCGGTTTTGACACGGATAGTACGTGTGGGGGATATACCCCGCAGTATGACCCGGCCAGAAGTATGACCCGGCCGGACTTGGTGGCTCACAGAGACCTAGCGAGTATTTGGTGACTTACTGATGACCCCAACAACGGGTCAGATGGATGACAAGGCCCAAGGCCCAGAAGGCCTGTTCGTGTGATGGTGGGCTGGCTTAAGAGGAAGACATAAGGAATATTCTCCTGCAAAGGAAGCAAGACTAGGACTCCACTTGTAATAGAGTAATCCTAATCCTACTACAAATAGTCTTGTAACCCGCCCCTTCAACTTATATAAGGAGGGGCAGGGCTCCCCAAAAGGGGGAGAAGCAACATGAAACAATCTCGAGGGCAAGACACAAAGGGGGAGCCAGCTTATGCGGCGACTCCCTCATGAGCATAATGAGATCTAGCCACAAACAGCATGTAGGGCTATTACCGGATGATGTTTCCCGGGGCCCGAAGCTGTCTAAATCCTTGTCTTGTGTTGCGTCTCTCGATTCCACTCAACCCCTCTCAAGCTACTACAAATATGCGTTGGCCTCGCGACTAAGTCCTCACACTAGGACATATGCCGTGACAATTCCACGACAGTTGGCGCCAACCGTGGGGCCTGTGCACAGTGGTGTTGAGTTCTTGGAGGGATTTCTTCAGGGATCAAGAAGCTTGCGATGTGCCGGATGAAAAAGAGCCGACGCAGAAGATAACATCATCGATGATCAGTCAAAGCGAGATATACAAGATTTTAGATCAAGAAAAAATAAATTAGAGTTGCGTTTATACGCCAGCGCACGCGATCAGATGCGTATCCACTGAAGGAAAATACAAGTCATAGGTTCAATCCGATTTGCAGCGAAACCGAGTTAAAGTAAAAGGAATCGAGGGCTGGACGCTGGCCTGATCATCATATCAATGAAAGACAGACGTGATGGAAAGAATAGCCAAAACAAAGTCAATGGGATCTGTCCATGTACAGAACTGTGGGATCGATGGCAGCCAACCATAAGGGAATTATTTAGCTTGGCACGGATTTTGAGCAATTTCATTAAATCTACCATATGAAGCTACTAATACGATACAGATCAAAAAAAATTCAGCTTACTCCCTTCGGTCCTTTTTACTCAGCGTATTAGAGTTGGGTCAGAATAAAAAGGACCGGAAGGAGTACTATATTGAGCAAATCAACAGGCTATTCCGATTCACACAGCCGGACGATAATCAATGGGAAGTCGGATCGGTCATTTTGGTGTGTCATGGTAGGAATCTGAGACATCTCACAAGTTTTCTGTTTGGTATGTCGCTCTCGCCGATGCAGCCTGAGCCGGCGTCATCTCTGCTGGACTCTACCAAGCCGCCACCTCGCACTGCTTCAGATGCTGCCTTGGGCCTTGGACTGGGCCGCTCCTATGGCCTCTACTAAACCGTCTTGGTTCCCGCCACGAGTCGCGAGTGTCATAGCCTATCGCTGCTTCGAGCCGGCCAGCCTTTGCCGCTACGGCCTCGTCATGCTGCGGCCAAACAGATGAGCCCCCAATGTATAGTTATCCAAGTTTGAGGTAATCAAAGTCAACTAAATACGCGTCACGAGCATCATCTGTTGGTACAACGGTGATCAAGGCAGTTGTTGCTTTAGCCCCGTGAAGTATCCGGATCGATCTCATGCACAGGAATCAAGGGTTTAGGTGCTGATTAATGCAAAAAACAAAGCTTGACAGATTCCCTAGCTCCTGCACGACAAGAGACATCAACTAGTACATCAACACATCAATTATTGTACTACGTGCCAAGACAAAATTGTTGTTGTCAATACATCAAAACATGGGTCAAATCTGCTGCATATTATGTGTGCGTGAAAGACACAAGCTGCAATCCGCCGGAGCCGACCGATTCGCCTACTTCTGCCGATGGGCCGCTTCGACCGGGTCACACGACTCACACCTGCAGTAAACCACTGGCTAAGGATCATATGTCGTCTGGACGAATCAGGTGCTATTTATCTAATTTATTTTTAAGCACATATTATTTCATCTGAACAAAATTACTTTGCCATGCTGTATTTTATATGAAGGAGAATTATCTATTACAAAGTGGTATTACGCCATGGAGATGGAGGCGTGCAAACATCATTCGGCATAGGTGGACGTCCTTACTCAATGGACTCCCGCACCGGCTTACAACGCCGTGGCCGACTCACCCATCCGCACCGCCTTACAACGCCACGGACGACTCGCCCATCTGACCTCGTGGTAGTTCACACGTCCGCATCAGTTTACAATGCGGAGGACAATTTGCTTGTCCGCACCCACTTACAATGCCGCGGCCGTCTCATCTGTCTGCTCCCACGGCCATGATTGATATCAGCTTCACCATGGTGATCATCAACTCCGCGGTGATAATTACTGACCTAACGCATCAGGTGAAATCCATCCAACATATTTTTTATATTATATATTGCTTTCTTTAAAAGAGCAATTACTCCGGTTTGCAAGTTGTCACATGCAGGATTCAAACTGGTCTATATCACGGTTAATTATGAAGAATCTCAAGCCAACTCCTCAAGTTGCCTTGAGATTCGGGGGCTATGATGACATGGCTCAGTAAATATTGCCAGTTTAAAGGCCGTCAGAAAATTTCCGGCCCAAACTAAAGAAAAAAATCGGGTTTAAAATCCGGTTCAAGAGAAATCTGTCTCTCACAAAGCATTGAAGCTTTATATCCGGTTTAAAATTCAGCCCACAAAGCTCTGAAGCTTTTAATATTCGGCTCAACACCCGGTTCAAGAAGAATTCCTTACTCACAAGTTTGAGTTCTCAGAAAAATTAAAGGGACCAAAGAGAGTTTGTTGCAAAGCACATCTCAAACATAGGTACCCCGTTTCAATGATCATTTGGGGTCTTCCTATTCAAACATAGGTCATATTCGAACCAAAGAGAACATAGCTATCGGTACCCTCTTGATCGGCACAATGCCAAACTCACTAGGGGGCGTCTTGACCGTATTCGAATCATATCTTAACCCCTTTTGGGTCCGACTTTGATCATATTCGAATTAGGGTCGTTAAAAAACTCTCAAGGTCATTTGGGGGCTTCCTGTTTAAACATAGGTCGTATTCAAACCAAAGAGAACATAGCTGTCGGTACCCTCTTGATCGGCGCAATGCCAAAGCCACTGGGGGCTACATGATCGTATTCGAATCCTAGCTTAACCCCCTTGGTCCAGTTTACTGATCGTATTCGAATCAGAAGCCTCAAATTCTTGTTTCTATTTTGCTTAAGTTTTTTGAAAACAGTCTTTTGGGTTTGTCTTGAGACTTTTTGTTCATATTTGAAGCATATATATGGTTTTGATTAACCCGGCTTGACTATGGATGATAAGTCGCCATATATGACAATCATAAACATTTGGAAGTTTTTTGGCTTCTAAAGATTGGGTTATCACCCTTACTGCACAGGTATCCTAAACCGGCAGTACGATTCAATATCACAGGAACCAGTTTTTCAAACCGGGTTATATTATTCAAATCTTTAATAGCCAACATGGCTGGATTTTTATTATGGTTATCAATAACCAATATTACGATTGAGGTTTTCAAAGTCGCTTCAATGCAATGGATATTATTTTATCAATGGATATAATTTATTCTACAATGGAAGGAATAGTCCCGAGTCGCTGCAGCCTTACGACCCGGCACTTGGGGCTACATTATTAAAGTTGAGATTACATCAAATATGCAAGTCCCATGTCACTGCTAGCATGCACCATGGCACTTGGGGGCTAATGCAAAGTCATGTTTACTGGCCTTATTGAAGACCCGACTCATCACATTGTAATGAGCCGGCCCTTGGGGGCTACCAATTGCTGCTGTCAACAATTCAAGCTACACAAGTCTTAAATCCATTATATTGAAAGGTCCACTACTCAGTTGGAAGAGTACAAAGCTCTTAACCTTATGGACGTGGGTTCGAGCCCCATGGAGAGGATTATAGCATATGATATTCTTTTCAAGGAAATATATATAAAGTCCCAGCTCAATATTATCTTACTGAGCCGGCCCTTGGGGGCTACATGTTGCTGCTCAAGTCTACATCTACAAAGTCCCTGCTCATTATTGCGTAATGACCCGGCCCTTGGGGCTACACTGGTTGAAGTTTTTGTGAGAATAAGACAATTACAAGTCCCATGTTGATGCAATCATGACAACCCGACACCTGGGGGCTACAGGTAACACGGATGTAAGGAGAAATACTTTCGAATTCTCAGTTTTGAGCAAATTAGATTGACCCGGCGTCACCAATCATTATGACCCGGTGTCTGAAACAATCATAGCCCGGCGCCATCAATAATTATGACCCGGCGTCGGCAACAATTATGACTCGGTGCCATCAATATTTACAAACTGGCAATTTTGGTAATATTAAACCGGCAAGTCCTACATCTTCAAACCGGCTGAATATTAGATGAGTATTTCAAGACCAATATTTCTTAAGCCGATGCTTTGGAAGCCGACTCAAGTGGATTATTCTTCACAATATTTCTCTACAAGAGACCAATGTCAGCAAATTGACTCTGAAGCTGGCCTATTGACCCGAACTTTTCAAAAGAAGTATCTGGATTTTTTGCATTGACAAAGTTGAAACATATCTGCTAAAGAACATTTGCTATGAGATCATGGACATGTACATATCAACAAGGAAATGACAAGGACTTAACAATGATCAAATGCCGGCTCAAAAGAACCTTCGACCCAACATATAATCTATCAAAGTTGGTCTTGATTTCCAGGATCAGTTTAACATGGATAAATCCAAATTAAACTGGGGGCTAATGTCGGGGATATACCCCGCGGTATGACCCGGCCGGAAGTATGACCCGGCCGGACTTGGTGGCTCACAGAGACCTGGCGAGTATTTGGTGATGTACTGGTGACCCCAATGGCGGATCAGATGGATGACAAGGCCCAAGGACCAGAAGGCCGGTTCGTGTGATGGTGGGTCGGATTAAGAGGAAGACATAAGGAATATTCTCCTGCAAAGGAAGTGAGACTAGGACTCCACTTGTAATATAGTAATCCTAATCCTACTAGGACTAGGCATGTAACCCGCCCCTTCAACTTATATAAGGAGGGGCAGGGCTCCCCTAAAGGGGGAGAAGCAACAGGAAACAATCTCGAGGGCTGGACACAAAGGGGGAGCCGGCTTATGCGGCAACTCCCTCATGAGCATAATGAGATCTAGCCACAAACATCATGTAGGGCTATTACCGGATGATGTTTCCCGGGGCCCGAAGCTGTCTAAATCCTTGTCTTGTGTTGCGTCTCTCGATTCCACTCAACCCCTCTCAAGCTACTACAAAGATGCGTTGGCCTCGCGACTAAGTCCTCACACTAGGACATCTGCCGTGACAATTCCACGATAGTACACCTAGTTTATTAGGAAACATTGTGCAGGTAACTAACTTATGGATCATTAACGAAAAAAACGCAGATGGGTACGACATAGAAACCATGTGTTTTGTGATCTTCTAATGATTAACGCAAAAAAACGCACACGGACACACATGCTAATCAACGCTCAAAGCCCTCAAAGGATGCTCTTACCGGCATTGTACGTTAATACTACAAACTTAAAGTAGTACTGGTAATTTGCTCTAATACTACAAACTTAAACTACTTCTCACATGCTGCCATCGAGGCAAGCTGGCCAGACGCCGGCGTTCTCCTTCCCGGCCTTGTAGGCGGCAGCCCACCGCGCTTCAATCTCTGCCAAGCTCTTCTCACCATGGCGTGCGGCCTCTTCTTTCTTGCGGCGGCGAGACTCTCTTTTCTTGACTACTTTCTGCCTTTTCTGCTCCTTCTGTGCGGCTTTGGACGCCTCTAGATCCACCACCCATTCGGCCATGGCAACCTCAAAGTCCGCCCATGTAACTGTGTGGACGCCGGCGGCGATGAACTCTGCGCGGCGAGATGCCATCGCTTCCTTACCATGTGTGCGGTCGCGGGCGACAAGGAACGCGACACCGCGGGATGCCATCGCTTCCTTACCAGTTACTATGCGCCACGGTGCCATGGACGACGCGGGGAGATAGCTCTGGGATGGAGGGGCCGGGCAACCATATAGTGCGGTGGTATTCAAGAGCTCAACGACAAACGACAACCAAAATTTGGCTTCCCTTACAATTTTGCTCGTTCATTATCGCACATGATTCATCTCCATTGCTTTCGGAAACAGTGTGCGTGAGCCTATTGTGTGTTGCGTTGTGATTGGTCGGAACCCCAGCCACACGGATCGCGTGTGTGCACCGTAGGATGCGTCGCGATTGAACGGCAATCCACATCCCTCACATCACACCTGTGTAATCCCCTAAATATGGTAAATGAGCCCGGAAAATGCCAAATTTCAACATGGTGATTTGCAGGGTGTATGTTCATCGAAGAAAAAACTCCAGGGCAAAGAACGAAGAAAAATTGGATTCCCCTTCAATCTTGGTGATTTCCCTCTCGAAAGCACGGAACTTATGTGGTGATGGTTCGATTTATGAAGGGCGTGCATGACGACATAAGCCAAACCTTCTCAAATTTTTACCCTTTGCATGGTGAGGTCATACCAAGACACACCATGCCAGGCGTCATGTTTTTCAAGCATTTATTTCATTTTTCTATAGTTGAAAACCTAATAAACAAACGTTTGTGGTTGACTATTGCCACACATTTCATCGAAATATCTGTCCATTCCTTTTAAAAGGCATGCAAATTTACTAAATGGCACGAGCATGGTTCTCCATGCTGTTCTTGTGCACCCTTTCACGCACCGATTGTTTGAACTTGAATTATGTGCATTAATGCCTAGGAAGTGCACATAATCCCCTAAATATGGTAAATGAACCCGGAAAAGTGCCAAATTTGAACACGATGATTTGCAGGGTGTATGTTCATCGTAGAAAAGAACTCGTGGACAAAGGATAACAGAAATTTGGACCCCCTTCAATCTTGGTGATTTCTCCCTCGAAACCATGAAACTTCCTCGGTGATGGTTCGATTTATGAAAGGCGTGCATCACGACATAAGGAATACATTCTCCAATTTTTACCAAGGCACAGTGAGGCAGTACCATGGCACCACACGATGCGTCATGTTTTCCAGCCATGTATTTCATTTTTTGTTAGTTGTTAACCCAGTAAACGACGCGTTTATGGTTGACTATTGCCACACATTTCCTTGAAATATCTTCCCATTCCTTGTAAAAGGCATGAGAATGTACTAAATAACACGAGCATGGTTTTCCAGACCGTTCTTGTGCAGCTTTTCATGCACCGATTGTTTGAATTTGAATTATGTGCATTAATGCCTAGAAAATGCACATAATCCCATAAATATGGTAAATGAGCCCGGAAAAATGTCAAATTTGAACACGTTGCATTTGAGGTGGCATGTTAATCATTGGAAAAAAGCATAATGACAAACTAGGACGGAAATTTGGATTCCCCTTCAATCTTGGTGATTTCCCTCTCGAAAGCATGGAACTTCCTCGGTGATGGTTCAATTTATCAAGGGCGTGCATGACGACATAAGCCAAACCTTCTCAAATTTTTATCAGGGCATGGTGAGGTCATACCATGGCACCATACCAGGCGTCATGTTTTTCAAGCATTTATTTCATTTTTTCTATAGTTGAAAACCCAACAAACAAACATTTGTGGTTGACTATTGCCACACATTTCATCAAAATATCTGTCCATTCCTTGTAAAAGTCATGAGAATTTACTAAATGGCACGAGCATGGTTTTCTAGGCTGTTCTTGTGCACCCTTTCATACACCGATTGTTTGAACTTGAATTTATGTGCATTAATGCCTAGGAAATGCACATAATGCCCTAAATATGGCAAACGAACCCAGAAAAGTTCCAAATTTGAACACGGTGATTTGCAGGGTGTATGTTCATCTTGTAAAAAAACTCATGGGGAAAGGACAAAGGAAATTTTGATCCCCCTTCAATCTTGGTGATTTCCCTCACGAAACCATGAAACTTCCTCGGTGATGGTTTGATTTATGAAAGGCGTGCATGACAACATAAGGAAAACATTCTGAAATTTTTACCAGGGCACGGTGAGGCCATACCATGGCACCACACCAGGCGTCATGTTTTCCAAGAATTTATTTCATTTTTGTATAGTTGTTAACCCAATAGACGACGCATTTATGGTTGACTATTGCCACACATATCCTTGAAATATCTACCCATTCCCTGTAAAAGGCATGTGAATGTACTAAATAGCACGAGCATGGTTTTCCAGACCGTTCTTGTGCACCTTTTCATGCACCAATTGTTCGTATTTGAATTATGTGCATAATTAATGCCTAGAAAATGCACATAATCCCCTAAATATGGTAAATGAGCCCGAAAAAAAGTCAAATTTGAACACGTTGCATTTGAGGCAGTATGATGATCGTTGGAAAAAACGGAATGACAAACTAGGATGGAAATTTGGATTCCCCTTCAATCTTGGTGATTTCCCTCTCGAAAGCAATGAACTTCATCGGTGATGGTTCAACTTATGAAGGGCGTTGATACGTCTCCAACGTATCTATAATTTTTGATTGTTCCATGCTATTATATTATCAACCTTGGATGTTTTATATGCATTTATATGCTATTTTATATGATTTTTGGGACTAAGCTATTAACCCAGAGCCCAGTGCCAGTTTCTGTTTTCCCCTTGTTTCAGTGTTTCGCAGAAAAGGAATATCAAACGGAGTCCGAACGGAATGAAACCTTCGGAAATGTTCTTTTTGGAAAGAAAGCAATATAGGAAACTTGGAGTGCACATCAGGGGATCAACGAGGAAGCCACGAGGCAGGGGGGCGCCCACCCCCTGGGCGCGCCCTCCACCCTCGTGGGCCCATCATGGCTCCCCTGATGTATTTCTTCCGCCTATATATATATCCATATACCCTAAAACTATCGGGGAGCACAATAGATCGGGAGTTCCGCCGCCGAAAACCAATCTAGACCCGTTCCGGCACCCTGCCGGAGGGGGAATCCTTCCCCGGTGGCCATCTTCATCATCCCGGTGCTCTCCATGACGAGGAGGTAGTAGTTCTCCCTCGGGGCTGAGGGTATGTACCAGTAGCTATGTGTTTGATCTCTCTCTCTCTCTCTCTCATGTTCTTGAGGTGATACGATCTTGATGTATCGCGAGCTTTGCTATTATAGTTGGATCTTATGATATTTCTCCCCCTCTACTCTCTTGTAATGGATTGAGTTTTCCCTTTGAAGTTATCTTATCGGATTGAGTCTTTAAGGATTTGAGAACACTTGATGTATGTCTTGCCGTGCTTATCTGTGGTGACAATGGGATATCATGTGATCCACTTGATGTATGTTTTGGTGATCAACTTGTGGGTTCCGCCCATGAACCTATGCATAGGGGTTGGCACACTTTTTCGTCTTGACTATCCAGTAGAATCTTTGGGGCACTCTTTTAAGTACTTTGTGTTGGTTTGAATAGATGAATCTGAGATTGTGTGATGCATATCGTATAATCATACCCACGGATACTTGAGGTGACATTGGAGTATCTAGGTGACATTAGGGTTTTGGTTGATTTGTGTCTTAAGGTGTTATTCTAGTACGAACTCTAGGGATGTTTGTGACACTTATAGGAATAGCCCAACGGATTGATTGGAAAGAATAACTTTGAGGTGGTTTCGTACCCTACCATAATGTCTTCGTTTGTTCTCCGCTATTAGTGACTTTGGAGTGACTCTTTGTTGCATGTTGATGGATAGTTATGTGATCTAATTATGTTATTATTATTGAGAGGACTTGCACTAGTGAAAGTATGAACCCTAGGCCTTGTTTCAACGCATTGCAATACCGTTTACGCTCACTTTTACCATTAGTTACCTTGCTATTTTTATAATTTCAGATTACAAAAACCTTTATCTACATCCATATTGCACTTGTATCACCATCTCTTCGCCTAACTAGTGCACCTATACAATTTCCATTGTATTGGGTGTGTTGGGGACACAAGAGATTCTTTGTTATTTGGTTGTAGGGTTGCTTGAGAGAGACCATCTTCATCCTACGCCTCCTACGGATTGATAAACCTTAGGTCATCCACTTGAGGGAAATTTGCTACTGTCCTACAAACCTCTGCACTTGGAGGCCCAACAACGTCTACAAGAAGTAGGTTGTGTAGTAGACATCAGGCGTGCATGACGACATAAATCAAACCTTCTCAGCTTTTAGCCAGGGCCCGGTGAGGCCATACCATGGCACCATGCCAGGCGTCATGTTTTTCAAGCACGTATTTCATTGTTCTATAGTTGATAACCCAGTAAATGGCACATTTGTGCTTGACTATTGCCACACATTTCATTGAAATGTCTGAAAGGGTACATCAACCATGGTTTTCCAGGCCGTTCTTGTGCACCCTTTCATGCACCAATTGTTTGAACTTGAATTATGTGCATTAATGCCTAGGAAATGCACATAATCCTCTAAATATGGCAAATGAACCCGAAAAAGTGCCAAATTTGAACACGGTGATTAGCAGGGTTTATGTTCATCGTAGAAAAAAACTCATGGATGAAGGACAAAGGAAATTTGGATTCCCATTCAATCTCGGTGATTTACTTTCGCACATGATTCATCTCCGTCGCCTCTGCGAACCGTGTGTGTTCACTCACATTCAAAAGGAAAAAAGAAAACCCTCGCCCACTTCATCCCCACCCACTCGCCGCGGACTCCTCCGCAACTCTGCAGCTCATCAACTTCTATCGCGGCGGCAACCCTAAGCTTGACGGCTGTTGTCGGTGTGCGTAGGTCGCGCTCCAAACGGCACACGGGATTTCACCCCTACCACTTTCCGCCGCCAATCCGCACCGACATTCTAGACTCTGGTCGACTGGGGTTTCTGCGGGATTGGGCTAGGGATTTTCCTCATGGAGAAGGTAATCAACTTAGCGAAATATTCAATCATCTCTTATCGCAGTTCGTCTGTCGCTGTTAATCTACCGGCGGAAATTGTTGTCGAATCATTTTTGTTCTATGTGATTCGTGGGTGTTCATTCATGTGTCCACTGTGCAAGCACTGCCCGTGCAAGTGTCGTGGCCAGTCAGAAATGAAGTTCTAGCTCACCATTCCGGATGACTTAAGGGGGCGCTCGGTATGTTCAATCTCAACCTACCACAGTCGGCATGGCCTAAATTTGTGAATATATACCATATGTTGCTACATTATCTATATATTTGCATCAAATCTTTGTTACATTATCTATTTTTAATTCTATATTTTTGTACTTTGCTTTCATCTATATATTGATCTGTTCTATCAGTTACTCCCATATTTGCATCTTGCTCTGTTAGTTCAATATATCTAATTTACGATCTTAATTTCCATTTCAAGCAGTACATCCCTTGCTTTGCAAGAACAGGAGTAGAAGGAAATCTTGGGCTTTACTTTGTTGATGACTCCTAGGATGTCATATTGACAAAGCAGCATGGATTTATAATGACGGTTACGTGAAACTTGATAAAGATGGTCACTCCTATTTTAATGCTGACCTTTGGAGAAAAATGTCTAAGTGTTATGAACTAAAAGCTGGCAATAAAATTCTGGTGCGTGCACCACAGCCTGGTCTAATTAACATGGATGTTTACTTCCCCAATGTCATCAGCTGATCAAAGTCTAATCGAGGTTAGTGTCCTTTCAACTCTCTTCATGCTTTCATATTACTTAGCAAAATTGGGGTATTTGTTCTGACTAATTGATCACTATTTAAGCAACCAATTGTGATTTCATATTCTGACTCCGTTCCTAGGCAGTAACAAATTCTATTTACCAATTTATGTGCACTATATATTCTTCTACCATGTTCTGAATAAATAATACCTTTCCACCTTTTAAGTAGGATATGTTGGATGCATAGTGAACGATCTGTATGTTACTAAGCGTACCAAATTTCACTGGAAGGACTTGAAGCGTGTCATAAACTTTGTTGATAATCTGGCAAAGATAGCACATCATATGAACGCTGGATTTTGGATGAGATTAATTAGACCTATGGTGCACACATTGAACAAGACCAATTGTGTGCACAAAACGCTGGTAAAAAGTCTTATTTTAATGTTGATGCTCATAAACTATATATATCTTCAATGATATATTACAATTGGTTTTTATTACACATGTCAACAGAAATTGCCTGCTATAGCAGTTCCTGGATCGATTTCCCGGCGTGGTCGAATTACACTTGTTCCTGCTAATAATGCCAAAGTGATTGCAAGGTACTGCATTTCCCGGAGAAATGGAACCTTTCAAATTAACAAGTTCTCGCTTGTTGTGGCAATGCATCCATATTGGAAAATTGGAGACATTGTTCTACTCATGCTCTACCAAGGCACGGGAGGGCTCTTCCTTTTCATTGACGAGATGCCGAGTCGTTGTGATCTAGCTGCTTCCAGCGGATAGTTGTGGTTGTTGGCCCTCAGCCTCTTAAAATTTGCTTCCTGTTACTATGTTAAGTATGTAGATATGGACCATATGGTTGTTAGCCATTAGCCTCTTAAATGTGATAGTTGTTACTATGTTAAGTATGTAGATATGGACCATATGGTTGTCAACCGTGTTACGAAGATCCTCCTTTTGCCAAATAGTGTAACCACTATATATATGTTACTCAAATGTTGTTACCCAAGTTCTTAAATTTCATAGAAAGTATTAGTATCGTACACAATTTATTGAGTTTAAGCGTGTGCCCGATGTCCAGAAGGCATTTTCATATTAACTGTCCATATTGCAAATTCACACACATGTTAACATAAGAAAACGTATGTGTAACTTACTAATCATCGCACACAAGTACTCGCGGACGCATCATGTACGATACTCCTAGCCACCGCAAGCAACTAGTTTGCATTTTTCAAAGTTTTTTGTACACACATAATCACACACGAACTAACTGTATTAATCGTCTGTGTTGTAATTTCTCATCGCAAACAGTTCATCTGAGTCGGCTGTTTTCCACGTATCACACACATCTTGTTTACACGACTCGGTTGTGTTCTTTTGGCTCATCGCAGATAGTTCATCCATGTGAACTGTATGCCACATATCACACACATCTTGTTAAGTTGAACTGTTTCTGTTGTGTTCCCTAATCAAAAACAGTTCGTCCGAGTGAACTGTATGTCGTATGTCGCACACACATTGATATGGCTGCCCGTTTCTGTTGTTCTACCTCATCACAAACAGTTCGAATGGATTAACTATGTGCCCTGCATCGCACACACATTGATATGGCTGCCTGTTTCTGTTGTTCTACCTCATCGCAAACAGTTTGAATGGATTAACCGTGTGCCCTGCATCGCACACGCAACTAAAATCTAAACCATGTTTGATGGCTCCGCTATCACAAACATTTTGCGCCTTTTTTGACAGTTTTTGCACCACCGTTTGCGATTAATGCCTCACACACAGTTTTGGCAAAGGGTCTCTTATCGTAGTGTCGCGTTAGCAGTATCCTGCAGTAGTGTGACTTTGAACTAACATAGAATTGCATCATAGTTGTCTCTTGCCTCTTTCTCGTTCTTCGACCTTGCAGGTACCCAGGATCATGGAGTTCGATCAAGGAGGAGGTTTGGAGCAGGGGGAAGCAGAATGCTATTTTGAACACCAGTGATAGAAAGGTTTGGTACGGTAGCGAAAAGCTAGTCCTTGGGGATGCATGAGGTGTAGTCATTAAACACCCAATGCTTTTGTATGATATATTCTTAATAACCAAGGTAACCTCGTACAATGGTAAGGGCCTGTGGTTGGAAAACTAACTCTTGATGCAGATCGCGACTCGGTCAAGACATAATTTGGACGCATCCCCCATTTTGTCTTGTTGCAAGCATATCTTAACGGGTGTGTCTTCCATAGCACAAATTAATATCACTATGATCCCGAGCACAGATATGTGGTTGCAAGAATCAAGTCCTCATACCCATGCCTGTTTAACCATGAGTGTTTACACCCTAAGGTTGTCAAGGTCTGGTTGTAAAAACTTGAATTTAACTCTCTCACAAAGACTTGGCAGATTCTCTATCGGAGCAACCATCTTCTCATGGGTTCGATAAACTCAAAGTCACTCTTCGGGGAAAGGGCAGGGAAACCTTTGCTATCCAAACAAGATCTCAAAGGCATCAGAGGCACCCTGTGATTGAATGCACAATGGCAAGATGTGTTTGGGCTTTGTGTGATGAAGAACTCACTGAAAATTTGGTCGTGACACGAGAACCCAATGCAATACACTGCTTGTTTTTAGTGCAAGAATATCATAACATGCTTAGTTTGTGAAGGTGGCAATCATCCTTTTGAATGTTTGGATAGAAAGGATAAAGGCAACACACTAGGCCATTTTTCAAAGCCCAGTCTCGATACACCTATTCGTTGCAGTTCATCTCAGAGCTTGATTGCATCAAGGCGGTACCTGGTTCAGTCGCCCGTCATCGTACTATTGCTCCTTCTCCCTCCGTTACCCGAAATACTGCTTGGAAGCCCTCTCCTTATGACTATGCAAAAATAAATGTTCATGGAGGCATCTCTCACAGTGGAGAAATTGGTGCAACACCACTGTTTGCAGGGAGCGTGATGGCATGTTTCTTGGATCGTCAACATTAGTTCTCCTGGGTGGTTTTGATCCAACTATTTTGGTGGCTATCGCTTATCGAGAAGCACAAAGCATTGGCCGGATCTATCCTTGCAGAAGCTAGTTATCGCACGTGATTGTAAGCCTATATTTGATGATATTAAAGAAGGAACATGAGGAGCTCACGTCATAATTATTCAAGAGACTGCTGGAAGAAGAATCAATTTTGATAATTGTAGCTTTGTATTTGAAGGTCGAGCATCAACGTATGAAGCTCATAACCTTGCCAAATTTCTCTTTCGCTTGATCAGGGTCGCCATCTGTGGCTTACTTCATCTCATGACTTAATTTGTATCCCTCTAGGAATTCCAGTTGATCAATAAAGATTTGCCAAACCCCTAAAAAGACATACCCAAATTAAATCAAATCTTATCAAAACCTCAACAAAATCAGAACATTTCTTCTCTTCCTGTAGCCATACTGTCGGGGTAATCTAGCTACATATGCCAGGGGTGGCTTATCATGGATGGGGACAGGAGTACGTCGTCGGGCCCTGGAAGTGGGAGTGAGTGAGATCTCGAACGCCTACGAGTCTTACCCAGTTTCAGGGCTCTCCGTGGAGATAACACCCCTAGTCCTACTCTATGGGGTCTCCGCATGATGACTATCATCAAATAGGTGGCTACAAGGTTCCTCCTTGAGCTGTTCAGCTAGAAGAAGAAGAAGGGCAAGGCTAGCTCCTTTGCTTCTCCTAGCTATGGGTGTGTGTCTTGGCGTGGGTGCTGAACCCTTTGCATGGGTGATCCTGGGGAGTTTATATAGGCCTACCCCCCAGGGGTACGATGGTAACTCTGCCGGGTGTAGGACCCGGGCGTCAATGTCTTGGAGGGTTGGGTTCTCCGCCGGCTGCTGGGGCCCGCCTCCTGGTGGGTCTCGCCGGCTGCCGCGAACCCGACCAGCAGGTAGGGCCCGCCGCCTACGGGCTGTGCCGATTGCCTTTTGCTGTAGCATTTTACTTGATGACGGAGGCTTTGCGAGGGGTCGCATGGCTACAGTGCCGCTGCCTGGTGGGCACTTAGAATAGCCATGCCCTGTCTCATCTGATCAATGGTGCACGGACTCCGAGAGGGGGGAGGGCCGGCCGTTGGAGGCCGGCCAGTCCCTGAGGCCGTCTTCTGGGTTTGCGCCGTCTGCTGGATGCTCGCGGATTGGTAGGGCCCGCCACCTGTGGGCCGTACTGAGCGTTCGTTGTGGGCGCATGGGCCTTACTAACGTAGGCCGCGTCATAAGCTGGATGGCTACAGTGCCGCGCTGGGTGGTGGTTGTCCGCTGGGTCGGCTCACACTGTAGCCACGCTCTTCCGTGATCCGAGGAAAGGGGGTGGTCCTGTAGCCACGCTCTGTCTTGTTGTAATGAATGGGTGCAAACTCTAAGGGGAGGAAAGGCTGCCTGCTAGGAGCCGGCCCCCTGAGGCTGCCCTCTGAGTGTTCATCGTCTTCTAGGAACCGGCCTCCTAGACCAGCCAGCCCAAGGAGCCGGCCGTGCGTCCCGAAGGTGTGAGGGGCTTTCTAGCCCCAATGTCTTGAAATGTTATGGGGTGCTGATGAGGCTACCTGTGGTCAATCCCTCCGACAGTAGTCCCCGAAGCCGGTCGGGCGCCGCTGCTCCAGTTGAGGGGCCTTAGCAGCTTCCTACTCCGAATGGTCTCATATTCTTGCTTCGTTCGACTTCGGGTGATGTCATCTTCCAGGAGCCGGCCGGGGCAGGGCCGGCCGCCTGATGAATTCAAATCGCCGTGGGGGGTGTCGGGTGGCGCGTCTACCGCCCGTTGCTCGCAAGACACGTGCCGCCAGTAGACGAGGCCGGCCTGCCAGCCCACGCGCGCGACGGGACGTCGCCGCAGGGCCGGGCCCACCATTACAGGGCCTTGGCACGCGCGTGGATCAACTGCGGCTGAGGTGGGCGGTTGCCCTCCCCACACGCAATGAATATGCAATTTTGAAAGCGCGGAAAATGCAGGGGCGTGCGGGGCGTGGGCGCAATTAATCCCCATGCCTCCCCACAACCCGTCTCTTTGGCTCCGCCTCGGCCGGCATATAAATAGGAGGGGGAGGGCGCGGCCGAACACACGTACGCCCCCTTGCTCTTCATCTTCTTCCTCCTCTTCCTCGCCATCTCGCCGCTTCGCTGCTGCTCCGCTACCGAAGCGCTTGCCGCAGCCCGTCGTCGTCTGACCTCATCACGCCGCCGCGGCTTCGCCATCATCCTCCTTTGTCACGCCACCGGCAAGTCGCTGCAAACAATAGCGCGAGGGGAGTGGGATGGCTCCAACGTCCACAACGACCACCTCGAGTTGCTCCGCTTGACGCGGCCGATACCCAGCGCGGCGTGCCTGGGGACGCGCCTCCCGGACGAGCGAGAGATCTCGCCGGCGCCGCAGGCCGGTGAATTCATCGTCTTTCAAAGCCACTTCCTTCGTGGCTTTGGCTTGCCAGCGAGCTCCTTCTTGTGCGAGTTCCTCGAGTTTTACCGTGTGCAGCCGCACCACCTCACGCCCAACACGGTGGTGCTGCTGTCCGCCTTTGTCACCTTCTGCGAGGGTTACCTCGGCGTCCTGCACCACACTTGAGTTGTGGGGCAGGTTCTTCTATCTCAAGCTCGGCACCGCAGCCAAGGGCGAGCTGGCTCTATGCAGTGCGCGCATAGCCGTGTGGCGCTCCGGCAGCGGGGTACGGTTCCTGGCCGTCGTCTTGCACGAGTCGGCGAAATTGTGGCAGAAGTCATACTTCTACATCCGCAACATCAACCCGACCCGCGACTACGTCAACTTGCCGGCCTTCACGACCACTCTGCCTCCTGGAACGAGGGGCAACTGGGGCCAGGAACCCAGCAAGCCGCTGCCGGTCACCATCTCCAACGTCCAGAGGGGCTCCAGCCAGCGGACCTTCTAGATTCCTTCGTCTACTGCCGAGTGTTGTCCCTCCAACATCGGTCGCATCTGATCTGTGAGATGAGCGGCTGCCGCGACCCCTGCCGCATGTCGACGAAGGACCTGCTGACCATCGAGGTGGTCCGACATGTAAATTACTTCTCCAACAGCTAGCTCGATAAGGTTGAATGGAGATTCAGCAAGCCGTCGTACAACCGCGCCAACCCACCGCCCGCGGTTAGTGTCTGGTCTCCTTACTTTGCTCGTGTTGTTCTCTTTATCCACCCTGACCACCCAAATGCGACACAACACTTTGTTGGCTAGGTGGCACTTGTCGCGCCGGCTCCTGGCCATCAATGGATGCTGGAACGGGAGGTGAGCGATGTGGGAGACCCCGAGCTAGGGGCGTCCGCATTGGAGGAAGACAACGCTGCCGGAGGAGGCGGGGATGGAGCAGGCGGCTCCGCGGGAGGAGGTGGCGACGTCTGGGACTGGCCGGACGATGATGAGGACGACGACAAACAATGCTGTCCCAAAGGTGCTCACAGGGCGGGGGTCGGCTCCTCAGTGGTGCCGACTGGAGCACCCAACACGTCAAAGTGCCGCGCTGACGGGGGGATGTTCGGTAGTCAGCCGATGAAGAAGGCCAAGTCCACGGTCGCCGTGACCAAACATCAAGAGGCCGCGAAAGCGGCCGCCTTTAAGAGAACCCCGAAGCAGCGTCCAATGGTGTCTGCGTAAGTGTTTTGGTTTGACTTCTCTTGTGTGTTTCCATCTTGCATTTGCTTCTCTTCTCGCAAACTCCTTATCTTCACTTGCCATGTCGAGCAGGGCTCCGCTTTCTGTATTGCAGGCCTTGTCCGCTTTGATGATTGGGGCGGCAGGCGACCCCGAAGACTTCCGTCGTGTGGATCTGGCCGCCGCCCTTCAGGAGGCGATGGAGAGGAATGTGCGGGAGGCGCAGCAGGAGCGGGACGCCGCGGCTCGGGTGGAGGTGGAGGCCATGCGGCGGCCAAGGCACAGGCCGACGCGGCGGCCAAGGAGCAGGCGCACACGATGGCCAGGGCGCGGTCGGAGGAGCCGACCTGCGATGGAGTTCAGGAGGCTATCTGCCCGCAGCAAACGGAGTCGCCGGTGGTAGAGGGCCAGGCGCCGACTGGAGGAGCCAGGGCCGACTAGACGACCCTAGAGAGGGGAGGGGCCGACCCCATCGTCGTGGAGGCGGAAGTGCCTCCGCGCGCCAACTGCTGGCGGGCGGGGCAGTCGGCTCGAAATGCTGGAGGTGTCGCCATCCAGCGCTGGGCTGGTGGTGAGCCGGGTGGTGACGACCCGCGTTCCCGCGCGTCAGCGCCCAGCGCGTGCGGTTTCAGCGCCGAGGCCGATGGAGGTTGGGGCTGCGAGCTCGTCGGCGCCCGACACCGAGGCCACTAGTGCCGCTCCGCTTGACGGGACGTCAGGAGCCGGCTCGGCTGTCCTCAACGTGGCAGTGAAGGACATCTTGGACCAGTTCATCGCCCATGACGCCACCCTCATGAAGTCCAGGAACGAGCTGGTGGCGATGCAGACGACCGTCCGGGTACGCTCTCAACCTTGCTCTGAACTTTTGTAATCTTTTGTGGGGGCGCGCCAGCGCACCCACTAGGAGTAGCCCCCGAGTTCCAGGTTGGCTGCTGAGCAGGCAGGCTGGTACTTCAAGGTGTGCTTTCAAATGCTGATGTGTCGCTTTTGTCGTGGGACTACCCACAACCTACGTGCGGCTGCCTACAACTCCCAGAACCAGGCACTGGCCAAGCGGACCGCTGACCTAAACCAAAGCTGAGGTACGTAGGGCCGTCTTTCAGTGGGGGCACGCCAGCGCACCCACTGGGTGTAGCCCCTGTGATTCGGGCCGACTATTGAGCAGTCGGGCCGGATCTTCCGGCAACTACTTGTTTTTGGTTGATGCTGATATTTATTTCTTGTTTTGGCAAAGGCCGCCGCTCAGCTGTGGATGCGTGTGGGCGAGCTCAAGACTGAGCTCCATGCCAAGGAGCAGGAGCGTAGCCTGGCCTGGCCACCAAGGAGTTCGATCGACTGGCGAAGGAGCTGGCGGACCGAGCGAAGAAGCACAAGGCGGAGATCTGGCATCTGAAAGACGGTGAGGCGCTCCTCATGGCTGAGTTCGAGACTAAGTGCTTGGACTGGGCCGAGAGTGAGAAGTTGTTATCGGATGGCTATGGGGTGATCGAGGACATGGTTGAAGGTGGGTCTTTTCTTCTTTTGTTGTTTGGTTGCCAACTGCCGCAAGAGCCGGCTTCTAAACTCTTATTCTTCTTCTGGATAGAGTTTCTCCCCGGTCGCTACGTCGCCATCAGCCAGGCGATTGAGGCGCGACGTGATCAGCGGAGGAGGACGGACGTGGACATTCCACCAAGCGTGCCCCGTACTCTGTGTGAGCAGATCATGGCCGTCGAGATGCACCTTGAGTCGGCACACCGTCTGCTCCGTCATCTCCAGTGCGCCGGGTCGCAGGTCTTGGCGGGGCTCTGGCCGGATGCTCAGGTTCCTCGTATTCCCAGTCGGACTGCTGACTGGTTGGAGGTGGCGTCTTAGCGGTTCAAAGATTGGAAGGGTGCCGTAGCTCGGGCAGGCGCTCGGACAGCGCTGGAGTTCGTCAAAGCCCGATACCCAGACATGAGGTTGGCCCAGTTGGCAACCTTCCGTCAGGAGATTGGACCCAAGATGGAGGCGGTGCGTGACGGGCTCGTCAAACACGCGGCGACCCTGGTCGAGTACGCCGACATGGTGTCTTCATTGTGGAGTGGGACGAAGAAGGCGCTGAGGTGCCGCCCTCCTGGTTCGGGCTGAACCTGGAGGAGGGGGAGGACTCGGCGGAGGAGATCGCATCCAGCGATGAGGGCGGGGAAGACGAGGACGAAGAAGGCGAGGACATCGCGTCGGACGCTGGAGCGACCGACCAGCCTTACCCCGATCGGGCATCGACCAGTGAGCCACGGGAGACCACGCCAACTGCTGCCGATGTTGAGAAAGCCGATACCTGCCGGTCGGATGCTTCACCAGCCGGCGCCTCTGCCTCCGCCGACCAGTCTACGCCGCTAGCAGCGACCCTGGCCTAATTGGCCCTTTGTCTTTAAGTTTTATCTGTCTTACACTTTGAACAAACAAGTTACTTATGAGCAGTTCCACCCACGGGGGGTGTATTTCAAACTCTGTTGAATGCTTGTGTTGGGACTTTTGCTATGTAAATAATCTTATTCTCATACATGCTTGTGCTTTTGCTGAGTTCTGGCTTGGTTTTGCTTTTGTTCTATTCGGCCTTTTCTTTTGCCGCCTTCTGTTGGCTGCCGCCCTGCCAGCCAGACAGCCGCGCTGCGGTCTGTGGCTGGGTCAGCGACTTGGCCGTTTAGAATAGGCAAGTTGCTTCGGCTGCCTAGAACATAGCAAATCAAACGAGAAGCCGGCCGACCGGCTGCTGAGTAGTCGGGCAGGTGAGGCAAGGAGCCGTCTTGGCATAAGTCGGCGTTCTTCCTTAGTCGTTTTCATGTGGACAACATTTTTGGCCTCTAGCTCTTGCCAGCTGGACAGTCGCACCATGAGCTATAGCTGAGGTGAAGAGAGGGCTCAGCTGTTAGCACAGTAATTAGCCGACTTCAGGTGGTGCCAACTTGGGTCAAGGCGGCGATCCCTCATGCTGGCTGACCGGACCCGGTGCTGGGCGAAAGAATGAAATAATACATTCATAGGCGAAGCTTTATCATATAGAACAAAAGGTAGCCCTTGAGTGCGCCTAGGAGGGCCTGTTGTCTTTGCTTAATACAAAAGGTAGCATGGTACATACATTGCATCAACTGAAAAATCGTCGGAGAAGATTTGCGTTCCATGGGCGCTCCGTCTCTTTACCGGAATTGTTCCTCTTGTGTGCCCTGGGCTTTTGTGCATCGATGAGGTAGTAGGAGTCGTTGCCCAGGGCCTTGCTGATGATGAAAGGCCCCTCCCAAGGGGCCGAGAGCTTGTGCTAGCCGGCTGTTCGCTGGATCAGCCGGAGCACAAGGTCCCCTTCGCGGAAGGATCATGGCCTGACCTTCTGGCTGTCATAGCCGCGCAGGCTCTGCTGATAGATGGCGGACCGGCTGAGTGCGAGCAGCCGGTCCTCTTCCAGCAGATCGACACCGTCTTCTCGCGCCTCCTTTGCTTCCGCCTTTGTGTACATGGTGAAGCGAGGCGAGTCGAACTCGATGTCAGTTGGAATGACAGCCTCGGCCCCGTACACGAGGAAGAAGGGAGTGAAGCCAGTTGCTTTGTTCGGTGTAGTCCGGAGACTCCAAAGGACGGACGACAGCTCCTCGATCCAGCAGCCGGCCGAGCGCTCCAGCGGCTTGACCAATCGGGGCTTGATGCCGGATAGGATGAGGCCGTTTGCTCGCTCCACCTAGCCGTTTGACTACGGATGGGCAATGGACGCTAGGTCCAGTCGGATGCCCTGCGTCGCGGAGAAATAGGCCAAGGCGCCTTTGGCAAAGTTTGTGCCTTATCGGTGATGATGTTGTGCGGGATGCCGTACCGGACGGTGATATCCACAATGAAGGTCACAACAGGCGGACCATTCAGCTTCTTGATTGGCTTTGCTTCAATCCACTTCGTGAACTTGTCCACGGCGACCAGGAGATGGATCATGCCGCCACGTTCTGTCTTGAATGAGCCCACTATGTCCAGCCCCCACACGGCGAATGGCCAAGTGAGGGGATGGTCTTGAGTGCAGAGGCCCGCAGGTGTTGCTTGGATTTGAAGCATTGGCACCCTTTGCACTTGCGGACCAACTCTTTGGCGTCGTCCAAAGCAGTCGACCAGAAGAAACCAGGGCGGAAAGCCTTGGCGACGAGGGATCTAGAGCTGGCATGATGGCTGCATTCGCCTTGATGGATGTCTCAGAGGATTGCTATGCCTTTATCCGGTTCCATGTAGCGCTGGAAGACACCAATCACACTACTCCTGGCAAGCTCTCTATTCACTATTGTGTATGTTGTTGCCCGGCGTTGCACCTGTTGGGCCAAAATCTCATCGGCTGGTAGCTCTCGGCTTACCAGGAAGTTGAGGATGGGCTGCGCCTAGGATGATGCTTCTACCACTGTCATGACTACAACCGGTGCTGGGGCAGTTGGGTTGGGAGGCGGCGGGTCGGAGCCGGCCGCTGCTTGCTGCGTCGCTGAAGTCCCCGGGCCGACTATTGCAGTACCCAAGCCGGGTTCTGAAGTCCTCGGGTCGGGTTCGAGTGCCGCAGCCCCCAGGCCGCTTGCCGAAGTCTCCAGGCCGGCTACTGAAGTCCTCGAGCCGGATCCGACTGCTCCGGGGTCAGACAACACGAAGATGGACTCTGATTCCGGTGAAGGCTTGATAGATGGCCTGCACAGGCACTGGAGGGAGACGTCGGTTGGTATGGCCTGCAGGGTAGAGCCAATCTTGGCCAGGGCGTCCGCTTGCTCGTTGTCGGCCCGTGGCACATGGAGGAACTCGCACCCGTCGAAGTACCTACTGATTTGTTGGATGAGGAAGCGGTAGCTTGCCATGTTTGCATCCTTGGCATCCCAGTCACCAGACGACTGCTGGACCACCAAGTCCGAGTCGCCGTAGCATAGAATCCAGCGAATGCCGACCTCCTTGGCTAGCTGGAGCCTATGGACGAGTGCCTCGTACTCGGCCATGTTGTTCGAGGCGGCGAAGTGGATTTGCAACATGTACTTGTGCTTGTCGCCTTTGGGAGAGGTGAGGACAATACCGGCTCCTAGACCGGTGCGCATCTTCGAGCCATCGAAGTTCATCCGCCAGTGAGTGGAATCCGATGCTGGCGGCAAGTACTGGGTCTCGGCCCAGTGGACTAGTGTTGGGGAACGTAGTATTTCAAAAAAATTCCAACGATCATGCAAGATCTATCTAAGAATGCATAGCAATGAGAGGGGAGAGTATGTCTATGTACCCTCGTAGACCGAAGCGTAAGCATTAAGAAACGCAGTTGATGTAGTCGAACGTCTTCGCGATCCAACCGATCAAGTGCCGAACGCACGACACCTCCGTGATCTGCACACGTTCAGCTTGGTGACATCCCTCGTACTCTTAATCCAGTTGAAGCCGAGGGAGAGTTTCGTCAGCACGACGACGTGTTGACGGTGATGATGAAGTTACCGGCGCAGGGCTTCGCCTAAGCACTACGACGATATGACCGAGGTGTGTATCTGTGGAGGGGGGAACCGCACACGGCTAAAACAATTGTCAACTTGTGTGTCTATGGGGTGCCCCCTCCCCCGTATATAAAGGAGGGGAGGACAGGGCGGCCGGCCCTCATAGTGCTCCCCCAAGGGGGGATTCCTACTCCTACTAGGAGTAGGTTTCCCCCCTTTCCTAGTCCTAATAGGAGGGGGGAGGAAGCGGAAGAGGAGAAGAAGGAAAGGAGGCCAACCCCCTTCCCAATTCGGATTGGGCTTGGGGGCGTGCCCCCACCTCTTGGCCGCCTCCTCTCTCTTCCACTAAAGCCCATGTAGGCCCATTAAGCCCCCGGGGGGTTCCGGTAACCCCTTGATACTCCGGTATATGACCGAACTCATCTGAAACCATTCTGGTGTCCAAACATAACCTTCCAATATATCAATCATCATGTCTCAACCATTTAGATACTCCTCGTCATGTCCGTGATCACATCCAGGACTCCGAACTACCTTCGGTACATCAAAACACATAAACTCATAAAACTGATCATCATCGAATGTTAAGCGTGCAGACCCTACGGGTTCGAGAACTATGTAGACATGACCGAGAGTCATCTCCGGTCAATAACCAATAGCGGAACCTGGATGCTCATATTGGTTCCTACATATTCTACGAAGATCTTTATCGGTCAAACCGCATAACAACATACGTTGTTCCCTTTGTCATCGGTATGTTACTTGCCCGAGATTCGATCATTGGTATCATCATACCTAGTTCAATCTCGTTATCGGCAAGTCTTTTTACTCGTTCCGTAGTGCAACATCCCGTAACTAACTCATTACTCACATTTCTTGCAAGGCTTATAGTGATGTGCATTACCGAGAGGGCCCAGAGATACCTCTCCGACAATCGGAGTGAAAAATCCTAATCTCGATCTATGCCAACTCAACAAACACCATCGGAGACACCTATAGAGCATCTTTATAATCACCCAGTTACGCTGTGACGTTTGATAGCAAACTAAGTGTTCCTCCAATATTCGGGAGTTGCATAATCTCATAGTCATAGGAACTTGTATAGGTTATGGAGAAAGCAATAGCAATAAACTAAACGATCATAATGCTAAGCTAACGGATGGGTCATGTCCATCACATCATTCTCTAATGATGTGATCCCGTTCATCAAATGACAACACATGTCTATGGTTAGGAAACGTAACCATCTTTGATTAATGAGCTAGTCAAGTAGAGGCATACTAGGGCCAGTCTGTTTGTCTATGTATTCACACACGTACTAAGTTTCTGGTTAATACAATTCTAGCATGAATAATAAACATTTATCATGATATAAGGAAATATAAATAACAACTTTATTATTGCCTCTAGGGCATATTTCCTTCAGTCTCCCACTTGCACTAGAGTCAATAATCTAGTTCACGTCGTCATGTGATTTCACACCAATAGTTCACATCTTTATGTGATTAGTTCACATCTTCATGTGACTAATACCCAAAGGGTTTACTAGAGTCAATAATCTAGTTCACATCACTATGTGATTAACACCCAAAGAGCGATCAAGTTTTGCTTGTTAGAGAGTTTAGTCTACGGGTCTGCAATATTCAGATCCGTATGTATTTTGCAAATTTCTATGTGTACAATACTCTGCACGGAGCTACTCTTGCTAATTGCTCCGACTTTCAATATGTATCTAGATCGAGATTTAGAGTCATCTAGATCGGTGTCAAAAGCTTGCATCGACGTAACTCTTTACGACGAACTCTTTTATCACCTCCATAACCGAGAAATATTTCTTTAGTCCTCTAACGATAATTTTCACCGCTGTCTAGTGATCTACTCCTAGATCACTATTGTACTCCCTTTGCCAAAATCATGCTAAGGTATACAATAGGTATGGTACACAGCACAACATACTTTATAGAACCTATGACTGAGGCATAGGGATTGACTTTTCATTCTCTTTCTATTTTCTGTCGTGGTCGGGTTTTGAGTCTTTACTCAACTTCACATCTTGTAACACACACAAGAACTCCTTTGACTGTTCTATTTTGAACTTTTTCAAAATCTTATCAAGGTATGTACTCATTGAAAAATTTATCAAGCGTCTTGATCTATCTCTATAGATCTTGATGCCCAATATGTAAGCAGCTTCACCAAAGTCTTTCATTGAAAAATTCTTATTCAAGTCTCCTTTTATGCTATCCAGAAATTTAGTATCATTTCTGATCAACAATACGTCATCCACATATAATATCAGAAATGCTACAGAGCTCCCACTCACTTTCTTGTAAATACAGGCTTCTCCAAAAGCCTGTATAAAACTATATGCTTTGATCAACTCATCAAAGCGTATATTCCAACTCCGAGATGCTTGCACCAGTCCATAGATGGATTGCTGGAGTTTGCACACTTTGTTAGCACCTTTAGGATTGACAAAACCTTCTGGTTGCATCATATACAACTCTTCTTTAATAAATCCATTAAGGAATGTAGTTTTGATACCCATTTGCCAGATTTCATAAAATGCGGCAATTGCTAACATGATTCGGATAGACTTTTAAGCATCGATACGAGTGAGAAAATCTCATCGTATTCAACACCTTGAACTTGTCTAAAACCTTTTGCGACAATTCGAGCTTTGTAGATAGTAATACTACTATTAGCTTCCGTCTTCCTCTTGAAGATCCATTTATTCTTAATGGATCGCCGATCATCAGGGAAGTCAATCAAAGTCCATACTTTGTTCTCATACATGGATCCCATCTCAGATTTCATGGCCTTAAGCCATTTCGCGGAATCTGGGATCATCATCGCTTCCTCATAGTTCATAGGTTCGTCATGGTCTAGTAACATGACTTCCAGAACAGGATTAATGTACCACTCTGGTGCGGAACGTACTCTGGTTGACCTACGAGGTTCGGTAGTAACTTGATCTGAAGTTTCATGATCATCATCATTAACTTCCTCACTAATTGGTGTAGGCATCACTGGAACTGATTTCAGTGATGAGCTACTTTCAAATTCGAGAGAAGGTACAATTACCTCATCAAGTTCTACTTTCCTCCCACTCACTTCTTTCGAGAGAAACTCCTTCTCTAGAAAGGATCCACTCTTAGCAATAAAGATCTTGCCTTCGGATCTGTTATAGAAGTTGTACGCAACAGTTTCTTTTGGGTATCCTATGAAGTCGCACTTCTCCGATTTAGTTTTGAGCTTATCAGGATGAAACTTTTTTCACATAAGCATCGCAACCCCAAACTTTAAGAAATGACAGCTTAGGATTCTTGCTAAACCACAGTTCATACGGTGTCATCTCAATGGATTTTTAGACGGTGCCCTATTTAATGTGAATGCAATTGTCTCTAATGCATATGCCGAAAACGATAGTGGTAAATCAATAAGAGACATCATAGATCGCACCATATCTAATAAAGTATGGTTATGACATTCAGATACACCATTACGCTATGGTGTTCCAGGTGGCGTGAGTTGTGAAACTATTCGACATTATTTCAACTGAAGGCCAAACTCGTAACTCAAATATTTCGTCTCCGCGATCAGATCGTAGAAACTTTAATTTCTTGTTATGATGATTCTCCACTTCACTCTGAAATTCTTTGAACTTTTCAAATGTTTCAGACTTGTGTTTCATTAAGTAGATATACCCATAGCTACTTAAATCATCTGTGAATGTCAGAAAATAATGATACCCGCCATGAGCCTCAACACTCATCAGATCGCATACATTGGTATGTATTATTTCCAATAAGTTAGTGGTTCGCTCCATTGTTCCAGAGAACGGAGTCTTAGTCATCTTGCCCATGAGGCATGGTTCGCAAGCATCAAATGATTCATAATCAAGTGATTCCAAAATTCCATCCGCATGGAGTTTCTTCGTGCGCTTTACACCAATATGACCTAAAAGGCAGTGCCACTAGTATGTTGCACTTTCATTATCAACTTTGCATCTTTTGGCATCAATATTATGAATATGTGTATTACTACGATCGAGATTCAATAAACTATTAACCTTGGGTGTATGACCATAGAAGGTTTTATTCATGTAAACAGAATAACAATTATTCTTTGACTTAAATAAATAATCGTATTGCAATGAACATGATCCAATCATATTATGCTCGACGCAAACACCAAATAACATTTATTTTAGGTTCAACACTAATCCCGAAGGTAAAGGGAGTGTGCGATGGTGATCTTATCAACCTTGGAATTACTTCCAACACACATCGTCACCTCGCCCTCAACTAGTCTCTGTTCATTTTGTAACTCGTGTTTCAAGTTACTAATCATAGCAACTGAACCAGTATCAAATACCCAGGGGCTACTATGAACACTAGTAAAGTACACATCAATAACATGTATATCATATATACTTTTGTTCACTTTGCCATCCTTCTTATTCGCCAAGTATTTAGGGGTGTTCCGCTTCCAGTGACCATTTCCTTTGCAGTAGAAGCACTCAGTTTCAGGCTTGGGTCTAGCTTTGGGCTTCTTCATGGGAGTGGCAATTTTCTTGCCATTCTTCTTGAAGTTCCTTTTCTTTCCCATGCCATTTTACTTGAATCTAGTGGTCTTGTCAACCATCAACACTTGATGCTTTTCTTGATTTCTACCTTTGCCGATTTCGGCATCACGAAGATCTCGGGAATCGTTTTACGTCATCCCTTGCATATTATAGTTCATCACTAAGTTCCAGTAACTTGGTGATAGTGACTAGAGAACTCTGTCAATCACTATCTTATCTGGAAGATTAACTCCCACTTGATTCAAGCAATTGTAGTACCCAGACAATCTGAGCACATGCTCACTGGTTGAGCTATTCTCCTCCATCTTGTAGGCAAAGTACTGTCAGAGGTCTCAT
The DNA here is from genome assembly GCF_018294505.1 of Triticum aestivum. NCBI lineage: Eukaryota > Viridiplantae > Streptophyta > Magnoliopsida > Poales > Poaceae > Triticum > Triticum aestivum. The sequence goes on from NC_057797.1 coordinate 534,353,363, forward strand.
ACCTCTCGACACGGGCATGAGTCTGAAATACTAATTTCAACTCTTGGAACATCTTACATGATCCGTGGCGTTCAAAACGTTTTTGAAGTACCGGTTCTAAGCCGTAAAGCATGGCGCACTAAACTATCAAGTAGTCATCATACCTAGCTTGCCAAATGTTCATAACGTCTGCTTCTGCTCCTGCAATAGGTCTGTCACCTATTGGTGCATCAAGGACATAATTCTTCTATGCAGCAATGAGGATAATCCTTAGATCACGGAGCTAGTCCGCATCATTGCTACTAACATCTTTCAACATAGTTTTCTCTAGGAACATATCATAAATAAAACAGGGAAGCTATACACGAGCAATTGATCTACAACATAGATATGCAAATACTATCAAGACTAAGTTCATGATAAATTTAAGTTCAATTAATCATATTACTTAAGAACTCCCACTTAGATAGACATCCCTCTAGTCATCTAAATGATCACGTGATCCATATCAACTAAACCATGTCCGATCATCACGTGAGATGGGGAAGTTTTCAAAGGTGAACATCACTATGTTGATCATATCTACTATATGATTCACACTCGACCTTTCGGTCTCAGTGATCCGAGGCCATATCTGCATATGCTAGGCTCGTCAAGTTTAACCTGAGTATTCTGCTTGTGCAAAACTGGCTTGCACCCGTTGTATGTGAACACAGAGCTTATCACACCCGATCATCACGCGGTGTCTCAGCACGAAGAATTGTCGCGACGGTGCATACTCAGGGAGAACACTTATACCTTGAAATTTTAATAAGGGATCATCTCATAATGCTACCGTCGTACTAAGCAAAATAAGATGCATAAAAGATAAACATCACATGCAATCAAAATATGTGACATGATATGGCCATCATCATCTTGTGTCTTTGATCTCCATCTCCAAAGTACCGTCATGATCTCCATCGTCACCGGCATGACACCATGATCTGCAACATCTTGATCTCTATCAACGTGTCATCACATGCTCGTCTCGCCAACTATTACTTTGGAACTATTACTATCGCATAGAGATAAAGTAAATCAATTATATAGCACTTGCATCTTATGCAATAAAGAGACAACCATAAGGCTCCAGCCAGTTGCCGATAACTTTAACAAAACATGATCATCTCATACAACAATTTATATCTCATCACGTCTTGACCATATCACATCACAACATGCCCTCCAAAACAAGTTAGACGTCCTCTACTTTGTTGTTGCAAGTTTTACGTGGCTGCTACGGGCTTAGCAAGAACCGTTCTTACCTACGCATCAAAAACCACAACGCGGTATAGTGATTGCTTTTTGATCTTCAGAAAGAACCCTATTCATTGAATCCGATTCAACTAAAGTTGGAGAAACTGACACCCGCTAGCCACCTATGTGCAAAGCACGTCGGTAGAACCAGTCTCATGACCGCGGTCATGTAATGTTGGTCCGGGCCGCTTCATCCAACAATACCGCCGAATCAAGAAAAAACTAGTGACGGCAAGCAATATGTATATACCCACACCCACAACTCCTTTGTGTTCTACTCGTGCATATAATATCTACGCATAGACCTGGCTCTGATACCACTATTGGGGAACACAATATTTCAAAAAAATCCTACAATCATCCAAGATCTATCTAGGGATGCATAGCAACGAGAGGGGAGAGTATGTCTACGTACCCTCGTAGAACGAAAGCGGAAGCGTTAAGAAACGCGGTTGATGTAGTCGAACGTCTTCGCGATCCAACCGATCAAGTACCAAACGCACAACACCTCTGCGATCTGCACACATTCAGCTCGGTGATGTCCCTCATACTTTTGATCCAGTTGAGGCCGAGGGAGAGTTTCGTCAGCACGACGGTGTGTTGACGGTGATGATGAAGTTACCGGCGCAGGGCTTCGCCTAAGCACTACGACGATATGACCGAGGTGTGTATCTGTGGAGGGGGGCACCGCACACGGCTAAAACAATTGTGAACTTGTGTGTCTATGGGGTGCCCCCTCCCCCATATATAAAGGAGGGGAGGAGGGGGCCGGCCGGCCCTCATGGTGTGCCCCCAAGGGGGGATTCCTACTCCTACTAGGAGTAGGTTTCCCCCCTTTCCTAATCCTAATAGGAGGAGAAGGAAGGGGAAGAGGAGAAGAAGGAAAGGGGGGCTTCCCAATTTGGATTGGGATTGGGGGGCGCGACCCCACCTCTTGGCCGCCCCCTCTCTCTTCCACTAAAGCCCATGAAGGCCCATTGAGCTCCCGGGGGGTTCCGGTAACCCCCCGGTACTCCGGTATATGCTCGAACTCATCCGAAACTAGTCGAGTGTCCAAACATAACCTTCCAATATATCAATCTTCATGTCTCGACCATTTCGAGACTCCTCGTCATGTCCGTGATCACATCCGAGACTCCAAACTACCTTCGGTATATCAAAACACATAAACTCATAATACCGATCGTCATCGAACGTTAAGCGTGCGGACCCTACGGGTTCTAGAACTATGTAGACATGTCCGAGACACATCTCTTGTCAATAACCAATAGCGGAACCTAGATGCTCATATTGGTTCCTACATATTCTACGAAGATCTTTATCGGTCAAACCGCATAACAACATACGTTGTTCCCTTTGTCATCGGTATGTTACTTGCCCGAGATTTGATCATCAGTATCATCATACCTAGTTCAATCTCGTTACCGGCAAGTATCTTTACCCGTTCCGTAATGCAACATCCCATAACTAAATCATTAGTCACATTGCTTGCAAGGCTTATAGTGATGTGCATTACCGAGAGGGTCCAGAGATACCTCTCCGACAATCAGAGTGAGAAATCCTAATCTCGATCTATGCCAACTCAACAAACACCATCGGAGACACCTGTACAACATCTTTTTAATCACCCAGTTCCATTGTGATGTTTGATCGCACACTAAGTGTTCCTTCAGTATTCGGGAGTTACATAATCTCATAGTCATAGGACATGTATAAGTTATGGAGAAAGCAATGGCAATAAACTAAACGATCATAATGCTAAGCTAACAGATGGGTCATGTCCATCACATCATTCTCTAATGATGTGATCCCGTTCATCAAATGACAACACATGTCTATTGTTGGTGTCAAAACCGGCGGATCTCGGGTAGGGGGTCCCAAACTGTGCGTCTAAAGTCGATGGTAACAGGAGACACGGGACATGATGTTTACCCAGGTTCAGGCCCTCTCTAAGGAGGTAATACCCTATGTCCTGCTTGATTGATATTGATGAATATGAGTATTACAAGAGTTGATCTACCTCGAGATCGTAATGGCTAAACCCTAGAGGTCTAGCTTGTATGGCTATGGTAATGAATCTCCCCCTCCGGACTAAGTCCTCCGGTTTATATAGACAGCGGGAGGATCTAGGGTTACACAAGGTCAGTTACAAAGAAAGGAATCTACATATTTGGTCGCCAAGGTTGCCTTCCACGCCAAGGAGAGTCCCATCCGGACACGGGTGCAGTCTTCGGTCTTTGTATCTTCACAACCCATCAGTCCGACCCATGGTTAACAGGTCGAACGCCCGAGGACCCCTTACTCCAGGACTCCCTTATTCCAGGACACCTTAGTCCAGGACAGCCCATCAGTCCGGCCCATGGTTAACAGGGACGCATAGCAACGAGAGGGGAGAGTATGTCTATTTACCTTCGGCTTCTGTGTATCAATAACTTCAGCTTCCCGGTGTCAAGCGGATGCGAGCGTTCAGGGTGTTTTTGCACATAACACCCCGGGTGCGCGAGGGACAACGTCTATTTAATGAGACTAGATCCTAGATCCATTCAACCATCTCGCAGAGAAAATCCCCAAAGGTTGCCAGGAAAGAACATGTCTAGCATTCCCAGCTCCTCCTCCTGTCCATGCGGCCCAGAGAGAGGCGAGTGGCAGAGGTGCTCCGTATCCCACAGTCAGCTGGTGAAGCTGCAAACGCAAGGGTTTCTCCCCCCTGCGGATCTGGTCCCTGTTCGAGCAGGGTTGGCCTCCCTTGACGGCAAAACCCAGGCAGAGGATTTCCCCAATCCATCTGGGGGGAACGAGTGTGTTTCGTCCCCTATCTGCTAAGGGGCGTAGGATTTCCAATTCAACCATTTCTCCAAGGGCTTCTGGAATATTATGGCCTCCAGCTGCATAACTTTACTCCAGCCTCCATCCTGCACATTACGGGTTATGTCGCTTTATGCGAACTATTCCTGGGTTGTGAGGCCCATTTTTAAATGTGGAGAAAGTTATTCTGCCTTGTCCCATGTAACCATGAGGGGTCGATATTTGAAGTGGGCGGAGCCGAAATATGACGCATTGCCGAGACCGGATACCTATCCGGCACGCCGAAGAAGGCGTCTGAAGAGTGGACTTCCGAGTGGTTCTACATCGAGAACGTCGTACTCCCAGACCCAGCCCGGAGGGGTCTTCCTGAGTTCACAAGTGCCCCTTGAAGAAACGTTATAGCTGGCGCCCTCGGAGCCTCGGGGAGGAAGATAGTGCGGAGGTTCGCCAACTCTTGGGCAAGATAAGGGCGCTCGCCCAGTCCGGATACATGATGGTTGAAGTAATGGCGACCTCCATAGTGCGGGGAGTCCAGCCACTCCAATACAAAGGACTTCCCATGTGGCACTATAATGGGGAAGATGACACATCCCGCTGCGGCAGGAAGGGTCCAGACACCCCTGCTACCCTGGCCAAAATATTGGCCGAACTATTCAAAGGGGAGGAAGAGGAGTTCCTGCTCATCAAGCATGGGGAAGGATATTCCATGTATAGTCCTCCTAGCTGGGTAAGTTTCCAACTCCTCTGCTCTACTCATTCTACTCCTTGAGCTATGTTCAACGAACACTAACCCATCCATTTACAACACCACTGGCGAAAGATTTCTGAGGGGCTGTACAGCCCTGCCCCGCAGCCCAAGGGTCACAATCGGGACCTCGACCCCGGATTCGAAGAGGATCCGGATATATTCGTGGTGCTCGCGAATGGGGTGTTTTACCAAACGAGCTATGACGGCACAGAAGTGGCCATCATTGCCGATTATCCTGGTCTTCTCCCCACTTCACACATAAGTAATCCGGAGATATTTCATCCGAAAAAGTTTTATCATACTGCCTCACCCACTGCACTGTCCTGTGCTCAAAAGGGGAGGTGCTCGGCGCGTGATGCTGCCCCAGGGGCATCTTCGAAGAGAGTGCCCCCCATGCTGGGCAAGCCTTCGAAGAGGAAGGCAAACATAGATACGGCCGAGCCTTCATCAAAGAGGTATGGGTTTGCAAATATGCACCTTGGCAGTCACATCCAACTATGACCTTTATGTTTATCCTGTATCAAGAAAAAAGTGTGCCGGACTATATCCGGGGGTCCGGCTGGTCATACTTCCCACAGCCAGGATCCAGATCATGTCGTAAAGACGGGGGCTGATGCGGGGGTAATGCCGGGCTGTCCCCCAGCCGAGGATTTGGAGGATGTATCCGTCACTAATTCGAATCATCGGCGCTGCAGGGCCGTTTTACAAGACCCCGGCTTTTCAGAAGAAGCATTTAACGCCTTCAGCTCGGCTGATGCATACATCCAAGCTGCTCGAGATGGGCTTAACAGAGCCACAAGGAAACATTTAAAAGATGTGCGGGTAAGTTTACTTTGTCTGACTATGATAACCATATGCCAGTAGCCCCCGAGACTTGAAGTAGTTGGTACAACTAATTTAAGTATCATTGTATAACCAGGTTCTTACGAAGAAGAATGACTTGCTAGCCCAAGAGCTGGAAAATTGCCGGACACAGCTATCTGCTGCTACCGCCGAACTGGAACAACTCAAGAAGGCGTCCTCTGGTAATATTTCCCTCCATCGAGAAACAAAAAATGATATGTCAGCTGTGTTGAAGCTGCTGCTTTGTCTCATAACAGGGTCGTCAGACCAACTGGAAGAGAAACTGAAGGCTGCTCAAACGAGCGAAAAAGAGGCAAAGACACAACATGCCGCAAGCGAGCGCGTTCTGACCCGAGTTAGAGAGGAGAAGAACAAACTCCAGGATTCAAACACCAAACTGGGCGAAGAACTGAAAGATGTGAGAGCCCAGCTAGCCGACTCCGTGAAGGAGAACAAAAAGCTGCGAGGCGGCATATTCAGTACGTGGTCGAATTTACCTTATAACAGTTTGGAGGTAAAAGTAGCTAATATAGCTATGATTGCAGGTATGTTGACGGGCCGTCTCGAAGAGGAGGTGTCTGGATTATCAAGTGATCTTCTGCAAGGGTTGTCGCAATTGCACAAGCAAGCTCAGCAGGCAATGCAGAGTGTAGCCAAGGCCTTATGGCCATCCTCCTCCCCTCCAGGGAATATGGAGGAGCTTGTAGAGCTGTTCAATGGAGCGCGGCGGCGTATCCGACTATGGAAGATATCAGCATGCAGAGAGGGTGCGCGAGAGGCATGGGCCGTGGTGAAAACGCGGTATACGAAGCTGAATCCAAATCACATGGCCCGGGTCGGACCGCTAGGGTCACATGGGGAAGAAATTCCTGTTAGTTTAGTATATGACCAAGTAGAGGTGGCCGCCAGATATTCCCAATAGGATTGTAAATTAGATAGCCTGCTGGATGGTATAGAGGAGGAAATTTTTGAGTCGAAATGACTGTGTATTTTTTCGTCTAGCCAAATTGTAAAACGATTGTCATGGCAGACCTTTTCGTTTTGCCCTCTGGACCCGAACGCGCGGAGTGTTTCCGAATACCCGTGCGGCCGAATAGACCGGGGTATGCGTGGAAACTAGGCGTAGGGGTCATAGTTGCTTGAACAGACAAGTTGTATCCGGCTATTTATGTTATATTACATTATGTAAGAAACATCTTCTAGAGAGAATAGTTCCATTAAGGGTCCCTTTCCCTGGGTGTGCACGCGTTAGAGCGCATGTTCGAACTGTGATTGAAAAAATTGCAATATATATATATATCTTCTGGTGTTCGCAAACGGAGCGAATGCAAAAGCATCCTTAATTCACCGACCGAATATACCCTTAAGAATGCTAGCTTTCGGCTTCACCCAGTTTGAGTTACACATCCGGATGACCCGGCAGTAACAATCGCAGAGGTGCTCCCTTTATGCCCTAGTTAAACTAACGGGAATGTAGGGCATAAGCACAGGAGCCAAGCAACCCAGCTTGGCCAAAACTTAAGTCATATCGATGCATATAATGGCAAAGAAAAGGTACATATGGGGAAAACGCATATGTGACGAGCTTGATGCTCGGAAAATAATAATAGCAAGCTTCTGTCCAAGAAGCCCCCAGGTATGATAGACGTACATACTTGAACATGTATGCGTCGGGGGTGTGCGGTCTAACCACATGAAAGCTTTTAAGGCTAAAGTGAAAAAATGAAAAGAGAAAAAAAATGATTGAAACAATAGGGGGAAGGAGACGAACAAAGAGTTCGGTGCTAGGAATACAATCTTTGGAGTCTGGCCGCGTTCCAGGGGTTCGGCTCTAGTCAATTGTCTAACGCATTACGCAAGCGGTATGCCCCTCTGGTGAGAACTTCGTCGATGATGAAGGGACCCTCCCACTTGGGCTTGAGTTTGTCCTTTTTCTTCTCCGGCATGCGTAGAACGAGTTCGCCGACGTTATAAGTTTTGGCCCACACTTCTCTGCTTTGATACCTGCGAGCCTGTTGTTGATAAAATGCGGAACGGGCTTTTGTGATGTTGCGCTCCTCCTGTAGGGCATCTAAGCTGCCCTACCGATCGAGCTCGGCCTCTCTCTCTCTCTTTGTACATGCACACTCGAGGTGAGTCTTGAATAATGTCGCAGGGTAGCACTGCCTCTGTGTCGTACACCATGAAGAAAGGTGTGTATCCAGTAGTGCAATTGGGCGTGGTCCGCAGCCCCCAGAGTACGGAGTCGAGCTCCTCAACCCAGTGCTTGTCTGATTCTTTCAAAGACCGCACTAGTCTAGGTTTAATGCCGCTCATAATAAGACCATTGGCTCTTTTGACTTGACCGTTTGTCTGCGGATGATAGACAGAGGCATAATCGAGCTTGATGCCCAGATTAGCGGCACTAGGTTTTCACTTCGTCGGCTATGAAGTTGGAGCCGTTATCAGTGATAATGCTGTGTGGGACACCATAACGGTGTACGACGCCGGATATGAAGTCTATTACTGGCCCCAACTCGGACGTTTTAACTGGTTTGGCCTCTATCCACTTAGTGAATTTATCCACCATGACCAGCAAATATTTTTCTTATGGCTTCCTCCTTTAAGGGGTCCAACCATATCCAATCCCCAGACCGCAAAAGGCCAAGTGATGGGGATTGTTTGTAGGGCGGTGGGGGCATATGGCTTTGGCTGGCGAAGAGTTGGCATCCGACGCAACATTGGACAAGGTCCTATGCATCTGCTCGGGTCGTCGGCCAATAGAACCTTGTACGGGAGGCCTTGCTAACAAGGGCCCGAGCTGCGGCGTGGTGCCCACCGAGACCGGCATGAATCTCAGCCACGAGCTGCCGCCCCTCCTCCTCGAAGATACATGTTTGGAGGACTCCGGTAGCGCTTTTATTATAGAGCTCTCCGATGTGAACCTTGTAGGCCTTCAAACGCCAGACAATGCGGCGGGCCTCATTCTGATCCTCAGGAACGTCCTTCCTGTTAAGGTAGGCCAAGAAGGGTTCGGTCCATGGGGCAATGACTGCCATAAAGAAATGCGCCGACGGTGTTGTTTCGGTGGCTGAGCCTCTGATGATATCGGTGTGTTCGTAATCTGGAGTTGTGTTCAGATCCGGACTAGTGTTGCCGTTTTCCCCCTGCCACACCACGGATGGCTTAAAAAGCCTTTCCAGAAAGATATTAGGTGGTCACGCTTGGCGCCGATACGAGCAAGAACGGTTGCCGCTTGATTACTTTCTCGAGCCACGTGATGGAACTCGAGCCCCTCGAACCAAGCCAACATTTTTAGGACGGCATTACGATAAGCTGTCATCTTCGGATCTTTGGCATCGAACTCTCCATTTATTTGAGATATTGCAAGGTTTGAGTCCCCGCGCACTTCCAGGCGTTGTATGCCCATGGAGACAGCCATCCACAGACCGTGCAATAAGGCCTTGTATTCGGCTGCATTATTGGAGTCTATGTATAGTATTTGGAGTACATACCGAATGACGTCTCAAGTGGGGGGCCTTTCTCGAGCCACGTGATGGAACTCGAGCCCCTTGAACCGAGCCGACATTTTTAGGACGACATTACGATAAGCTGTCATCTTCAGATCTTTGGCATCAAACTCTCCATTTATTTGAGATATTGCAAGGTTTGAGTCCCCGCGCACTTCCAGGCGCTGTATGCCCATGGAGACAGCCATTCGCAGACCATGCAATAAGGCCTTGTATTCTGCTGCGTTATTGGAGTCTATGTATAGTATTTGGAGTACGTACTGAATGACGTCTCCAGTGTGGGACATCAAAACGACACCCGCTCCTAGCCCTGCCAGCATTTTGGAGCCATCGAAATACATAACCCAATTGGAATATGTGTCGTACTCTTTAGGGAGTTCAGCTTCTGTCCATTCGGCGACGAAGCCGGCCAATACTTGGGATTTAATAGCTCGATGTGGTTTGTACGTAATATCAAATGGAAGGAGCTCAATGGCCCATTTGGCAATCCGGCCCGTGGCATCGCGGTTGTTTATTATGTCATTGAGTGGTACTTCGAAAGCCACCGTGATCGAACACTCCTGGAAGTAGTGTCATAGCTTTCGGGATGCCATGAAGACCGCGTATGCTATCTTTTGATAATGGGGGTACCGGGATTTGCATGGTGTAAGGACAGTGGATACGTAGTATACTGGATTTTGAAGCGGGAATTTATGTCCGTCCTGCTCTCGTTCAACAATGAGCACGGCGCTCACCACTTGATGTGTTGTCGATATGTATAGCAGCATGGGCTCGCCGATGTTTCGCGCGGCCAGGATTGGGTTGCTTGCTAGGAGTGTTTTTATTTCTTCCAGTCTGGCTGTTGCCGCGTCTGTCCACTCGAATTGATCGGTTCACCGTAGAAGGCGATAGAGTTGCAGTGCCTTTTCTCCCAATCTGGAGATAAAGCGGCTTAGAGCTGCCATGCAACCCGCGAGTTTCTGGACTTGTTTAAGGTCTGTTGGCGTAGCCAACTATGACAGAGCTCGGATTTTGGCATGATTCACTTCAATTCCTCTATTGGAGACGATCAAGCCCAGCAGCTTTCCTGCGGGGATGCCAAAAACACATTTTTCCGGATTGAGCTTAATGTCATAAGCGCGGAGGTTGTCAAATGTGAGGCGTAGGTCATCTATTAGTGTTCCGACGTGCCTTCTCTTGATTACGACGTCGTCCACATAGGCTTCAACTGTCTTTCCGATTTGTTTCTCCAGGCATGTTTGGATCATGCGTTGGTAGGTGGCGCCGGCGTTCTTGAGCCCAAAGGGCCTGGTGTTGAAGTAGAATGGCCCATATGGGGTGATGAATGCTATTGCAGCTTGGTCGGATTCCTTCATTTTGATTTCATGGTATCCGGAATATGCGTCGAGGAAACACAACAAGTCATGTCCTATGGTAGCGTCAATGATTTGATCAATGAGGGGGAGGGGGAAGGGATCCTTAGGGCAAGCCTTATTGAGGTCTTTAAAATCGACGCACAGGTGCCAGGATTTATCCTTCTTTGGTACCATCACCAGGTTTGTGAGCCAATCCGGATGTTTTATTTCTCTAATGGATCCGGCCTCAATTAGCTTGGCTAGTTCCTCTCCCATGGCTTGACGTTTGGCTTCGGAAAAGCGCTGCTGTGTTTGTTTGACCGGTTTGTATCCCTTTAATATGTTGAGGCTGTGCTCGGCCAGTTTACGCGGGATACCTGGCATGTTAGAAGGGTGCCAGGCGAATATATCCCAGTTTTCGTGAAGAAAATCCCTTAGCGCGGCATCGACCATTGGGTCTAGTTGTGCCCTAATAGATGCTTTCTTTTGGGGGTCTGTTGGATGCACCTAGAATTTGACTATTTCTTCCGCTGGCTTGAAGGAGGTGGACTTGGGGCGTTTGTCTAAGATCACATCGTCTCTGTCCACCGTGGAGTGCAGTGCGGTTAATTCTTCGGCCGCGAGGGCTTGAGATAATGCCTCAAGGGCCAGGGATGCGGTTTTATTTTCGGCGCGGAGTGCTATGTCCGGATCACTAGCGAGAGTGATTATGCCTTTGGGCCCTGGCATCTTAAGCTTCATGTACCCGTAATGAGGTACAGCTTGGAAGCGTGTAAATGCCTCCCGTCCCAAAAGGGCGTGATATCCGCTATTGAAAGGGGCGACTTGGAAGGTTATTTCTTCGGAACGATAATTCTCTGGCATGTCGAATACCATGTTGAGTGTTATTTTTCCCGCACACCGCGCCTCCCGACTGGGAATAATTCCTCGGAAGGTCGTGCTGCTTTGCTCAATGCGGCTCCTATCTATTTCCATTTTGTGGAGTGTATCTTCGTAGATGAGGTTTAGTCCGCTGCCGCCGTCCATGATTGGACTGAGGACCAAGGCGGCTGGTGCTCGGACTGTCCTGTATTTTGGTTCGTCACCGGCATTAAAAGTTATAGCCGTGTTGTTCCAAGGGTTTATTGCTGCTATTTGACAGACTTCGGCGAGTCCGCATAGTGCTCTTTTGCACCTATTGTTTGAGGCGAATGTCTCGAAGACCGTCAGTACTTTGGGGTCGTTGTACTCTGGGGGTGTTGTTCTGGGTTATTCTTGGTGAGGATATCCTCGCCGCTCTTGGCCACTTGCCGGAGTATCCAACATGCTCTAAGGCTATGTGTTGGTATGTTATCCGGTGTTGCGTGTATTTTGCATGGCCCATTGAGCCATCCTTCCAGAACGGTTCCATGCCTCGTACTAGACTTATATTTCTTTACTATTGAACCGGGCGTGTTGCAAGGGTGCGCCCTTTTCGCCTGAATGAGGGGTTGAGTGGGGATCGATGATTCCCAACGGGCTGCTTGAGCTTTCCAAGCGCTTTCCATTGCGATGTACTTCTGTAGATAGTTCCCAAGTCAGCGAAGTGTAGGATGCGACGACAGTTGATGGCGTTGAGGATTCCTTCGTCCCTGCAATTGTTGCGGAACACTGAGATCGCTTCCTCATCGCGGTAATCTTTAATCTTGTTTTTAACAAGAAGGAATCTGGCCCAGAAGTGGTGGACCATTTCCTGAGACTGCTGTTGTATGCTCATGAGAGCGCTTGTATTCGGCTGGGTGGGTGGATTTAAATCTGAACCCTGACCCAGTTTTGGATCCAGAGTCTGAAGGTCTTCCGAACTTAATAGATCAGGCTCCGGGATATCCACTGATTTTTAGGCCCATCGTCTGATTCTATGTTCGGAGGGCAGGATGCATCTCCTCGCAGGTAGGTGTCCGGCTCTTCGAGACCGGAGATCTGGACATAGTCCATCCTTAGTATGGAGGAAGATTTGTCGACTCGCTCCTCGACTAACGCTATCTGGTGGGTGATCGGTGGAGATTTGATTTCTCTCTGATCGGGTTTAAGCCCGATTCGATCATAGTTTGTAGCGACCCCCAGGGCGGCGATGCGATCTAGGAGCTCGTTTAAGGACGAAAGCTCCGCTGGATCCATCTGCTTGGAGTGTTCGGAGTCGATACGAAGGGGGTTTTCGATTACCCGAGAGGTCATCATCGGCTTAACGACCGAACGGGCGGTCATGGTAAAACCGCCCAGCCGGAGGGTTTGGCCTGGAGCCAGCGTTCCTCCGGTGGTGATATTATCCTTGAGAACACGGCGAGACATCGATCCCTTCTTTGATGTCACAATGGAACTCTCAATGAAAGCACCAATGTCGGTGTCAAAACCAGCGGATCTTGGGTAGGGGGTCCCGAACTGTGCGTCTAAGGTCGATGGTAACAGGAGACAGGGGACACGATGTTTACCTAGGTTTGGGCCCTCTCTATGGGGGTAATACCCTACGTCCTGCTTGATTGATATTGATGAATATGAGTATTACAATAGTTGATCTACCTCGAGATCGTAATGGCTAAACCCTAGAGGTCTAGCTTGTATGGCTATGGTAATGAATCTCCCCCACCGGACTAAGTCCTCCGGTTTATATAGACAGCGGGAGGATCTAGTGTTACACAAGGTTGGTTACAAAGAAAGGAATCTACATATTTGGTTGCCAAGCTTGCCTTCCACGCCAAGGAGAGTCCCATCCGGACATGGGTGCAGTATTTGGTCTTCGTATCTTCACAGCCCATCAGTCCGGCCCATGGTTAACAGGCCGGATGCCCGAGGACCCCTTAGTCTAGGACTCCCTTAGTCCAGGACCCCTTAGTCCAGGACAGCCCATCAGTCCGGCCCATGGTTAACAGGGATGCATAGCAACGAGAGGGGAGAGTATGTCTACGTATCCTCGTAGACCGAAAGCGGAAGCGTTAAGAAATGCGGTTGATGTAGTCGAACGTCTTCGCGATCCAACCGATCAAGTATCGAATGCATAACACCTCCGTGATCTGCACACGTTCATATCGGTGACGTCCCTCGTACTCTTGATCTAGTTGAGGCCGAGGGAGAGTTTCGTCACCACGACGGCGTGTTGGCGGTGATGATGAAGTTACCGGCGCAGGGCTTCGCCTAAGCACTACGATGATATGACCGAGGTATGTATCTGTGGAGGGGGGCATCGCACACGGCTAAAACAATTATCAACTTGTGTGTCTATGGGGTGCCCCCTCCCCCATATATAAAGGAGGGGGGAGGGGCCGGCCGGCCCTCATGGTGCGCCCCCAAGGGGGGATTCCTACTCCTGCTAGGAGTAGGTTTCCCCCCTTTCCTAGTCCTAATAGGAGGGGAAGGAAGGGGAAGAGGAGAAGAAGGAAAGGGGGCTTCCCAATTCGGATTGGGCTTGGGGGGCGCCCCCCCACCTCTTGGCCGCCCCCTCTCTCTTCCACTAAAGCCCATGTAGGCCCATTAAGCCCCCGGGGGGTTCCGGTAACCCCCCGGTACTCCGGTATATGCCCGAACTCATCCGAAACCAATCTTCATGTCCAAACATAACCTTCTTATATATCAATCTTCATGTCTCGACTATTTCAAGACTCGTCGTCATGTCTGTGATCACATCCGGGACTCCAAACTACCTTCGGTACATCAAAACACATAAACTCATAATACCGGTCGTCATCGAACATTAAGTGTGCGGACCCTACGGGTTCGAGAACTATGTAGACATGACCAAGACTCATCTCCAGTCAATAACCAATAGCGGAACCTGGATGCGCATATTGGTTCCTACATATTCTACGAAGATCTTTATCGGTCAAACCGCATAACAACATACGTTGTTCACTTTGTCATTGGTATGTTACTTGCCTGAGATTTGATCGTCGGTATCATCATACCTAGTTCAATCTCATTACCGACAAGTATCTTTACTCGTTCCATAATGCAACATCCCATAACTAACTCATTAGTCACATTGCTTGCAAGGCTTATAGTGATGTGCATTACCAAGAGGGCCCAGAGATACCTCTCTGACAATCGGAGTGACAAATCCTAATCTCGATCTATGCCAACTCAACAAACACAATCGGAGACACCTGTAGAGCATCTTTATAATCACCCAGTTACTTTGTGGCGTTTAATAGCACACTAAGTGTTCCTTCGGTATTCGGGAGTTGCATAATCTCATAGTCATAGGAACATGTATAAGTTATGGAGAAAGCAATAGCAATAAACTAAACGGTCATAATGCTAAGCTAACGGATGGGTCATGTCCATCACATCATTCTCTAATGATGTGATCCCGTTCATCAAATGACAACACATGTCTATGGTTAGGAAACTTAACCATCTTTGATTAACAAGCTAGTCAAGTAGAGGCATACTAGGGACACTCTGTTTGTCTATGTATTCACGCATGTTCTAAGTTTCCGGTTAATACAATTCTAGTATGAATAATAAACATTTATCATGATATAAGGAAATATAAATAACAACTTTATTATTGCCTCTAGGGCATATTTCCTTCAACTAGGAAGTCGGCCAGCGCTTGGGATTAGATGGTGGTGCGGGGCTGGTAGAGGATGGTGTGGGGAGGCAGCTCAATTGCCCACTTTGCCACCCGGCCTGATGCATCCCTGTTTCCTATGATCTCGGCAAGGGGCAGTGTAGACGGCCGTGATGGTGTGCTCCTGGAAGTACTGCTTGAGCTTCTTGGCTGCAAAGTACACGCCGTAGCACATCTTCTGACAGTGGGGGTAGTTCTGCTTCGAAGTGGACATCACCTTGCTCAGGTTATAGACCGGCCTCTAGACCGGCTGGACCTTGCTATCTTCTGGTCGCTCAACCACGATCATGGTGCTGAACACCCAGCTGGTAGCGGCGATGTAGAGGAACATGGGCTCCTTAGCAGCCGAAGCGGCCAGAACAGGTGGCATGGACAGCATCTGCTTGAGCTGGAGGAAGGTCTCGTCCGCCTAGTCGGTCCACTCGAAGCTTGTGGTCTTCTTCATCAATTGGTACAGTGGGAGGGCCTTCTTGCCCAGCCGACTGATGAACCGACTGACAGATGCCAAGCACCCGATGAACTTCTGGACGTGCCGCAGTCGAGTCGGCCTCTACATCCGCTCGATGGCCTTGATCTTCATAGGGTTGCACTTGATGCCGCGCTCAAAGACGAGGAAGCCAAGGAGTTAGCCGACTGGTACTCCAAAGACACATTTCTCCGGGTTGAGCTTGATTTGGAAACGGTGCTAATTGTTGAAGGTCTCCTTGAGATCCCCTCGAAGGGTGCCATGCTTCTTCGTCTTCACCACAATATCGTCTACATAGACATGGGCATTTCTGCCGAGTTGCATGAGGAGGCACTTCTGCATGCAACGCTAGAAGGTGGCGTCAACATTTCTCAAGCCGAACGTCATGGTCAAGTAGCAGAAGGCTCCGAATGGTGTGATGAAGGTGGTCTTCAGCTGGTCAATCGGGTTCAGCTTGATCTGGTGGTAGTTGGAGTAGGCGTTTGTCGGCGTTCTGGGAATGGGGGTCCCCAGACTTCCCTGCCTGCGGCCTGTGGCGTGGCTCGAAAGGGTGGCCCAGCATGGCCCATCTTCATCACCCCAGCCAAGAACAGACCCTCGCGAGGCTGTTCTTCCTTGTATTGCTCATCATCATCAGCCCAAGAGGCAATCCACCACACCACACACTGGAGTAGGGTATTACACCACAATGGTGGCCCGAACCAGTATAAACCCTGTGTCTCTTGTGCTGTTCTTCCCATAGCTTAGATCTTAGCGAGGCGGAGGGGTGCAGGTAGGTGGGAGATGAAATCTCCGCGCGCACCCCAGTGTTTGAACCTCAAGGGTCTGCCGGAACCCGAAACCCGATATTTGGCGCGCTAGGTAGGGGGTGCGCCGGAATCCATCTTCTACCGCTTCGTGCCCCGTCGCGTCGTCATCACCATGTCTGGCGACCAGGCGGGCAACCCAGATCCATGGGCGGCGTTGCCCGCCCGCGCAGAGCTGCTCGCCTCGGGCGACCCCGTGCCCCAGGCAGCTCGCGGTCCGCAGGGCGCTGCGGGCCGTGGGCGACGCGGACAGGCTTCGACAGCTCTCACACCGCGGCAGGTGCGGTCGGCAGCAAGGGCCTCCAATCACGCCGCGACGACGACACCGTACACCCGCCGGGAGCAGGCGAACTCGAGGGCCGCGCTCACGGTGGCCCGAGAGCTACTGTAGTGCAGGCTGCTGGAGGGCGGCCGCGACGTGCTGCTGGAGCGGGTGGCAGAGCTCCTGGGCTTCGCCGCCTCGGGGGCTCACCCCTTCTGCACCCAGCTCCCATCTCAAGCCCAGGGCGGCCCGCGCGGGGGCTCCGCGCGCGCCCGCGGGCTGCAAGGCTACTCCAACACCAGCGAAGCTGTCAGCACCGGACCGGCGGCGGCGCTGCCCCCGCTCCCGGTCCGTGAAGAAGAAGGACTCGACGCGACCCGCGGCCCCAGTGGACAGCCGCGCTGCCACCCCACGGTGGGCGCGTCAGGCAGGACCGCGTGGCACGCGGAGCACTACGGCGTGGCCTTCGGGATGATGGCGCCTGAGGAATACGTGCCCCTCATGATGGACCAAGGACACCCTCACGAGAGCGAACAAGGCTCGCTCCTCAGCCCAAGATGGGGGGACGAGGCGCCAGAAGCTGAGCCCTTCCAGGAGTCCCAGGACGGTCCCGCTGGACACGCTGGAGGCAACCATTATCGGGTACCGCTAATTCTTCAGGAGCAGGCATACGCTAACCATGGATCGCATGAGGTGCAGGTCGCCATAGCAAGCAGCTGCCCCGCTCCCACAGTCTCCTACCCCTCGGAAGGAGGGCGCAGGGGGCTGCAGGAGAGGGGCCGAGATCCGACATCGCCACCGCGGCATTTGGAGCAAGGTGTTCTCAGGAGGTAGGCCCTCTGCTGGGGAGGTGCCTCAGGGCCTGCCCCTGGCGGAGGACCCGTGGTCGTCGGGGGAACCGCTGGCGACCGCTCTACCCCATCGGTGGTGTCCTAGTTTCCGGTCGTCGTTGATGGCACTAGAGTGTGGCGCAAGGCGGGGCCCTCATCTGGCGATATGAAGCAAGGCCGGTACCTGTGAAGAAGGCCCAGTGCCTGTGAAGCTCGCCGCCCCATGACACTCTCACGTAATAATGAGTGGGGATGTACATGCCCCGGAGTCTCAGGGCTGCCGGCCTCAGGCCCTGGGGCTCCCTCCCACGCCCAGTGGCAGCACTTAGCTCCGCGCTGGTGAGAAGATGTCCAAGACTAGATTAGGTGCCGGACGCGGCCTTTTGTCTGCTTTCGTTGCTTTTCCCTTTGGTTGTCGCTTTCCCCCGCTGGATTCAAGTTGGATTCGAATTTGAGATTTGCGTGTGTTCAGGGAAGGGGTGCTTAGTCTCGTTCGAGCAATTTCTCGCGTTTTGGTTACCACTTTGCCTCAGCTGCCTCCCCTCATGAGCCCCTCGCGAGCTGGGTCAGGCCTAGCTTGCGCGCAGCCCAGACTGCCGCCGCCGCGTCCTCTTAGGAGGGTGTTTTACTGCAGGTCCTACGGATCCAATCAGGGAACACTTGGAACACCACAACCTCCCACAGGCTACCTCAGGGCCAGCACGGGACCAAGGTAAACTAGCCGACCAGCGCGTCGCTTAAGCCAACCACTTGGCGCGGGCGCATGGGCAATGTAGCGTCTACTAATACGATGAACACAAGTTTTACATAAGGGGCTCCCCCTCCAAAATGCTCTCACCGCCATCAGGACAAAACCTGAGTTCTATTCATGCAGGGTAAGGAAGTAGGAACGATGCACAATCAGTCGGATAAATCCCCCAATGTGTCCTTAGGAGCACCACCCGAGCCGCTGCTGGCGTCGCTGGACTCGCCATCGCTGTCCGTGTCACCACTAGCGGCGTCAGGGCCGTGCACCACACCGCCCTCGTCGGCAGCCACGGTCACGCCGTCGTTGTCTGAAGCGAAGGCCCTGGTAAGAGCATCCACATTGTCTTCCACCTAGTGCGCCGGGTCATCTCGGACGGCCTGGGGGACTGGGGCGATGGTGGCGTCGAAGTCGAAGTGGGGATCCATGTTTCGGAGATGGCTGAAGACGCGAGAAAAGGCGCGCCCGAGCAGGGCGCGGCTCCTTTCCTCCACCAACCTGTCAGCCCTGACCGACCACGCCTCCAGCTGCGTCACCACGTCAGTGAAGAACTGAAGATTGCCGGCGTAGTTGACTGCGTGCGGCTCGCCAACAGCCGCCTCGCAGATGTTGCCCAAGGCTGTGTTGGCTCTCTCCTGGAGCGTGGTGAGCATGGGGCCGTGCTCATGCTCCAGGATCCGCCGCTGACGTATCTCGTCCGCATTCTGGCGCGCGACGACCTCAGCCTCCTCCACCCGCTGGCGGAGAAGGAGCACCTCGGCCTGGGAGGTGGTTAACTCACCTTGCGCCACCTCAAGGGCGGCCCATAAAGCATCGGCCCTCCGCGTCGCCTCCTCCAGCTTGGCCCTCAAGGCAGCAGTCCTGCCTTCAGCTTCGGCCCGGATCAACCCCAGCTTCTCTTCGAACTCGTGCTCGAGGTTCAAATGCGCCATCGTCACTCGACGTCCGACCTCCTCCAGGACACGGGCTTCCTGTGCAGCGACATCATCCTCCGCCTGCGTCACCAAGCGCTCCCTCGTCTCCAGACGCTCGTACTCACGGGTACGTTCGGCGGCTTCCAGCGTCAGCGCCTCCTCACGCTTCTGGAGGTCTGCTGAGTCGCCAGAGGCCACCTTCATCGACGCGAGGGCTGCCTCGCGCAGCTCCACCTGCTCCTCCAGTGAGTGGCACCAGGCCAGGAGCTCCCGAGCCCGCTCCTCCGCTGCCATTCGCCACCGGTCAGCTTCCCGGGCCTCCTCAGCGGCCCAAGATCGGGCCTCCCGAGAGGCCACCAGCGACGCCTTGGCCTCTGCATCGTCAAGATCGTGCTGACGGCGTGCAATGGCGATGGCGCCCTCCAGCTCGCGCCTCTCTGCAGCCAGGGGCAGGCCCTCAGCCTCAAGGCGCGCATCTTCATCAGCAAGCTCCTCACCAAGCAGGCTTACCGCGTCAGCCACCCTTCGAAGGAATCCTTGGCGGAGAGCGCGACGCTCCCGAGCGCGCTCGAGCATGTCTTCCACGCCATCATCTTGTCGGATTTCGGGTTCCGGCAGACCCTTGAGGTTCGAACACTGGGGTGCGCGCGGAGATTTCGCCTCCTACCTACCTGCACCCCTCCGCCACGCTAGGATCAAAGCTATAGGAAGAACAGCACAAGAGACACAGGGTTTATACTGGTTCGGGCCACCGTTGTGGTGTAATACCCTACTCAAGTGTGTGGTGTGGTGGATTGCCTCTTGGGCTGATGATGATGAACAGTACAAGGAAGAACAGCCTCGCGAGGGTCTGTTCTTGGCTGGGGCGATGAACTGCTGGGAGGAGTTCAGCCACCTTTCTCTCTCTCTCTCTCTCTCTCTCTCTCTCTGTTTCTAACCTCTCTAATGAGCCTCTTTATTCCTACAACCCCAGAGACCCTTTTTTTCTAGCTATGTGGGTGGCTGGTCCTATTTATAGAGGCCCTGGTCCTCTTCCCAAATATCGAGCGGGAAGGGAGCCAACAATGGTGGGCTAATTTGAAGGGGGACAGCAAGTATCAGCTATCCTGACAAAAGTAGTCTTCGCCTACGCAAAGCTCTGGTGATGACGCCGTCTTGGGCTCCACGGTGACCTCCGTCTCGTAGTCCTCCTGGTCTTGGTCTCGTTGCACCGAAATGGCAACCTTTGCCTGATGCCTCGGTACTATGCGGCTGCGCTTGCCCCCTTTGCACCAAAGAAGAAAGGAGGACGCTGCGCGGGCTGGCACCCGCCTGGCGCCCTGAGTCGTCATGGCTTGTGTCACGAGCACCTCGCGAGGTACCCCGCCTTGATCTCTCTGCCTCCACGTGAGCCAGCCTGACGAGGCCATGCCTGAGGAAGCTCCGTGTCGTCCGCCCCGCGAGGCTTGGCCCCTCGCGAGGGTCTTGAGTTTGTATTGGTGAAGATGGGCCGTGCTGGGCCCCCCTTTGAGCCACGCCGCAGGCCGCTGGCAGGCAAGTCTGGGGACCCCCATTCCCAGAACGCCGACAGTAGCCCCCAGGCCCAAGGCGCGCCCGAACTTGGCCGTGCAGGGAGGCGGAAGGGCAAGAGCGAAGCGCCGCGGGCCCTAACAGCCTGCGGCCTTGGGCGCCGCGTGGCGGTTGACTGGACGTGGGCGCCTCCACTTTCCCACTGCGCCTCGGCAACTGCACGGATTGGACAAGTCCCTCCATGCAAAACGGGTCATGATTACCTGCGATCGTGGAGGTCAGCGGTTGGCCTCCGCCGGTTATAAGTACGGAATGTCGTGTGCCCTTCCAGTCCATCCCTCCTTGCTTCTCCTTCTTCCTGATTCTTGCTCCGTTTTGCCATGATGGCTCCGATCCGCCGGTTCTCAACGGCAGAGAAGGGAAAGGCTCCCCGAGAGGGACCAGACCCACTTCCGCCGAAGAAACGGCATGTCCACCGTGGCCCGGACAAGGGGGCCCTTCAGGTGGTGTCGAGGCCTTGGGGCGAGCGGGCGCCGCCGGGGTTCCCGCTTCCATTGTACGCCCACGTCGAGGGCCCCGAAGGAGCTGATGCTGGCCGCCACGGGCGGCGCCGCCGTCAGCGCCAGCGGGTCACGAAGGTGTGGGTCGTCCCTCCTGGGGCCCACACCGAGGGCTCCTCCCAAGAGTTCGTGCTCCACATCTCCATTCCTCTTCAGTCTTGGATCCGCCTTCCTCCCTTCTTTGCCTCCTTCATCCTGCAGGGGGAGCCCTTGGAGCTCTGGCTGCAGCACGCCGGCTGCAGCACCCTCATGACCGAGGCAGAGGTCGCGATCGTCGCCCGGGGCGAGGTCTACATGACTCGGGGCTGGAGAGACATCAGCCGGGTTTGCAGGACAAGGGGCGTCTTCGCAGTCCACTTGGACTACTACGGTGCTTCGGTGATGCTCTTCAAGGTCTTCGACGCGAACGGACGCCGGCTAGAGTGCTGCCCTGGTGAAGGCGGCCAGGGCCCTGCTGCACGAGGACTGGGCTCGCCAACCGCTCCCTTGGCGGTTCCTCAGGCGGTGGAGACGTCGGAGGCTCCAGCGACTCCGGCGAGCCCTTCGCGACTCCGGAGACGAGCGATGACAGCTACGAGCCCCCAAGCCAACGCCGCTCCCGGAGCAGGGCAGGCTTGTCAGGCCGCCGCCGACACTGATCTGGATGGGGTTGGCGTCGGTGCTTGACGGCCCACTGTTGATGATGGCGTCTTTTGTAGCGATGCGCATAGTTTGCGTCTCTTTAGGATCTCTTCCCTGCGAGGAACCAAAAACGCGCCCTGTGGGGGCTTGTAAGGTGCCTGTGATCCTGTTTTGTTAATATAACCCTTGTCATAGATTTGCGCGAGTTGCTCATCCCGTCTTAGCTCGGTCCTCCCTTTCGAACCTCACGAGGGCTGGTGCTCTGCGCCGACAGGTCCCAGTCCCAAGGCGGCTTCAGCCGTCACTGGTATGCCAGGTCGCGATGCGTGGTCAAGGCCAGGAGGTGAGCGACCCAGAGTCCGGTAAGAGCCCCTGAGTCGTGATGCTCAGGAGGTCCCCTTTGGTGCCCAAGCAGCCGTCGTTCGGTGAGAAAGGGGAGCGACGTCGCTAACATGGGATAGCATTAGGTGCGGGGATTGTGCCACGGTAGCTGGTGCTTTCGGGTGATGACTTATCTCGAGGATCAGGGGCCGCTCTCTGGTGTGTGGCCGAGTTCGTGCATCGGCAGGCGCGAGGTTGCTCGGCAAGGTCCTCGTGTGTCTCTCCCCTCTCGCCTTTGCTCCCCTTTCTGCTCTACGTCCTCGGGTCCCGGCCCTCGAGCGAGTCTCAGTTGTCGCTGGTATGCCAGGTTGCGATGCCGTGGTCAAGGCCAGAGGGTGAGGGCTGGAGAGCCAGTAGGAGCCCTGAGTCGCGATGCTCAGGCACCCCCCCTTTAACGTGCAAGCGGTTTGCGTGGACGAGAGCGAAGGAGACACAGCAAGAGCCTCGCCTGACGCAGCTCCTTCAGGAGGTCCTGCAGGTCCATCATAGAAAGAGCAAGGAGTTGCCATAACAATTGACAGTCAGCCGTTGGTTGCTTCCGAAGGGTAGTGAGGCACTGAAGGCTTGACGAGGTGACGCTATGCGGGGCTGCCGCGGCCAGAGCTCAGCCATCCAGGTTTGTCGGTGTTGCAGGGACGGACCCATGCGCAAGCGTCGTGCCGTTCGGGAGAAGCTCCATTAGTTGGCGTCAGCTGAGCAGGCAACTAGGTAAAACACATTAGCCGCGAAGGAGTGGATTCGTTCAAATGGATGCGGAGATCACTGGGTCAAGCCCGAGCGACTTGGGGGTCATACTGGCCGAGGGGCGCCCCCAACAAGGTAAGCCAACAACATGGAATGAAAAGGGATACACGCCGCAGGGACGGACCCACGCGGCCTGGGAATAATGCAGCACTGGGGGCGCTCCCAACCGGAAGTGAAACTTGAAAGATGTCACCTGATGACGCTGAAGACGAAGGGGTGTTGGTGTAGCCAGCTCGGTGGGCTGCGGAAGCCGATCCTCATGAGCCCCCAGGCCCAGGGGCCTCGGGAGGCTCCGGAGGCACTGGCGGTTCCTCGCGGGCCATCTCCATCTCCGCCAGGGCTGCGGAGCGCCTGGCTTCTTGTGCCTCCGTGGTGCTCCTCGTGAGGCGCTGGTGCGTGTCAGCTGCGCTCGGAAAGCCGTAAGGCATGCGAACATAGTTGTGGGGTGGACCTCCGCAGCGCCCCACTCGCGAGGGGCAGAGGCGCTCCAGGGAGGCGACTCGGTTGAGCCCTGGTACGTCGATGCAGACGCGCAGCCCACCATCCTCGCCTGGATGGGGAGCCACTGCTGGTAGGCGACAGCCACCTCTCATGACTCTTGACTCCTGTAGCTCCTGAATGGCCTTGCTGACGAACTCCTGTGGGTCTGGATCTCCTTTCATCGCTCCTTCTTGAGGGAAACATGCTTCAAAACACGCCTCCATGTGGTGCCCCAGCGCCTCCGTCGTGACCCTTACTAGGTCGGTGGCCCTCCAGGGGAGAGCCCCCGAGCCCTGCCTGAGGAGGGCGCCGGGCGCGCTTTCCTATGCGATGGAAGGAGGTTCACCCTGGGCAGGCACAGGCCCAGAGGGGCCAGCCGCTGGAGGGGCCAGGCCGGACGATGTCTTCTTCTTCTTGGGGGCGGCCTCGGGAAGCCTCCTGCTTCCGCGATCCGAGTCTTCCAGTGATGCGGCGTGAAAGGCTCGCTCTAGGGAACACACCACGTCCTTCTCTTCACAGGGCACCGTGATGACTCCGCCGCTTCCTGGCATCTTGAGGACGTTGTAGCCGTGGTGAGTTACGGCCATGAACTTGGCCAGCGCTGGGTACCCAAGGATGGCATTATACGGCAGGCGGATGTGAGCGACGTCGAAGTCGATGAGCTCGGTGCAGTAGTTGTCGCGTGCCCTGAAGGTGACAGGGAGGAGAACCTGCCCAATCGGGACCGTGGAGTCGTCGGTGATGCCGGAGAAGGGCTTGGTTGGCTGAAGTTGGCTGTAGGGCACTTGGAGGTTGTTGAATATCTCTACGGATAGGACGTTGAGCCCTGCCCCGCCATCCATGAGGGTCTTGGTGACCACCATGTTGCTGATGATTGGGGAACAAAGCATCGGGAGGACTCCAGCTGTAGCCGCACACTTGAGTTGATCTGCTGAGCTGAATGTGATGGCGCACGCCGACCACCTGAGAGGGCGCGTGGCTTCGAGCCTGGGGAGGACTGTGTTCACTTCGCGGGCTAACTGCTTGAAGATGCGTTGAGAAGCTGGGGCTTGAGCTCCGCCCAGGATGCAGGCGATCGCGCGCGGCTCCTGGAAGCCCCCAGCCTCCTCATCCTGGTGGCGGTCCTTGTTTCTCCTTGGCTGTGGCGGCAGCGGTGGGAGCCCTGCGTTGCCTTGCGGGCGATCCTCGCGAGGATGATCCCTCCAGCCTCCCTCGCGAGGTGGGTCTTGCTAGCGATCCTCGCGAGGTTGGTCGCGCCACCCCTGGCGCGGGCCACGATCTTCCCAGCGTCTTGCGTTCCTTCCTCCTCCTCGGCCGTATCCCCGGTCACCACGGTCAGGGTGACGGCCGATCCTTCCTTCTCGCACGGCTTGGAGTTCTTGGCATTCACTGGTGTTGTGGGTGTGGAGGTCGTGGTACACGCAGTACCGGCTGCCCTTGGGACGTTCGGGCTGATCTCTGCCCCGCTTGGTGTCTGGTTCTGCCGTGAGCACGGCAGCCCCCTTGCGCTTCACTTCCTTGGCCTTGAGCTTCTTCTCTTCTGGGTCTACAGAAGGCAGCTCGAGGAGGGAGAGACGCCCTTCCTCAGCCCTGGCGCACTTGTTCGCCAAGTTGAACAGCTCAAAGGAAGTGCACAGGTCTTCATGCATCGCCAGTTCCTCCTTCATCATGACGTCACGCACGCCGTCGGAGAAGGCTGAGATGATGGCCTCTTCAGTTACCTTGGGAATCTTGAGGCGTGCGTTGTTGAAGCGCTGGATGTACTTCTGCAGGGTCTCACCAGGTTGTTGCTTGATGCGGCGCATGTCGCTCACGGCAGGTGGCCGGTCGCGAGTACCTTGGAAGTTGGCGATGAAGCGGGTGCGCATCTCTTCCCAGGAAGAGATTGTGCCTGGAGCCAGGTTCAGGAGCCAGGTGCAGGCCCCGTCCTTGAGCGCCATGGGAAACCAGTTCGCCATGACCTTCTCGTCTCCGTTGGCAGCTTCGATGCCCAGCTCGTAGAGCTGGAGGAACTCCGCAGGGTCGGCCGTGCCGTCGTAGCGAGGAGGCAGGTCCGGCTTGAACTTGCCTGGCCACGCGACACTGCGCAGCTCGGTGGTGTAGGCGCGGCAGCCTGCTGTGGCCACGGGAGGCCTTGGGTGATGGAGAGCCTGGTCTTGCATGTCCCCACGCGCCGGAGTAGGAGGATGGTCGCGACGTGCTGGAGCAGGGAGCGCCCGGGCAGCTTCTAGCTGGCGAGGGACTTCTTGGCAGCTCTGTTCTTGCTGCGCTGGCACCTGACGGAGCAGGTTCCGCCCAGGGGCCGCGCGCCTTGGTGCCATGGCGTTTCTTGGGGAGGAGGCGGCCGGGGCGCCGCCGGAGCCTCGTCGCCCGTGCGGGGCGGGGTGCGATGCAGCGGAACGGACGACGCAGAAGAACCCCCTGCAGCGCGGACGAGCTCAGCGACGTGGCCGAGCCATTCTTCGTAGACGTCGTCGACGGGACGGTAGCGCAGGAGCTCGTTCGCCGCGATGAGTGCAGCCCGAGCCTCCATGGGCACGCGGAGCACGCGGGACGAAGATCCAGCTGGGGCGAGCGAGGGAGTTGCGGTGCGGCCGTCTTGGTGCACGGATGGATGCTGAGACGATGCCTGCTGCTCGTCCCCCGCCGGGCCGGTGGCGGCGTTGATGGCAGGTGATGGGGAACGGCGAGGACGCCCGCCGATAGGGGCTTTCTGGGCGACGCGGGAAGCGAGGGCGGCCCGGCGCTCCGCGTGGGCCCGACGTGCGTTAGACATGAGCGCGATGGTCAGAGGAGAACGGGGAGGTGGAAGACGAATTCCGGCGCACCCCTACTTGGCGCGCCAAATGGCGGATTTCAGGTTCTGGCAGACCCTTGAGGTTCGAACACTGGGGTGCGCGCGGAGATTTCGCCTCCTACCTACCTGCACCCCTCCACCACGCTAGGATCAAAGCTATGGGAAGAACATCACAAGAGACACAGGGTTTATACTGGTTCGGGCCACCGTTGTGGTGTAATACCCTACTCCAGTGTGTGGTGTGGTGGATTGCCTCTTGGGCTGATGGTGATGAACAGTACAAGGAACAACAGCCTCGCGAGGGTCTGTTCTTGGCTGGGGCGATGAACTGCTGGGAGGAATTCAGCCACCTTTCTCTCTCTCTCTCTCTCTCTCTCTCTGCTTCTAACCTCTCTAACGAGCCTCTTTCTTCCTATAACCCCAGAGACCCTTTTTTTTCTAGCTATGTGGGTGGCTGGTCCTATTTATAGAGGCCGAGGTCCTTTTCCCATATATCGAGCGGGAAGGGAGCCAACAATGGCGGGCTAATTTGAAGGGGGACAGTAAGTATCAGCTATCCTGACAAAAGTAGACTTCGCCTGCGCAACGCTCTGGTGATGACGCCGTCTTGGGCTCCACGGTGACCCCCGTCTCATAGTCCTCCTGGTCTTGGTCTCGTTGCACCGAAATGGCAACCTTTGCCCGATGCCTCGGTACTACGCGGCTGCGCTTGCCCCCTTTGCACCAAAGAGGAAAGGAGGACGCTGCGCGGGCTGGCACCCGCCTGGCGCCCTGAGTCGTCATGGCTTGCGTCACGGGAAACTCGCGAGGTACCCCGCCTTGATCTCTCCGCCTCCTCGCGAGCCAGCCTGACGAGGCCGTGCCTGAGGAAGCTCCGTGTCCTCCGCCCCGCGAGGCTTGGCCCCTCACGAGGGTCTTGAGTTTGTATTGGTGAAGATGGGCCATGCTGGGCCCCCCTTTGAGCCACACCGCAGGCCGCAGGCAGGCAACTCTAGGGACCCCCGTTCCCAGAACACGGACACATCTGCCCCAAGCAAGCGCCGGGGGCCACGAATCAGCACTCCCCCTCCGGGCTGGGGGCTGGGGGCTGGCACCCTCGTGACGGCCGGGCACGCCACGCCAGAAGCCCGGCCTGGAGCCAACCCGTCCCCATGTGAAGAGCGCAGGGAGCGCCTCAGCCAATCGCAGTCCACGACCAGGCGAGAAGCCCACGGCAGGCTGGCTATGCCACGAGAAGGCATGCGGAAGAAGATCGCGAGGTGCGCAAGGCCATGATGCGCCTCAGGACGGTTCGCCTCTTCAATCGCCCTCACCATAAGGGCTCTGCTGCTCGGGGCGCTTGAGGGCGATGGAGGGGGCGAAGCCAAGGGGGATGGCACCTTAGCCATCTCCGCAAGCTCGGCTGGAAGAGGCCTGCGGAGCGAGGGTCAGTAAAAGCAACAGAAGGATCGGGAGCTGGGAAAGGAGAAGGCTTACTCATCAGTGGCGAAGTACTTCCTACGCTTCAGTGGGCGACAAGGGTAATCGTCGCCCAGGGTCTCCTTCTCTTCCGGAGGGCCTCAACGTCCACGCGGAAGCGGCCCAAGAGTTGGGCACAGGGATCAACCTGCGACGAAGACGGAGTGTCAAGGCGATCTGCGTCAGGGGCGCCTGCCTGATGCGCGCTGCCAATCGCCTCGCCAAGAGAAGCAGCTGGAACCTCAGGGTCCTCATTCACAGGCGCTGAGGGCAGCTGCTTGCCACCCTCAGCCTCAGCGACACGGGCCCCAAGAGCTGCTCCCTCATGAGCATCGCCCTGCACTGTCACCCCGCCGGGAGCCCCCTCGGCCTCTGGCGCCTCATGCCTCCCTGCTCCGCCGCTTGACGAAGAGTCGCCGTGGCCGACTGGAAGGGCAGTCCCCATCACTGGGTTCTCGCGAGGTCCCTGGAGGCCGGCGGGGCGCGACCCCCACTCATCAAAGATAGGCATCTGCTTCACAAAGTCGCCCCTGCTCTGGCAGAGGTACAGCAAGGCCCCTCCCTGCTGGATGCTGCCAGGGTTGGGGTCCCCAGTCAAGGTCAAGAGCGCTGTCCTCAGCACTTCAGGAGTCAGGTCCTCTTCCTGGAGCCTCGTACGATCATCGCGCCCGCTGAAGGCCCACATCCAGCGGGAGTGGCGCTGGAGAGGAGCAACGCGGTGTAGCAGGAACTCCTTCACCACCTTGGGCGCTGTCACGCCAAGCGACCTCAAGAACACGAAGCGGTGCCAGACGAAGACGAGCCGGGGGCTCTCAAGCGTCTCCTGGCACCAGCCCGAATTGGTGACAGCAGGCGAAGTTGGCTCCGATAGCAGGGGGCTGGGCACCCCTGCATCCACATACAGCCACCGCTCACAGAACCCAGCCGCGGGCAGAGGGAGCTTGAAGTCAATCCCAGAAGCCGCTGTCTCGGATGCGGCAATGAAGCTCACGCACGCCCAGCATTGGGTAGGGTCGACAAGGCGCAGCGAGAAGAAGTGGCGCAGCAAGGCAACCAAAGGAAGGATGCCCATCATAGCCTCGCAAACAAAGGCGAAGACCGAAAGGAGGGTGATGGATTCAGGACCCAGATGCATCATGTGGATCTGATAGTGGGAAAGCACGGCACTGAAGAAATCAGAAAAGGGAGGAACTAGACCCGCCCACAGGGCGTCGGCGAAATACGGGCCTCGGTGACTATCCTGTCGATGGAGAAGTGGGACGCGGGCCAGGCCGTCGTCCTCCCGCTTTCGTTGAAGATAGTGGCCAAAGCCAAGCTGACCTTGCCCAAGCCCTCGGCGGGGGCCGCCAACGGTGGTGGGCAAGGCGGAGGCATGGGTTTCTTCCCTCTTCCCTTCTTCGTCAGAGCCATGGCGATGGGAAAGGGGGGGGGGAAGGTTCGAGATTAGGTTGAAAACAGAAGCTGGAGTTCGAGCGGAGGAAGGATAGAGGGCGCTCGAGCAACAGAAAGGGGAGCGGTTGTGTACAACTACGAGTCTGCCTAGCACGGTGCAAAATAAGGGGGCGTGGGGGAACAGTGCCGCCCACGTCCAATCAACCGCCACGCGGCGCCCAAGGCCGCAGGCTATTAGGGCCCGCGGCGCTTCACTCTTGCCCTTCCGCCTCCCTGCACGGCCAAGTCCGGGCGCGCCTTGGGCCCGGGGGCTACTATCGGCATTCTGGGAACGGGGGTCCCTAGACTTGCCTGCCTGCGGCTTGCGGCGTGGCTCGAAAGGGGGGCCCAGCACGGCCCATCTTCATCAACACAGACCCAAGACCCTCGCGAGGGGCCAAGCCTCGCGGGGCGGACGATGTGGAGCTTCCTCAGGCACGGCCTCACCAGGCTGGCTCGCGAGGAGGGGGAGAGATCAAGGCGGGGTACCTCATGAGGTGCCCGTGACGCAAGCCATGACGACCAAGGGCGCCAGGCGGGCGCCAGCCCGCGCAGTGTCCTCCTTTCCTCTTTGCTGCAAAGGTGGCAAGTGCAGCCGCGGAGTACCGAGGAATCAGGCAAAGGTTGCCATTTCGGTGCAACAAGACCAAGACCAGGAGGACTGCAAGATGGAGGTCATTGTGGAGCCCAAGACGGCGTCACCACCAGAGCTTTGCGCATGCGAAGACTACTTTTGTCAGGATAGCTGGTACTAGCTGTCCCCCTTCAAATTAGCCTGCCATTGTTGGCTCCCTTCCCGCTCGATATTTGGGAAGAGGACCAGGGCCTCTATAAATAGGATCAGCCACCCACAGGATCGGGAGGTTAGAGTTGAGAGGTTGAGAGGTTAGAGGTTAGAGGTTGGAGATCAACAATCGGAGATAGAGAGAGAAGGGTGACTAAACTCCTCCCAGCAGTTCATCGCCCCAGCCAAGAACAGACCCTCGCGAAGCTGTTCTTCCTTGTATTGCTCATCATCATCAGCCCAAGAGGCAATCCACCACACCACACACTGGAGTAGGGTATTACACCACAACGGTGGCCCGAACTAGTATAAACCCTATGTCTCTTGTGCTGTTCTTCCCATAGCTTAGATCTTAGCGAGGCGGAGGGGTGCAGGTAGGTGGGAGGCGAAATCTCCGCGCGCACCCCAGTGTTCGACCTCAAGGGTCTGCCGGAACCCGAAACCCGACAGCGTCCAGGAAAGACAACAACTCATAGCCGACCGTGGAATCGATCACCTGATCTATCCGGGGCAAGTCAAAAGGGTCCTTGGGGCAGGCTTTGTTGAGGCAAGTGTAGTCGAGACACATGCGCCACTTGTTGTCGGGTGGTAGGTGCGACATATGCCAACGGGTGGCTTATCATTGTGGGAGCTAGTAAGACGTCGCCGGTGCCTGGAAATGGGATGAGGCGAAGGCATGCACGCCGGTGAATCTTACCCAGCTTCGGGGCTGTCCGTGGAGATAACACCCCTACTGCTGCTCTGCGGGGTCTCCGCATGATCACTAGATGGACAAGTAGCTACACAATGCTCCTTGAGCTATTTGGTGGGAGGAGGAAGAAGGGCACGGCTAGCTTGCTTCTTCTCCTTGTGTGGTGTCTAAAACTAGCTGGGGGTCCAACCCTTTGCATGGGTGTCCCGGGGGGTTTATATAGGCCTACCCCCCGGGGGTACAATGGTAATCCGGCTAGGCGTGGGGCCCAGCCGTCTGTGTCTTCGCTCTCCGGCTTCTACGCCGGCTGCTGGGGCCCGCCGGCTGGTGGGTCCCGCCGGCTGCCAGCTCCCTGGTCGACAGACATGCCCCACTGTCCAGGGCCTTGTCGGTGGCTGGTTATTGTTGCTCAATCTTGGTGACGAGGGCTTTGCCGAGGTAAGCATGGCTACAGTGCTGCCGTCCGGCGGGTGACCACTGTAGCCTCACCGCGTCTTGTCTCCTTAATGGGGCGTCTCCTAAGAGGGGGTGGCAAGCCGGCTGGAGAGAGCCGGCTCTGTCTCGGGCCGACTGGGGGAGGCCAGGCCGCCTTTAGGTGTCTCTCTGCCTGAAGGGGCCCACCGCCCGTGGGCCGTACTGGTAACCCGTCGTGGATGACATCGGGGTCAGTGTGGCAACAATGCCGCGCCAGACGGGTCATGGCCACCCGTACAGTGCACTGTGCCAGGCGCGTTCCGGGATTTGGGGGTGGCAGGCTTCACTGTAGCCACGCCCCGTCTCATCGCCGCTGGGTGGATGCAAACTTTGAGGGTACGGTCTCGACCGCTTTATGGGAGCCGGCTTCTTGGAGTCGGCCTCCTCGCGGCCGGCTTCTCGAAGTCGGCCCTCCCATGGCTTTCTTCATGAGGACTAAAGTCGGGCCGCCTTCCGGCAGCCGGCCTGGGTGACAGCCAGCGAGGGGAAGGCGGCCCCATGTCTTGGATTCTTGAGAGCCGGACGGGCTCGTAATTTTTTCAGAAGGGCCAGGGGAAGCCGGCTAGGCTACCCATGGCTATTTACTCCGACAATAGTCCCCGAAGCTGATCGAGCTTTGAGGCGGACAAAGGGACGAGAAGCTTGGTCAGCTTCCTACCCTGAAGAGCCGGCTTTGCTGGTGTATGCCGAGTTCGGGGAGCCCTGCGTCTTGCAGGCGGGAAAGTGGTCGACCCGCGTGCCACGTGGCAGCGAGACCCTGCCAGTGCACGCGCGCGACGGGACGCCGCCGCAGGCCCGGGCCCGCCACTCCTAGGCCTTGTCCCAAACGCTGATCTTCTGCGGCCCAGGTGGACCGCTCGCCTTCCCGTGGCGATTTTATTCCGCCGTTAGGGCACAATAAACGCGGGACGTGGGGGAGTGGGCACGATCGATCCCCACGTTTCCCCACGCCGCGCCTCCTCGGCTCCGCCACGCGAGCCTATAAGTAGGGGGAGGAGGGGGAGAGACAGAGGTTCGCACGCTCTCTCTCGCTC
Organism: Triticum aestivum; assembly: GCF_018294505.1. Classification (NCBI taxonomy): domain Eukaryota; kingdom Viridiplantae; phylum Streptophyta; class Magnoliopsida; order Poales; family Poaceae; genus Triticum; species Triticum aestivum. The sequence continues at coordinate 534,385,449 of NC_057797.1, forward strand.
CGCCCCTTCTTGTCCTCCTTTCTTCCTCTCGTTGCCGGCGCAGCCTCCTGTCTCAGCGCTGCCGCACTGCCACATCGTCTTGCTCCCATGGCGCTGTCGAGCTCGTGGGACGGCTCCAACGTCCATGAGGACCATGTTGAGTTCCTCTGCCAGACTCGGCGCCTGCCCGACGCCAACCTCGTGCGGGTCCGCCTGGCGCCAGAGACGGAGATCTCGCCGGCACCGGAGGAGGGCGAGCGGGTCGTCTTCCGCTCGCACTTCCTGCGCGACTTCGGCCTTTCGGCGAGCGGATTCCTGCGCTCCTTCCTCGAGTTCTACAATCTTCAGCCGCATCACCTCACGCCCAACACAGTGATGCTGCTGTCGGCCTTCGTCTCTCTCTGCGAAGGTTTCTTGGGGCTGCTCCCCACGTTGGAGCTCTGGGGGGAATTCTTCTAGAGCAAACTCGGCACCGTCATCGCAGGCGTGCCCGCCCCCTGCGGGGCCTTCATCGCCATGAGGAGGTCGGGCGAGAACAACCCATTCCCGTCCATCCCCCTGATCCAGTCGGTGAAGATCTGGCAGAAGTCGTACTTCTACGTGAAGAACGTCGCCCAGCAAGGAGACCACGTCAACCTGCCGGCTTACGTAGCCAGCCCGCCGGCTGGGAGGCAGCCCTCATGGAGTTTCCGGTCCAGGTCACTGTCTCAGGCCGGGAACGCTGCCGTCTCCCGGCTTCGGGTGATGATCTAGTCGGAAGGCCTGAGCGGGGCCGACTTGGTGGCCGCCTTCGTGGAGCGCTGGATACTTCCTCTCCAAAGCCAGCCCCACATGATGTGTCAGATGAGCGGCCGCTTCGACCCAAGCCGGCTGAGCACCAGGGAGATGCCTCATGCGGAGGTGTCGTACATGGTAAATCATATCTCCAATTGCAAGCTCGCCGAGGACTGGCGATACGGCAAGGTGCCGTATTCTCGCGCCAACCCTCCGCCCGTGGTGAGCTTTCCTCTCTTTCTTCTTTTTGTTGGTAGCCGGCTTTATGATGGCCGGCTTCTGATCGGTCGGTTCTTCTTAGCAGAACCCCCTTCTTCCACCGACGACTGGGGCAGCAGGGATAGAACGCCAGTACGTCCCTGACCGCACGGTGGACGACGTCGACGACCCGGATTTGGGGGCGGCCGCCATGGAAAACGCCGTCGTGGGGGACGATGCCGAGCTCGGAGGCATAGGGCTTACCGCCAGCTTCGAGGACTGGCCGGATGATGCCGAAGCCGAAGTCGCCCCGCGTCGCCAACCGGTGGCCGACCATCAGGGCGCGGGCTTGTCCACCACGCCGGCTGCCAGCGGCGGCGCACAGAAGCGTCGGGCCGCGTCAACCCTCTTCGGCAGTCGGCCGAAGAAGTCCAAAGCCTCCACCGCAGCGACCAAACGAGATGAGGCGGCCGTGAAAGCGGCCCGCTTCCGCAAGGCGGTGAAGCTGCCTCAGGCGGTCTCAGCGTAAGTCGTCGATTGCCTGGTCGCATGCTTTTCATCGTTCTCTCTTGTTCGAACATTCTTCCTAACCTTTTCCCGCTCGCTAGACAGGGCGCCGATTTCCCTTGAGCGGGGTCCAGGCGGCTCCGTAGTTGGGCCGACTGGAGGGTCTTCGGGCTCCCACCGCGTGGACCCCCGCGCCGACCTCAGGGAGGCCACGGAGCGGAACGCCCGTGAGGCGCGGGAGGAGCGTGAGGCGGCGGAAAAAGCGGCCGCCCAGGCGGCGAGGGAGCAGGCCAACGCAGCAGCCAAGGCCCAGGCGGAGGCGGCGGCCGCGGAAACGGAAGCGGAGGGTTCGCGTAACCAGCCTCCGCTGCTCGCCATTCCCCTCCGAGTCGTGGCCCCTGACACCCCATTGCCCCCGGCGGAGGAAATCATCCAAGACCCGCCGCTGATGGAGAGGAGGGAGGACCTCGTGGTCTTCGCGGGGAGAGCGCCGCCGGCAGCGCCAACCGGAGCGGGCCAAGGCGGCCAATCATCAGCGGCGCCAGAGGAGCAGGCCGGGGGTGAGCCGGAGGACGGAGCCGGCTTCGAGGTGCAGCCGGTGACGCGTCGATGCGTAGGGGGAGGCGCCGCTCCGCCGGAGTCGCGCCGAGTTGCGGGTGCCGGCCAGTCGGCGGAGGCTCTGGAGGCGGCCAGCACCGCCACGTCCGAGTGGACTCCCAGCGGGGGGACTGGCAAGCTGAATGTGGCGGCTGAAGAGGTCCGGAGCCGGCTTCAAGCTCAGGTCGCCCTGCTGCAGCAGTACACCCAAGAGTTCCTGTCGATGCGGGCGCCATCCGGGTGAGTCTTTCATTCTTGGCCGCTTTGGTCTCTTGATTTCTTCCGTGGGCGCGTCAGCGCACCCACTGGGTGTAGTCCCCGAGATTCGGGCCGACTGCTGAGCAGTCGGGTCGGATCTTTCTTGACGACTACCTTATTTTTGCTTCCTGTCTGAACTTCCAGGAATATCATAACTCCCATGCTGCTGCCTTCAACTCCCAGGCTCAGGAGTTGGGTTGGAAGACCGACGACCTGACCAACAACCGAAGTAAGTGCTTGATCTTGTCTGTCTCCTGTGGGGGCACATCAGCGCACCCACTGGGTGTAGTCCCCGAGATTCGGGCCGACTGCAGAGCAGTCGGGTCGGATCTTCCTTGACGACTTTTTCCTTATTGGTTTTTTTTTGTGCTTTCAGGGGCCAACGCCGACTTGAGGAGGGAGCTCGGTGAAGCGCAGGCCGCCCTTCGTACCAAGGATGCTGAGTACGCTGCCTTGGTCCAGGAGCGTGACCGCCTGGCCAAGAAGCTGGTTGACCAAGAGGAGAGCCACAAGGCGGCCCTGCAGAAAGCGCAGGATAGCGAGGCCGCCTTGAAGGCAGAGTTTGAGACCGAGGCGACAAGCTCGGCTGAGACCCGGCGAGCGCTGGATGAAGGCTTCGGCCGCATCGAGGACTTGATCGACGGTAAGCCGCCTTCCTCGCTCCTCTCCTGCCCCTTGCCGCCTGGTTTTTGGCTTGACTTGTGCTGCTGCCTATTTTCTTGTGCAGACGACTTTCCCGGCTATCCGCCTTCGCCGCCCAAACCATCGAGGCCCATCGTGAGGCACGCCGTCAGGCGGGGGTCAACATCGCGCCGGACGCGAATCGGACGCTTGAGGAGCAGCTCTTGGCTGTCCAAGCGTGGCTGCAGCCAGCTCACCGGATGCTTCGCCGGCTCCAACGTGCCGGGGCGCAGGTGTTGGCCGCCCTCTGGCCCGGCGAGATGATCCCCCGCACCCCAAGCCGGACAGCCGACTGGCTGGAGGTCACAGTCTGTCGCTTTGAAGCTTGGAAGGCGTCGGCGGCCCGTCTTGGATCCGGGCGGGCGTTGGAGTTCGTTCGAGCTTGGTACCCAGGGCTGAACCTGGACCAGCTGCGCACTTGGTGGCTGGAGGCCAACGCGGAGCTGGAGGAGGTGCGGCCGGCTATCGCCCAGCGTGCTTCGACGATCGCCGAGTGCACCGACATCAGCGTTTTTGCACCTGAAATCAATGATGACGGCGTTGCCCAGCCGGAGGAGTGGTTCGGGCTGAACCCGATGGTGGGCGAGGACTCGGCAGAGGAGATCGCCTCCAGCGACAAGGGCGAGGATAACAAAGAAGAGGACGGTGAAGACGTCGAGCCGGCTAGTGGAACAACCGGCCGGCCTCAGGCTGACCGTGCCTCCAGCAACGAGGCGCGTGGAAGCGCGCCCTCTGCGGGAGGCGGTGATCAAGCCGAGGTTCACCAGCCGGCCACTCCTTCAGCCGGCACAACCGTCTTCGCCGACCAGCACGGCTCGTCGGTCGCTCCGCCAGCTTGACCTGCCGTCCTTATTTTCCTGCTTGTTGCCTTTTGAACAATCTTTATTAAGCTTTTGCATTTCCACACACTGGGGGTGTATCCAAACTATGTTGAATGCTGGCCTCTTGGAGGTCTTTTATGTAAATATTATTATGTGCATGTTTGGTTTCCATTCGCATATGCTTTTTATCCTTAGGCTTTTTCCTTTGCCGCCTTCCCTCTTTGGGGAGGCAAGTACTCGAGATTTTTTGGATTGAAGTGAAGTGAATGGAAACTGGCCGGCCGGCTACTTTGGTAGTCGGTCAGTGGTGGGCGGCGAACCGGCTTCCGTTATATTAGTCCGTTAGTCCCTGGCCATTTTTCGTGTGGGCATCCTTTCCTGCTTTTGACTCTTGCCAGCCGGACAGCCGGTTCTTCGAACTGTGACTTTGGCAAGAGCTAAGCTTGGGTGTCGGCACACTACTTGTTTGACCGTGGGTAGGACTTCTCATATAACTCCAGTCGGCCAGTCCCCGGGCCGACTAGTCGAACCCGGTGCCGGACGGAACAAGTAAATGAAATGACAAGGTCATAAGCATGATACTTTTCATTCATAGATAAAAGATGGCAGTCCCCGAGCCCTCCTCGGGGGGCCTATTGTCTCGTATTTAGTACAAAAGTTAGCGTGATACATACTGCATTTCAACTGTAAAATCTTCGAAGGAGGTTGGCGTTCCATGGTCGTTCCGACTCCTTGCCGGAGTCGTCTCGCTTGCGTGCGTTGGGCTTCTGCGCGTCGATTAGGTAGTAGGAGTCGTTGCCTAGAGCTCTGCTGATGACGAAGGGGCCCTCCCAAGGGGCCGAGAGCTTGTGCTGGCCGGCTGTTCGCTGGATCAGCCGGAGCACAAGATCGCCCTCTTGGAAAGATCTTGGCCTGAGCGGCGCAATCCCTGCTCGTAGATGGCAGACCGGCTGAGGGCTAACAGCCGGCCTTCTTCCAGCAGGTCGACGCCGTCTTCTCGTGCTTCCTTGGCCTCCGCCTCCGTGTACATGGTTACCCGGGGCGAGTCGAACTCGATGTTGGTTGGGATGATCGCCTCGGCACCGTACACGAGGAAGAAAGGAGTGAAGCCGGTTCACTTGTTTGGGGTGGTGCGCAGACTCCAGAGGACAGCCGGTAGCTCATCGAGCCAACAGCCGGCTGAATGCTCCAGAGGTACGACCAGTCGGGGCTTGATGCTGGAGAGGATGAGGCCGTTGGCTCACTCGACCTGGCCATTTGACTGCGGGTGGGCAATGGACGCTAAGTCCAGTCGGATACCTTGGGCTGCGCAGAAACGTGTCAAGGCTCCTTTGGCAAAATTCGTGCCATTGTCGGTGATGATGCTGTGTGGCACGCCGTACCGAGTTGTTATGTCTGCGATGAATGTCACAGCAGTCGGCCCATTCAGCTTCTTGATCGGCTTTGCCTCAATCCACTTGGTGAATTTGTCCACGGCGACGAGCAAATGCGTCATGCTGCCGCGCGCCGTCTTGAATGGGCCCACCATGTCCAGTGCCCAAACGGCGAAGGGCCAGGTGAGGGGAATGGTCTTGAGTGCCGAAGCCGGCATGTGTTGTTTGGAGCTGAAGAGTTGGCACCCTTTGCAATATTTAACTAATTCTTTGGTGTCATCCAAAGCAGTCGGCTAGAAGAAACCATGGCGGAAGGCTTTGGCGACGAGTGATCTTGAGGCCGCATGGTGGCCGCATTCTCCTTGGTGGATGTCTCTAAGGATTGCAATGCCCTTCTCTTGCTCGACGCATCGCTGGAGGACTCCTGTGACACTGCGCTTGACGAGTTCTCTGTTGATGATTGTGTATGCTCCAGCTCGATGTTGGACTTGTCTTGCCTCTGTTTCGTCAGCCGGCAGATCTTGGTTTACTAGGAAGTTGAGGATGGACTGAGCCCATGACGGAGCCGCGACTTCTCCTACTGCCAATGCGGCTACTGCCACCAGGGTGGGCGGGCTGGGTGGTGAAATGCTGGAGTCGGCCGCCGGCTGTTGTGCTGGTGCAGTCCCCGAGCCGGCTACTGCAGTCCCCGAGCCGGGTGTGGCAGTCCCCGAGCCGGTTGCCGAACTCCCCGGGCCGACTACTGAAGTCCCAGGGTCGCCTGCTTGGTTCCTCGAGCCGGACCCGGCCGCGTCGGGGTCAGGCGGTACGAAGATGGAATCGGACTCTAGAGACGGCTTGATGGACGGCTTGAGGAGGCGTTGTAGAGTGACGCCGGTTGGTATTGCTTGCCGAGTGGAGCCTATTCGAGCCAGAGCATCAGCTGGCTCGTTGTCGGCTCGCGGTACGTGGAGGAATTCGCATCCTTCAAAATACCCGCTGATCTGCTGAACGAGGAAGCGGTAGCTTGCCATATTTGCGTCCTTGGCATCCCAGTCGCCGGATGATTGCTGGACCACCATGTCCGAGTTGCCATAACATAGGATCCGGCGAATGCCGAGTTCTTTGGCAAGCCAGAGCCCGTGTATGAGCGCCTCGTACTCGGCCACGTTGTTGGAGGCGGCAAAGTGAATTTGCAGCGTGTATCTGAGCTTGTCGCCTTCAGGAGAGGTGAGGATGATGCCGGCTCCCAAGCCGGTGCGCATCTTGGACCCATCGAAGTGCATGCGCCAATGAGTGGAGTCGGGAGCCGGCGGTAGGTACTGGGTCTCGGCCCAGTCGACGAGGAAGTCGGCCAATGCTTGGGACTTGATGGCGGTGCGAGGCTGGTAGAAGATCGTGTAAGGGGCCAGCTCGATGGCCCATTTCGCCACCCGACCGGATGCATCCCGGCTGCCTATGATCTCGGCCAGCGGGGTGGTGCATACGACCGTGATGGGATGCTCTTGGAAGTAGGGCTTCAGCTTCTTGGCGGCGAAGTACACGCCATAGCACATCTTCTGGTAGTGCGGGTAGTTCTGCTTCGAGGTAGACAGCACCTCGCTCAAATAATACATCGGCCTCTGGACCAGCTGGGCTTGGCCTTCTTCTGGGCGTTGGACTACGATGACGGTGCTGACCACCCGGCTGGTTGCGGCAATGTAAAGGAGCATGGGCTCTTTCTCAGTCGGCACTGCTAGGACGGGCGGCGTGGCGAGCATCTTCTTCAGCTCGTGAAAAGCTTGGTCGGCCTGGTCGTTCCACTCGAAGTGAGTGCTCTTCTTCATGAGGCGGTAGAGGGGGAGAGCTTTCTCTCTGAGCCGGCTGATGAAGCGGTTCAAGGAGGCCAAGCATCCGGTGAACTTTTGGATGTCTCGAAGCTTGGTGGGGATCGCCATTCTCTCGATGGCCTTGATCTTCACCGGGTTGCATTTGATGCCACGTTCGGAGACCAGGAAGCCTAGGAGCTGGCCGGCTGGCACTCCGAATACACATTTCTCGGGGTTGAGCTTGATTTGGAACCGGCGTAGGTTCTCAAACGTTTCTTTGAGGTCTTCCAGCAAGGTGCCGCGCTTCTCCGTCTTCACCACAATGTCGTCCACGTAGACGTGAGCGTTTCTGCCGAGTTGCTTGAGGAGACACTTATGCATGCAACGCTGAAAAGTGGCACCGGCATTTCTCAAGCCGAATGTCATAGTCAGGTAGCAGAAGGCTCCAAATGGCGTGATGAAGGCGGTCTTCAGGCGGTCGTGCGGATATAGCTTTATCTGGTGATATCCTGAGTAAGCATCCAAGAAACTCAACAGCTCGCATCCGGCCATGGAGTCTATCACTTGGTCAATCCTCGGCAGGGCAAAGGGATCTTTGGGGCAAGCCTTGTTGAGGCTCGTGTAGTCTATACACACGCGCCACTTGTTGTTCTTCTTTAGCATGAGGACCGGGTTGGCGAGCCACTCTGGAAAGAAAACTTCCATAATGAAGCCGGCTGCCAGAAGCCGGGCTATCTCCTCTCCCACAATCCTGCGTTTCTCCTCCGACAGTCGACGAAGGGGTTGTTTGACTGGCTTTGCGTCTTCTCGGACGTGTAGTTTGTGCTCGGCGAATTCCTTTGGGACGCCCGGCATGTCCTTAGGGGACCATGCAAAGATGTCCCGATTCTCATGGAGGAAATCGGCGAGCTCGCCTTCCTATTTGCTGTTTAGATTTGCCCCGATGACGACAAACCTCTCTGGGTGCTCGGGGTCAAGAGGTATCTTCTTCGTCTCCTTGGCCGGCTGGAAAGATCCTTGAGCATCTTGCTCCTTGGGATCGGGGGACACGGCCGACTGCTTGCCGGCTATGGCCACGACTCGGTCCAACATCTTCTTTTCTTCGGCAATCACAAGGGTCTCGGCCAGCCGGCTGCTGGCTGCTGCGCACTCAGAGGACTTCTTGTAATCGCCGGCTACGGTGATGACGCCTTTGGTGCTTGGTATCTTCATCTTGAGGTATGCATAGTGGGGAACTGCCATTAATTTGGCCAAGGCAGGTCGGCCAAGCAACACGTGGTAGGGGCTCTCCAGGTCCACCACTTCAAACCATATTGCTTCCCGGCGGAAATGCTCCTTGTCCCCAAAGAGTACATCAATCTTGATCTTGCCAATGGGGGCGCAGCACAAGCCGGGTACGATGCCATGGAACACCGTCCGAGTAGGCGCGAGTTGCTTCGTCTTGACATTTAGCTTCTCCAGGGTGTCACGGTACATGATGTTGATGCTGCTCCCGCCATCTATCAGCACGCGGGAGAAGCGGGCAGCGCGTCTGTCCGTCGCGAGGGTGGCTTCCAGGACCAACGCATAAGAGCCGAGAGACGGCATCACCTCTGGATGGTCGGCCCGGCTCCAGCTGATGGGTTTTTCTGACCAATGCATGTGTCCAGCGGGGTTGGCTGCGACCACGCTGACTTCCTGGTGCTCTCGACGTTTGTCGCGCCGGTCTTCGAGCTGGCTTGTAAAGACGATGTAGGTTGCTTGCTCGTTGGGGAATTCGTCGCGCACGGCTCCGACTGCGGGCCGAGCGGCCGGAGGCGGCGGGCCGGCAGGTGGAGGCGGTGCGAGTCCCTCGCCTTTAGAGATTCGGGTGAGCCAATGGCACTTCCGGGTTGTGTGGTTGGACGGCTTCGCGCCGCTATGGAACTTGCACGGGGCGTCGAGAGTTTGCTCGTAGGAGAAGGCCGGCTGCCAAACCGGCCTGCCGCCCTTGGGTTTCTTGGGCGCGGGCCGCCCTTCGGGCGGCACGTCTTCAACTGTGGCCACCTGCCGACTGGCGGGAGGCGGCGCAGGGCCCTTAAGCTTGTGGTCGTTCGAGTGTGGGCGTCGGCCGGAATCCCCAGCCGGCGTCTTGGGTGCCGGGTTGAGTACTTTTCCGGACGCGTCTACCCGGAGCTTGGTCTTCATTGAGGAGTTGGCGGTGGCGTATTTGTCTGCTATGTCCAGAAACTCGTCGAGGGTAGTCGCCTCATCGCAGAGAAGCTTGTGCTTGAGGAGGGTGCCTTCTCGGCACCCGGCGGTGAAGTATTCGATGGCTTGCACCTCGTGCACCCCCTCGCAAGAATTGCAGAGCTCGGCCCAACGCGTGAGGTAGTCGCGAGTGGACTCGACTGGGCCCTGTACGCACAGGGAGAGCTTCCTGGGCTTGGGGGGCCGCTTGTAGGTGCTGGTGAAGTTGCGGACGAAGGCTTCTATGAAGTCTAGCCAACTGTTGATGCTGCGTGGTTTGAGGCTGTTGAGCCAGGTCCCCGCCATGCCTTGCAGCATGAGGGGCACGTATTTCACGGCAAGGCGCCGGTTGTCGTTGGCTATGCTGACCGCCGTGGAGTAGTCGATCAACCAATCTTCCGGCTTCACGGAGCCGTTGTACTTGGGCGTGTCTCTTGGGAGCGAGAACCCTTTGGGGAAAGGCTCGTCGCGGATGCGGGGGTCGAAACAAGGCGGGCCGACATCGTCTTCTTCTGCCAGCGCCAGGCATCGCGCCAGGCGGTCGATCCGATGGCGGGCGTCGTTCTCGCCGACTCCTTCGCGGCGACCTAGTCGGCCGCTGAGAGTCGGGTGCGCCACTGGCGGCGGGGTGGGATATCTCTCTCCACGGGGTCGAGGCGGAGGCGGGTTGCCCCACCATTCCATGGCTCGGGGATGGCCGTCCGCGTCTCGCTCGATGGAGATTCGGGTCCGGCTTTGGCTGGCCGCCGGCTCTTTCTCGCGCCGCACGCGGGCGTTGCTCGTAGTCGGTGTCCAGGACGTCGCGCCGTGATATCGGCACGGGGGAGGGCTTCCCGCACGGGCGTCGGCTTCGTGCCGCCGTGCGGCCACGTCAATCAGTTGCTGGATGCGCCGGGTCATGTGGGGGAGTTCTTCGGCCTCCAAGCCGTCCAACTCGTCCACGGCCGCCTGGGCGGCACGCAAGTTCTCGAGCGGAGTGGCATAGACTGGGCAGTCGACTCCCAGCATGTCGGCGATGACGGCGCCGTGTTGCTTGACAATGCCGGCCCGGCTTGGCCCGCCCGGGGCCGGCGTGCCAAAGGCGGCGCGGTCAGCTTCGCGCTGGTAGGCCTCAGTGAGGCGTCTCACGGAAGCCAGCCTCCGGCCCTCTGCGAGGAGGGCGAGGCGGCGCGCCTCTAGTGCTTCATCGTCGGCATCAGCCGGGAGGGGGGTGGAAAAATCATGGGCCGCCGCGTGCGGGGCATTGCGGGCGCTCTCGTCGGCCGGGCCGCCGTGGCCAACGACCATCACTTCGGTGGTGACAGTATCACGGCCGTCGGTCCGAGGAAGCGGGTCGTTGTAGATCACGACGTTGGTGGGGAAGGTGTCGAAGGAGGCCGTGCCGGAGTCGACAGGCATCGGGTTGGTGGAGCCAACCGACTCCAGATCCACAGCGGGCTCGCTGGACACATGGAGCTGGCCGAGGAGGTTGGCGAGGTGGTTGGTGCCCGCATCGGAGGTGAGCTCCTCGGAGATAAGGGTTTCGTCGAGGAGATTGGCAAGGCTGCTCGCCGCGCAGATGCTGGTTGCGCCTTGCAGCGCGTCGTGGCAAGCGCCATCGGGCGTGCCGGGCTGGCTACACTCGCTGGGGAGGAAGAGGGTTCCCGTCCAGAACAGGTCTCCGGACGACGGTGCACCTGGCCCCATGGTGGGCGCCAAATGTCGGGTGGTAGGTGCGACATATGCCAACGGGTGGCTTATCATTGTGGCAGCCAGTAAGATGTCGCCGGTGCCTGGAAACGGGATGAGGCGAAGGCATGCACGCCGGCGAATCTTACCCAGCTTCGGGGCTCTCCGTGGAGATAACACCCCTACTGCTGCTATGCGGGGTCTCCGCATGATCACTAGATGGACAAGTAGCTACACAATGCTCCTTGAGCTGTTTGGTGGGAGGAGGAAGAAGGGCACGGCTAGCTTGCTTCTTCTCCTTGTGTGGTGTCTAAAACTAGCTGGGGGTCCAACTCTTTGCATGGGTGTCCCGGGGGGTTTATATAGGCCTACCCCCCGGGGGTACAATGGTAATCCGGCTGGGCGTGGGGCCCAGCCGTCTGTGTCTTCGCTCTCCGGCTTCTGCGCCGGCTGCTGGGGCCCGCCGGCTGGTGGGTCCCGCCAGCTGCCGGCTCCCTGGTCGACAGACAGGCCCCACTGTCCAGGGCCTTGTCGGTGGCTGGTTACTGTTGCTCAATCTTGGTGACGAGGGCTTCGCCGAGGTAAGCATGGCTACAGTGCTGCCGTCCGGCGGGTGACCACTATAGCCTCACCGCGTCTTGTCTCCTTAATGGGGCGTCTCCTTCGAGGGGGTGGCAAGCCGGCTGGAGAGAGACGGCACCGTCTCGGGCCGACTGGGGAGGCCAGGCCGCCTTCAGGTGTCTCTCTGCCTGAAAGGGCCCACCGCCCGTGGGCCATACTGGTAACCTGTCGTGGATGACATCAGGGTCAGTGTGGCAATAGTGCCGCGCCGGACGGGTCATGGCCACCCGTACGGCGCACTGTGCCAGGCGCGTTCCGGGATTCGGGGGTGGCAGGCTTCACTGTAGCCACGCCCCGTCTCATCGCCGCTGGGTGGATGCAAACTTTGAGGGTACGGTCTCGACCGCTTTATGGGAGCCGGCTTCTTGGAGTCGGCCTCCTCGCGGCCGGCTTCTCGAAGTCGGCCCTCCCATGGCTTTCTTCATGAGGGCTAAAGTCGGGCTGCCTTCCGGCAGCCGGCCTGGGTGACAGCCAGCGAGGGGAAGGCGGCCCCTTGTCTTGGATTCTTGAGAGCCGGACGGGCTTGTAATTTTTTCAGAAGGGCCAGGGGAAGCCGGCTAGGCTACCCATGGCTATTTACTCCGACACTTGTTGTTATTCTTCAAAACGAGGACTGGGTTGGCGAGCCAGTCTGGGTAGAACACTTCCATGATGAAGTTGGCTGCCAGAAGCTGAGCGATCTCTTCACTAACAATCCTTCTCTTCTCTTCTGACAGGCGGTGGAGGGGTTGCTTGACCGGCTACGCATCCAATCTTACATGTAGCTTGTGCTCGGCGAAATCCGTCGGAACACCCGGCATGTCCTTAGGGACCATGCAAAGATGTCCTGATTCTCACGGAGGAAACCAACGAGCTCGCTTTCCAAGTTGCTATAGCGACCAGACCTCAACCAGTCTGATCTCTGTGCTCCGGTGTCATCCCTGGATCAGTAATGCTGACACCACACAGTACTCGGAAGATTTATAACAGAGTAGCAATCACACACTTATTACATCGAGTGTCTCAATAGAGAACTTATTACAATAAATATGGCTTAAGGCCATCTAATAACGATAACAGCGGAAGGCTTGGAAGATAAGCGAGTCCATCAACTCTAAGGGCATCACTGAGTATAGAACCACGACCTAAAAACTCCTTAATCGTCGTCTGAAAAGTCTGCAACATTAACGTTGCAGCCCGAAACGGGTCAGCACATGGAATATGCTGGCAAGGTAACAAATAGAGAGTAATGGAATGAAACAGCTATACTATATGCATATTTGGCTGGTGGAAAGCTCTATGGTTAGAATTTTGCGTAAAGCCAATTTTTCCCTACTGCAAAGGAATAAATTTTATTTAACTATCATGGTAGTTGTTAAACATTGAGCATGGTTGACAGCATCCTCAATCCCAATTAAGCATCATCATTAACAAAACCCAACAAAATTAATTTAGAGTAACATGTTGAGATTCACATGATAATCCAAGTACTAGATACTCAAAACGTCCATAACGGGGGACACGGCTAACCATGATTAGTTTGTACACTCTGCTGAGGTTTGTGCACTTTTCCCCACAAGACTCGATCGCCTCTGTTTGGTTTCTCGCACTACATGGTGTTTGAGAAGACGGATGACCGAGACATAGTCTTTCAGATGCGCTAGCACCTTACGATGGATAGACCGTTACACCTACTTTCCCCTACATCTGCTAGTCTACCCTGTAAGAGTTCGCACGACATAATCAACTATGCCAGAGCCCATAATGGCTTGTGGCTGCACACGGAAGTTTCTAGTATGAAAGATCTCATGATCCCTTTGGGCCTGGGTGGCTGTCCACAAAAAAAACAGGCAATCCTGGAATACCCAGGTACCTCAATCCACCCAGATGTGTGTTTAAGTTGCCACCTTAGATAAACCATTAATTAACAAACTCACATCTGTCATGGATATCACTCACCCAATCCACGTCTACTAGCATAGCATGGCATAATGGCAAACGTAGAAGTAACTCCCAAAGGTTTGATAATATAACAGGTAATAGGTACTACCTCAACTACTTCCCATCCCACAATTTAATTAGATCCTAATCATGCAATGTTTGAGGATTTGATCTAATGCAATAAAACTGGGTAGTAGAAAAGGTATGATCAAAGTGTTACTTGACTTGCTGATGATCCGCGAAACCTAGAGATTCGAAGTAACAGGCGGCGCACTTCGGGTAGTCTATCACAGACAAACAAACAAGCATACAATAAGCACTCATCTAATGCATAGGTAAAAGTCAAATAAGAGAACTAACCAGAAAGTTCAACTTAAGAACTCCGGTTTACAAAAAGAATCAAATCGAACGAAGCAACGAAAGTCAAACGGCGAAAGAAAACAACTTTGTTCTACTAATCTGGATCTAAGTCAAATTTTACAGTAGCAAAGACTTGTTTAAGTTGGTTAAACGGATAGTGGGTTTCGAGACGAAACTCTAGGCGCTTGAATCGCCTGATTCCGATAAACGAGCGAAAAGTTATACTAAAATGAAAATCGGATCAGAAATCGCGATCAAAAAATAATCGCGGAAAATCCGAGAAAAAGAAAAATGACGAACGGATTAACGAACGAACGTTCGTTAACCGGATCAAAACGATGAGAACGTTCGTTAAAACGAACGAGCGAGCGAACGCTCACTAATTAACCTAAACCGAAAAAAAACTAATCTAAAAAAACGAAAGCTAAAAAAACCGACGAAAACCGACGGAAAACCGATCGGTTTTTAAAAAAAAAACCGGCGGCGCGGGTCACGAGGCGAACCTCGAGCGGCGGGTCGGCGAGGCGGCGGCGGGCACGGGCGACGGCGCTAGGGTTCGGGGGCGCGGGGCTGGGCTGGCTTCGGCTAGGCTCCCCCCTGGCTTATAAAGCCTACGCGTGCCGGAGTCCCGGTCGGACACGACCCGTAGGTCGGTGCGATTTTTTTTAAATAATTACGCGCAGAAGAAAAAAAAGAAAACAAAAATAAAAAGAAATATTAAACAGACTCCAAAAATCCCGAAATAAATTTTCCCCGACTTCTAAAATCAAGCCGGACAAAGTGAACATTTATTTGGGGCCTAAATGCAATTTTGAAAAACGCATATTTTTCCTAAATTCAAATAAAATATCGAAAAACTCCGAAATAAAATCTTATTCGATTTCTTTATTAAATCCTCAATATTTCTTTATTTTGGGAAAGTCATTTTATTCCCTCTCTCATAATTTTGTGATAGAAATAATTGATGATAAAATAAATAAAAATCAAATGATCCTATTCTCAATTTTTGAGAAAACTCAAATATGAAAATAACAAAATCCGCAACTCTCTCCGTGGGTCCTTGAGTTCCTTAGGATTTCTAGGATCAAAACCAAAAGCAAATAATATATGATATGCATTGATGATCTAATGTATAACATTCCAAATTGAAAATTTGGGATGTTACAAACCTACCCCCCTTAAGATGAATCTCGCCCTCGAGATTTGAGTTGGCTAGAAAATAGATGAGGGTGGTCCTTGAGCAAATCTTCCTCTCATTCCCAGGTGGCTTCGTCCTCCGTGTGGTGGCTCCACTGAACCTTACAAAACTTGATAACCTTGTTGCGAGTGACTCGGCTGGCAAACTCGAGAATCTTAATTGGTTTCTCCTCATAGGTCAAGTTGTTATCCAACTGGATTGCTTCCAATGGCACTGTGTCTCTCAAAGGTATGTCAGCCATCTCCGTGTGGCACTTCTTCAACTGAGAAACGTGGAACACATCATGAACTCCTAACAATCCTTCGGGGCAATTCCAACTTGTAGGCCACTTCTCCCATACGTTCCAATACTCTGTATGGTCCTACAAATCGTGGTGCTAACTTTCCCTTAACTCCAAAGCGCTTTGTTCCCCATAGTGGAGATACTCGAAGTTAAACTTGGTCTCCGACTTCGTAAATTGACTCCTTGCGTTTAGAATCTGCGTAGCTCTTCTGCCTGGACTGGGCTACCTTGAGCCTATCGCGAATCAACTTCACCTTCTGTTCAGACTCCTTAATCAAATCAGGCCCAAATAACTGGCGGTCTCCAACTTCGTCCCACGACAACGGTGTCCTGCACCTCCTTCCGTACAAGGCTTCAAGAGGGGCCATCTTTAAACTGGTTTGGTACTATTGTTGTAAGAGAACTCTGCATATGGCAAATTGTCGTCCCATCTAGATCCGTAATCTAGCACACAAGCTCTCAGCATATTCTCCAAAATCTGATTGACTCTCTCGGTCTGTCCATCTGTCTGTGGATGAAAAGTTGTACTGAATTCTAGCCTGGTTCCCAAAGTTTCATGCAACTGCTTCCAGAACTTTGAGGTAAACTGGGTTCCTCTATCTAATACGATACTCCTCGGAACTCCATGCAGACATACGATCCTAGTCATGTATATCTTTACCAACTTAGCACTGGTGTACGTGGTCTTTACTGGGATGAAATGAGCTACTTTCGTCAACCGATCAACTACAACCCAAATCGAGTCATAGCCGGAACGAGTCCTTGGTAATCCCGTGATAAAATCCATGCCTAGCTTATCCCACTTCCATTCGGGTATCGGCAATGGTTGTAACAATCCTGCTGGCTTCTGGTGCTCTACCTTTACTCTCTGACACACATCACAAACCGCTACATACTCCGCAATATCTTTCTTCATTCCGGTCCACCAGAAAGTATCCTTCAAATCCAAATACATCTTGGTATTTCCTGGGTGAATCGAATAGGGTGAGTCATGTGCCTCTTGCAGAATCAACTTCCTGATCTCCGGGTCATTGGGCACATAAACACGTTCAAACCATAGGGTATCGTGCTCATCCTCACGAAAACCTTTAGCCTTTCCTTCGCTCATTTTATCCTTTATAGAGGCAATCTCCTTGTCAGTCTTCTGAGCTTTTCTCATTCTATCCATCAAAGTTGACTGAATCTCCAATGCTGCTACATAGCCTCTCGGAACTATTTCCAAACATAGTTCATGAAGATCCTCAGCTAACTTCTTTGGTATCTCCCCCATCATTAATGTATTGACATGGCTTTTGTGGCTTAATGCGTCAGCTACTACATTAGCCTTTCCGGGATGGTAATGCAATCTCATATCATAATCCTTGATAAGCTCCAACCATCTCCTTTGTCTGAGGTTCAACTCCTTCTGTGTGAAAAATGTATTTCAAACTCTTATGATCCATGTACACCTCACAATGGTTTCCAATGAGGAAATGTCTCCATGTTTTCAATGCATGCACTATGGCTGCTAACTCCAAATCATGCGTAGCATAATTCAACTCATGAGGCTTAAGCTGTCTTGAGGCATATGAAACAACTCTCCCTTCCTGCATAAGCACTGCTCCAAGTCCTCGACGTGAAGCGTCGCAATACACCTCATAGTCCTTGGTCTGGTCTGGCAAAATCAACACTGGTGAGGTAACCAAACGTTTCTTCAACTCCTGGAAACTAGCCTCACACTCCTCAGTCCATATGAACTTGGTATCCTTCTTCAACAACTCCGTCATAGGTTTTGCCATCTTTGAGAAGTTCTCAATAAATCTCCGGTAGTATCCTGCGAGTCCAAGAAAACTCCGGATCTCTCCAACTGTTGTTGGTGCTTCCCAATTGGTCACAGTGATAACCTTTATGGGGTCAACTGCTATTCCTTCTTCGGATATAACGTGTCCGAGGAATCCTACTTCCTTCAACCAAAACTCACATTTGCTGAACTTGGCATATAACTGGTGTTCTCTGAGCTTCTCAAGTACTAATCGTAAATGTTCCTTATGCTCTTCTTCATTCTTCGAATAAACCAGAATATCATCAATGAACACCACGACGAACTTATCCAAAAAATCCATAAACACTTTGTTCATCATGTTCATAAAATAGGCAGGTGCGTTGGTCAGACCAAATGACATAACGGTGTACTCATACAGTCCATATCTTGTGGTGAAAGCTGTCTTAGGTATGTCCTGCTCTCGAATCTTCAACTGGCAAATCGATCTTGGAAAACACTTTAGCTCCTTGCAAACGATCAAACAGATCATTGATCATCGGTAGTGGGTACTTGTTCTTGATCGTTACTTCATTCAATCCTCGGTAATCAAGAACCATTCTTAACGATCCATCCTTCTTTTCCACTAGAAGTACGGATGATCCCCAAGGCGACGAACTTGGGCGAACATAACCTTTATCTAGTAACTCCTTAATCTGCTTCTTAATCTCCACCAAATCCTTTGCGGGCATCCTGTACGGTCGCTTTGATATTGGTCCTGTGCCTGGCAAAAGCTCAATCAAAAACTCAATATCTCTATCTGGTGGCATGCCTGGCAACTCCTCTGGAAATACTTCAGGGAAATCCCTTACCACTTGTACTTCCTCCTGCACAACTCCTGTTAAACAATTTACTTGAGTCCCTTTTGGCACATGTCGGGATACATACTTGATCCTTCTCCCTTCTGGGGTGGTAAGCAAGATCGACTTACTAGCGCAATCGATGTTTCCTCCATACATCGACAGCCAATCCATACCCAGAATTACATCCAATCCTTGTGATTCCAAAATGATTAAATCCAAGGGAAAGACATGCCTACCTATACTCAATGGCACTTGAAAACATCCTTGACTGGCCATATACTCCGCTCCTGGTGAGCTTACTAGCATAGGTGTTCTAAGAACCTTAGTGGGCAGGTTATACTTATCCACAAATCCCCTTGATATGTATGAATGCGATGCACCAGTATCAAAAAGAATGAGTGCAGTAAATGACTTAACCAAAAACTTACCGATTACGGCATCCGGCTGCTCTTCAACCTCCTCCACGTTAACGTGGTTCACCTGTCCCCTGTTGAAATGGTTCGGCTTCTTCCCAGAGCTTCCATTGCCATTCTGGCCTTTAGCACATTCATTGGCATAATGTCCTGCCTTTGAACACTTAAAACAGGTGACTTGGCTCAGGTCTCTCTTGGCTGGGGTTGATGGGGTGGTACGGTTCTGGCCGTTGCTTCCTCCATTACCATTACCATTCTTGGTGTCGCTGTGATTGTGTGAGCTACCTCCTCCATGGGTATGCTAAAAATGTCCTCCCGATCTAGGGGTAAAACATGGCTTCTGCTGAACTCCAGAATTGTACTTCCCTTGTCCATACTTCCTCTTGCGGTTCTCAATTTGCTGCTGCTTGCCTTCAATCATAAGAGCATTGTCTACCAACTCCTGGTAGTTGTTGAAGGTTGCTATCATCAACTGCATGCTCAACTCATCATTCAGTCCTTCCAGAAACTTCTCCTGCTTGGCTGCATCCATAGCAACGTCATCTGGGGCATAACGTGCTAGCTTACTAAAGTCATCCACATACTGCCCAACTGTCCGTCATCCTTGGCGCAAGTTGCGAAACTCATGCTTCTTCATGGCCATAGATCCTACTGAAACATGGGCAGTACGAAAAGCCTGCTGAAACTGGTCCCATGTGACAGTGTCGACAGGGAAAGTGGCTGTGAAATTCTCCCACCATGATGCTGCAGGTCCTTCAAGCTGATGTGCGGCAAACTTCATCTTCTTCGCATCTGTGCATCCTGCTGTAGTCAACTCTCTAGCTGTCTTGCGGGGCCAATCATCTGCTACTATCGGCTCGGTGCTACTGGAAAACACCGGCGGATTCAGCCTAAGAAAACGGGCTAAGTGATCCACACGTGGTGGTCGTGGTGGGTTGATGTTGTTGTTCCCCTGATTCTGATTCTGGACTAGCAACTGCATCAATGTGTTCTGCTGCTGGATCAACTCGGTGAGCTCCGGTGGAAAGGTAAATCCGGGGTCACATCTCGGAGGCATCTGAGGGTTTAGAAAATATGAGATTTAAGAATAGAGGGGGTCTAAAGAGAAAACACTACCCATATGCACATGAGGCAAAAGCAAACCATTCACTTCATTCAATCAAACAAGGGCATACAATCGATCTAACTATCGCAAAAGTGCTCGGACTACTATATTTACATCGTGGACTACTACTACTTATGAGGTGGTCTACTAGAAATATTCTTCGGTTGCAAACTCCATGATATTTGCTCCGGCTTCATCAACATAATCATCATCCCTGCCATTTGGGTCTGAGTCGGTGTCATCGATGATGATGTAGTCTTCCGGGCGAATCTCCTTGGGTTCTTCGTCTTCATCTACTGGTGTAGGGCCTCCCATAAATATCCCGATCTTCTTGATCAGATTGTCATTCTTCTCCACCAATACTTCGATTTCCTCTTCATAATATTCACGTGTAGCCTTGACTTCTTCCTCCAGTTCCTTGATTCTTGTCCTTGCCTTCCTCAGGTCTATCATGTCGGCGCACATCTGGTTCTCCTGTCATCGAATGTGCTGGTTTAACTCCTGGATAAAAGCTGCAACTGATCTATCCTTCCTGGTGCTGATCATCTCCCAGTGCTCATCTCGGCGCCCACAAATTTGGTAGATAGTATCCTTGAGATCGTTGCGATAGACTTCTCCAATGCGTCCCATGGCGATGTGAGCTGCCATGCTCTTTCCTAGACTCCAAGTTGGTGCATCAAAAGAAAACTCTATGGGCTCAGTGACTGGCATGAATGTCCTTCCTGGAACTTGAACTTGAATCATCCAGCGCTCTTCTTCAAGTAAAGTGGTGTTGTAGGTTCCGGTGAAGCTTGATACTCCTATGTTCAGGTATCTAGTGACTTCCTTCAAGTGACGTCCAAAGGGTGTATCTTCATCCATTTGCATGAACTTTTTCCTTGCATCCGCCATCCTAAAGAGTAGAAAAGATGAGAGGTCAGAAGAGAAGAGAGTGAATAGTGATCTAGGTCTTTAGCTTAGTGGTCGTGTCCTACAGTCAGCGTGTGCTCTGATACCATCTCTGTAGCGACCAGACCTCAACCAGTCTGATCTCTGTGCTCCGTTGTCATCCCTGGATCAGTAATGCTGACACCACACAATACTCGGAGGATTTATAACAGAGTAGCAATCACACACTTATTACATCGAGTGTCTCAATAGAGAACTTATTACAATAAATATGGCTTAAGGCCATCTAATAACGATAACAGCGGAAGGCTTGGAAGATAAGCGAGTCCATCAACTCCAACGGCATCACTGAGTATAGAACCACAACCTAAAAACTCCTTAATCATCATCGAAAAGTCTGCAAAATTAATGTTGCAGCCCGAAACGGGTCAGCACATGGAATATGCTGGCAAGGTAACACATAGAGAGTAATGGAATGAAACAGCTATACTATATGCATATTTGGCTGGTGGAAAGCTCTATGGTTACAATTTTGTGTAAAGCCAATTTTTCCCTACTGCAAAGGAATAAATTTTATTTAACTATCATGGTAGTTGTTAAACATGGAGAATGGTTGACAGCATCCTCAATCCCAATTAAGCATCATCATTAGCAAAACCCAACAAAATTAATTTAGAGTAACATGTTGAGATTCACATGATAATCCAAGTACCAGATACTCAAAACGTCCATAACCGGGGACACGGCTAACCATGATTAGTTTGTACACTCTACAGAGGTTTGTGCACTTTTCCCCACAAGACTCGATCGCCTCTGTTTGGTTTCTCGCACTATATGGTGTTTGAGAAGACGGATGACCGAGACATAGTCTTTCAGAAGCGCTAGCACCTTACGATGGATAGACCGTTACACCTACTTTCCCCTACATCTGCTAGTCTACCCTGTAAGAGTTTGCACGACATAATCAACTATGCCAGAGCCCATAATGGCTTGTGGCTTCACACGGAAGTTTCTAGTATGAAAAATCTCATGATCCCTTTGGGCCTGGGTGGCGGTCCACAAAAAAACAGGCAATCCTGGAATACCCAGGTACCTCAATCCAAGGTTTGATAATATAACAGGTAATAGGTACTACCTCAACTACTTCCCATCCCACAATTTAATTAGATCCTAATCATGCAATGTTTGAGGATTTGATCTAATGCAATAAAACTGGGTAGTAGAAAAGGTATGATCAAAGTGTTACTTGCCTTGGTGATGATCCGCGAAACCTAGAGATTCGAAGTAACAGGCGGCGCACTCCGGGTATTCTATCACAGACAAACAAACAAGCATACAATAAGCACTCATCTAATGCACAGGTAAAAGTCAAATAAGAGAACTAACCAGAAAGTTCAACTTAAGAACTCCGGTTTACAAAAAGAATCAAATCGAACGAAGCACCGAAAGTCAAACGGCGAAAGAAAACAACTTCATTCTACTAATCTGGATCTAAGTCAAATTTTACAGTAGCAAAAACTTGTTTAAGTTGGTTAAACGGATAGAGGGTTTCGAGATGAAACTCCAGGCGCTTGAATCGCCTGATTCCGATAAACGAGCGAAAAGTTATACTAAAACGAAAATCCGATCAGAAATCGCGATCAGAAAATAATCGCGGAAAATCCGAGAAAAAGAAAAACGACGAACGGATTAACGAACGAACGTTCGTTAACCGGATCTAAACGATGAGAATGTTCGTTAAAACGAACGAACGAGCGAACGCTCGCTAATTAACCTAAACCAAAAAAAACGATCTAAAAAAACGAAAGCTAAAAAAAGACGGAAAACCGATCAGTTTTTAAAAAAACCGTCGGCGCGGGTTACGAGGAGGACCTCGGGCGGCGGGTCGGGGAGGTGGCGGCGCGGCGGCTCCGGCGGCGGCGGTGGCGGCGGCGGCGGCGGGCGGCGGCGCTAGGGTTCGGGGGCGCGGGGCTGGGCTGGCTTCGGCTGGGCTCCCCCCGACTTATAAAGCCTACGCGGGCCAGAGTCCCGGTCAGACACGGCCCGTAGGTCGGTGCGATTTTTTTTAAATAATTACGCGCAGAAAAAAAAGAAAACAAAAATAAAAAGAAATACTAAACGGACTCCAAAAATCCTGAAATAAATTTTCCCCGACTTCTAAAATCAAGCCGGACAAAATGAACATTTATTTGGGGCCTAAATGCAATTTTGAGAAACGCATATTTTTCCTAAATTCAAATAAAATATCGAAAAACTCCGAAATAAAATCTTATTTGATTTCTTTATTAAATCCTCAATATTTCTTTATTTTGGGAAAGTCATTTTATTCCCTCTCTCATAATTTTGCGATAGAAATAATTGATGATAAAATAAATAAAAATCAAATGATCCTATTCTCAATTTTTGAGAAAACTCAAATATGAAAATAACGAAATCCCCAACTCTCTTCGTGGGTCCTTGAGTTGCTTAGGATTTCTAGGATCAAAACCAAAAGCAAATAATATATGATATGCATTGATGATCTAATGTATAACATTCCAAATTGAAAATTTGGGATGTTACATTAGCTGTCGAGGTTATACCCCACGACAGCAAACCTCTCCGGGTGTTTCAGATCCAAGGCGATCTTCTTAGTTTCCTTGGCCGGCTGGAAGGAGCCCTGGGCCTCCGCGTCCTGGGGGTTAGATGGTATGGCCGGCTGCTCGCGGGCCATGGCCACCGCCCAATCGAGGAGGCGCTTTTCTTCGGTGATGACGAGGGACTCGGCCAGCCGGCTGCTAGCAGCGGCGCACGAGAGCGACTTCTGGTAGTGGCCGGCAATAGTGATGATGCCCTTGGGACCCGGCATCTTCATCTTCAGGTAGGCGTAGTGCGGCACCGCCATGAACTTGGCTAGTGGAAGCCGGCCCAAGAGCGCGTGGTAGGGGCTGTCCAGATCGACGACCTTGAACCAGATTGGCTCGCGACGGAAATGGAGATTGTCGCCGAACAAGACATCAATCTTGATCATGCTGATTGGAGAGCAGGAAAGCCCGGGGACGATGCCATGGAAGACAGGCCAGCTAGGCAGGAGCTGCTTCTCCTTGATGCCCAGTGTCGGTGTCAAAACCGGCGAATCTCGGGTAGGGGGTCCCGAACTATGCGTCTAGGCCGGATGGTAACAGGAGGTAGGGGACACGAAGTTTTACCCAGGTTCGGGCCCTCTTGATGGAGGTAAAACCCTACATCCTGCTTGATTAATATTGATGATATGGGTAGTACAAGAGTAGATCTACCACGAGATCAGAGAGGCTAAACCCTAGAAGCTAGCCTATGGTATGATTGTATGTTATGGTTGTTATCCTACGGACTAAAACCCTTCGGTTTATATAGACACCGGAGAGGGTTAGGGTTACACAAGGTCGGTTACAAAGGAGGAGATATCCATATACGTATTGCCTAGCTTGCCTTCCACGTCAAGTAGAGTCCCAACCAGACACGAGACGAAGTCTTCAATCTTGTATCTTCATAGTCTAACAGTCCGGCCAATGGAGATAGTCCGGCTGCCCGGAGACCCCCTAATCAAGGACTCCCTCAGTAGCCCCCGAACCAGGCTTCAATGACGATGAGTCCGGCGTGCAGTATTGTCTTCGACATTGCAAGGCGGGTTCCTCCCCAAATTTTGTGTACCTGTCGAAATAATGTCCGGTTTCTTGTGAATGTTTGTACCCCTCGGCTTCTACACCCAATAATGGCCACTCTCCACGTGTCGAGCGAATGTGAAGCGCCAGGGTGTTTTCACATTTACCCCCCTAGCTGTGTGAATGAGCCGCCTATTTAAAAAGACGAGGATTCAGGTCCAAATCACACCATCCTCCCTTGGCGAGCCTTCATCGGAGCATACCCGACAGAGATCCATTCCATCATGGCCGGTCGACGCAGCTCCTCCTCTCGCACCCCTAGCTCCAAGCCCGGAGATTGGGAGAGATGTTCCGTCCCGCACAACAAATTAGTGATGCTTCAGTCCAAGGGATTTCTTCCCCCAGCGTACCTAGTCCCGGTTCGAGCCGGGCTTGCCACCTATAACGGCGGAGAGCAAGCGGAGAGCCTTCCCAATCCCTCCAAGGGAGAGCGGGTATGCCTTGTTCCTTATTTGGTAAGAGGGATCGGATTCCCAATTCATCCGTTTCTCCGGGGGCTCCTGGAGTTCTACGGCCTCAAGTTGCACAACCTTATGCCTGCTTCCGTGCTGCATATCGCGGGATTCGTAGCCCTTTGTGAGTTATTTTTGGGCTGTGAGGCTGATTTCGCTCTGTGGAAGAAGCTGTTCTGCCTTGTGCCCCGTTCTCAAAATGGGTCAATATATCAAGTGGGCGGAGCCAAAGTGTGGCGTATTGCCGGGACTGGATACCTGTCCGGGACCCCAAAGAAGGCACCCGAAGACTGGCCTTCAGAATGGTTTTATATAGAAAACGTCCCCCTCCCGAATCCTATTCGGATCGGCCTTCCTGAGTTCGACAACGCCCCTTTGAAGTAGCGCCGGAGCTGGCGTCCACGGAGCTCCCTGGAGGAAGATGACAGGGATATTCTTTACCTGATGAGCCGGATAAGGTTTTTAGCTCGATCCGGATTGGCCATGATCGAGGTCATGGCTACATGCATCATGCGGGGGGTGCAGCCACTTCAGTATAGAGGCCACCCCATGTGGGATTTCAATGGGGAGGATGACGCCACCCGCCACGGCCGCAAAGGGCCGGGATCGGCTGCTGATCTAATAAAGATCTTATCCACTTTGTACAAGGGAGAAGAGGAGGAATTCCTTCGTGTCAACCCGCAAGGCGGATTTTCTATGTACAATCCTCCGAGCTGGGTAAGCAGAGACTTTTTATCGCCCATCCATTTCGTATTCCCGTAGTTAAGTATTCATTCCAGCGATTTCATTGCAGGAGCTACGCCAGGCTATAAAGGAGATAAACAGCCTTCCTCCACAACCCGAGGACCCTGGACGGTCCCTTGACCCGGCCTCCCAGGAGGATCCGGACATATCTGTGGAGCTGATCGATGGGGTATTTTACCAATCAAGTATTGACAATGCTTTGGTGGTCATTACGGCCGATTACCCTGGGCTAGTTCCAGCCTCATAGGTGACTGAGACCGAAGTCCCAGCAGTTCAAAAAGGGATCCATCCTTGCGTGTTTTTGATCGCCGTATAACAGCCGTGTTTTGAAGGGGAGGTCCTCGAGGCCGAAGGCCGAGCCTGCGGCGACTGGCCAACAAGGGGCCGCGAGGCCAGGCAGGCTGAAAAGACCCGCAGTCCGGATTGAGACACCGACGCAGCGGTATGGCGCGCCGTCCTTATTACAAGACATTATTCTCAGAGGCATATTAACGCCCACGCCTTCTTTTCAGGAAAAAGAGTGCTCGTCGGACTATACCCGGAGAGGCTACCAACCGCGCCTCCACAAGCCAGGCTCCAAGGCCGGATTCGGAGGCGGGAACGAATACATGGCGTGTGCCGGGTGCTCCTCCGACAGAGGATGCGGATAAACTATCCGCCACCCATTCCGAGATGGAAAGTGCCATGAACCACAGGCGTCACCGGACTGTTCTTCGTGATGCTTGTTTCTCCCAAGAGGCATTGGATGCTTTCAACTAGCGAGACGCGCACCTCCGTGCCGCTCAAAATGGTCTCGCCAGAGCCACGGAGCAGTATGTAAAAGACATACGGGTGAGAAAATTTGATGATTATATATATCAGTAGCCCCTGAGACTTGAAACAGTTAGGATAACTGATTTAAGGATCTTTTGTTATGCAGGTTCTTACAGAAAAGAATACTCAACTGTCCCAAGAGCTGGAAGAGTGCAAAGCCCAACTTCAGGCCGCACTAGGCGCGGCAGGGGAGCCCAAAGAGATCCCCTCTGGTAACATATCCTTTGAATGATAAGTATCATATAGAATGCGGCGTATATGCAGATCTGACGATAAAATTGCAGATGACGTTGGAGTAAATCCGGATAAGCAACAGCTCATGCGCCAGCTGAAGGCCGGTGAGAGCGTGCTTACGAGGGTGAGGCGGGAGAAAAATTATCTCCAAGATGCCAACACCAAGCTGGGCGTGGAACTACAAGATGTTCGCGCCCAACTGTCGGATTATGTTAAGGAAAATCGGCGGCTTCGACGCGACATATTTAGTAAGTGCTTGAACAAACTTTGAAAAAGAGTTCGGCGAGGAAGCTGGCTGACAGAGTTATGTCTGTAGGTATGCTAACAGGTCGTCTTGCCGAGGAAATGCCCGGTTCAACGGGTGACATTCTTCGCGAGCTCTCATAGCTGCACAAACGAGTTCGGCAGGTGATGCAAGGCATCGCCCAGGCCTTGTGGCCATCCGTCTCCATACCCGAAGGCCTTGGAGGGCTTGCAGAAAAGCTGAAGGGAGCACGGCAGCGCTTCCGATTATGGAAGATATCGGCCTGCCGTCAGGGCGCCAGGGAAGCCTGAGCAATGGTGAAGACACGATACACAAAGGCTGACCCGAACCACATGGTCGAAGTCGTACCTGTGGGGCCTGATGGGAAGGAGATCCCTGTGAGCTTAGTGTACGGCCAAGTAGAATTGGCCGCAAAGTATTCTCAACAGGACTGTAGACTAGACAGCCTATTGGATGGTATTGAAGAGGAATTCAACCAGTCAAATTGACTATGTAATTTTAAAGTGACATGTATAATGCCTTCTAGTCGGATTGTAGATCATTTGTCGTGGCGGACCTTTTCGCTTCAACCTCGGGACCCGATAGTCCGGAGTGTATCCGAATACCCTCTCGGTTATGTAAAAACCGGGGCATGCGTGGAGACCAGGCGTAGGGGTCATTAGTGATTTATCAGACAAGTGCCCAACTAGTTATGTTATATTACATGGGTAGTAAGAAACATCTTCCAGGGAGAATAGTTCCGTTAAGGGTTCCTTTCCCTGGGTAAGCATGCCCTAAAGTGCACGTCCGGACTGCGATAAGAAGCGCAGGAAAAATCATCTGGGGGCAGATATGAATAATAAAAGTCATCTTTTATTCACCGACCAAATATTCCCTTAAGAACGCTAGCTTTCGGCTTCACCCAGTCTGAGGTACACGTCCGGCTGACCCGGCGGTAACAATCACAGAGGTGCTCCCCTTATGCCCTAGCCGAATTAACGGGAACGTAGGGCATAAATACAAGAGCCAGGCAACCCAGCTTGGCCAAAACTTAAGTCATGTCGATGCATATAATGGTGAAAAAAGGTACATGCGGAAGTATAACACATGTGTTGGGCGTGAGGCCCAGGAAAATAACTTAAGCTTCTGTGAAAGAAGCCCCCAGGTATGAAGAGTGCGGCCAGCACATCTGTAATGTACGAGTGAGGCGCAAGGTGACCCTTGAAGGCCTAAAGAAATAAAAGAAAGAAAGGGAAACAGGACAGATGATGCATATGCAGAAAATGGACAAAGGGAGGGGACTAACATAGAGTCCGGTGCTAGGCGTAGAATCTTCGAAGCCTAGCTGCGTTCCATGGGTTCGGCTCGAGTCGACTAGTCGATGCATCCCGCAGTCGGTACGCTCCACCGGTCAGAACCTGGTCAATGATGAAGGGACCTTCCCATTTGGGCTCGAGCTTGTTATTTTTCTTATCCCGCAGTCGTAGAACTAGTTCGCCAACGTTATAAGTTTTGGCCCGTACTTCTCTACTTTGGTATCTACGAGCCTGTTGCTGGTAAAATGCGGAACGGGCTTTGGCTACGTCGCTCTCTTCCTCCAAGGTGTCCAGACTGTCCTGCCGATCGATCTCGGCTTCTCTTTCTTCGTACATGCACACTCGAGGTGAGTCATGAATTATGTCACAGGGCAGGACTGCCTCTGCACCGTACACCATAAAAAACGGTGTATATCCGGTACTCGATTTGGCGTGGTCCGCATCCCCCAGAGTATGGAGTCGAGCTCCTCTACCCAGTGCATGTCAGACTCCGTTAAGGAGCGCACTAATCTGGGTTTAATGCCGCTCATTATAAGACCATTTTCTCGTTCGACTTGACCGTTGGTTTGTGGGTGATAGACTGAAGCATAATCGAGCTTGATGCCCATTTTGCTGCACCAGAGTTTTACCTCATCGGCTGTAAAGTTCGTGTCATTATCAGTGATGATGCTGTGGGGGACGCCGTAACGGTGTACAACCCCGGATATGAAATCTATCATCGGTCCGGATTCGGCTGTTTTAACCAGTTTAGCCTCTATCCATTTGGTGAATTTATCCACCATGACCAATAAGTATTTTTTCTTGTGGGTTCCCCCTTTAAGGGGTCCAACCATGTCAAGCCCCCAGACCGCGAAGGGCCATGTAATGGGGATTGTTCGGAGGGTGGTGGGTGGCATGTGGCTTTGATTTGCAAAGAACTGGCAACCGGCGCAACGTTGGATCAAGTCCTGTGCATCTGCCCGGGCCGTTGGCCAATAGAATCCTGTACGGAAGGCCTTGCTTACAAGAGCCCAGGCTGTAGCGTGATGACTGCCGAATCCGGCGTGAATTTCTGCCAAAAGGTTCCGCCCTTCCTCTTCGGAGATGCACCTTTGAAGGATTCCGGTAGTGCTTTTTTTGTACAATTCTCCCTCATGGACCCTGTAGGCCTTGGATCGCTGCACTATGCAGCGTGCCTCATTTTGGTCCTCCGGAAGTTCCTGTCTAGTTAGGTAGGCCAGGAATGGTTATGTCCATGGAGCAATAATGGCCATTATTTTGTGGGTTGATTGTGTTATTTCGGTGGCGGAGCCTCCGATTGTGTCAGAGAGTTCGGTATCGGGTATTTTGGCCGGGTCCGGACTGTTGTTACTGGTGTCCCCTTCCCATGCTACAGATGGCTTGAAGAGCTATTCCAGAAATATGTTGGGAGGTACCTGTAACGCCCTCGATGCGGCTATATCTCCCACGTGTCGAAGCACGACTTAGAGGCATAACCGCATTGAAAGCAATGTCGCAACTTAGGTAATCTTCACACAAC
Source organism: Triticum aestivum (assembly GCF_018294505.1). NCBI lineage: Eukaryota > Viridiplantae > Streptophyta > Magnoliopsida > Poales > Poaceae > Triticum > Triticum aestivum. The sequence continues at coordinate 534,414,690 of NC_057797.1, forward strand.
CCATGTAATACATAGGGGAAAAGATACATAGTTGGCTTACAATCGCCACTTCACACAATACATGAATAAAGCATTACATCATCCAAATACAATCAAGGTCCGACTACGGAACCAAAATAAAAGAAGACTACCCCAAATGCTACACAGATCCCCAATCGACCACAACTGGGCTCCACTACTGATCAACTAGAACGAAACAACAAAAGGACAAGGTCTTCGTCGAGCTCCTCCTTGAGCTTGGTTGCGTCACCTGCACGGTTCAATGGCACTTGCAAGCTGGTTTTGGAAGTATCTGTGAGTCACGGGGACTCAGCAATCTCACACCCTCGCGATCAAGACTATTTAAGCTTATAGGAAGGGTAAAAGGTATGAGGTGGAGTTGCAGCAAGCGACTAGCATATTGGTGGCTAACCTATTCGCAAAAGAGAGCGAGAAGAGAAGGCAAAGCACGATCGAGAAACTATGATCAAGAAGTGATCCTAGAACAACCTACGTCAAGCATAACTCCAACACCGTGTTCACTTCTCGGACTCCGCCGGAAAGAGACCATCACGGTAACACACGCGGTTGATGTATTTTAATTAAGGTCAACTTCAGGTTTTCTACAACTGGACATTAACAAATTCCCATCTGCCCATAACCGCGGGCACGACTTTCGAAAGTTTAAATCCCTGCAGGGGTGTCCCAACTTAGCCCATCACAAGCTCTCATGGTCAACGAAGGATATTCCTTCTCCCAAGACATTCCGATCAGACTCGGCATCCAGGTTACAAGACATTTCGACAATGGTAAAACAAGTCCAGCAACACCGCCCGAATGTGCCGAGAAATCCCGATAGGAGCTGCACATATCTCGTTCTCAGGGCACACTCAGATGAGCTCTCCATACAACTAGAACCAAACCTCGAGTTTCCCCATGGGGGCGCTGCACAGGACTCTAGTTTGGACCAACACTGAGAGGAGCACTGGCCCGGGGGGGGTTAAAATAAGGATGACCCTGGAGTCCGCGAAACCCAAGGGAAAAAAGGCTAGGTGGTGAATGGTAAAACCAATGTTGGGCATTGCTGGAGGAGTTTTATCCAAGGCGAACTGTCAAGGGGTTCCCATAATAGCCCAACCGCGTAAGGAACGCAAAATCCGGGAACATAACACCGATATGACGGAAACTAGGGCGTCAAGAGTGGAACAAAACACCAGGCATAAGGCGGAGCCTTCCACCCTTTACCAAGTGTATAGATGTATTAATTAAGTAAGAGATATTGTGATATCCCAACAAAATATCCATGTTCCAACAAGGAACAAACTCCAATCTTCACCTGCAACTAACAACGCTATAAGAGGGGTTGAGCAAAGCGGTAACATAGCCAAACAACGGTTTGCTAGGACATGCTGGGTTAGAGGTTTGACATGGCAATTTGGGAGGCATGATAAGCAGGTGGTAAGCATCGTAGCATAGGCATAGCAAAAGAGCGAGCAAATAAGCAAGCGAAGATAGAAGTGATTTCGAGGGTATGGTCATCTTGCCTGAAATCCCGCAAGGAAGAAGAACGAGTCCACGAAGAAGACAAACGGACGTAGTCGAACGGATCATCACAACTCCGGAACGGAACCGAAGCTCGCGAGAAAGGCAACCCGGAAAGAAGCAAACAACACAGTAAACAACCACTACAACAACATGGCATGATGCACAACAAGTATGATGCATGTCCGGTTTAATGATACATGTCATGGCATGGCAAAGTGCAACAAACAACACTACAAATTAAGTGGAGCTCAATATGCAACGAGTTGCATATTGACAAAACACCACAACACATTATTTAGTTCGATCTCGTTTATGTACCCAACAAGATTAAATGTTGTTAGCATGGCAAGAGGGTGAAGCAAATGAAAACTACCTATCAAGTCAAGTTTAAATGAGGCCGGAAAGAACGAACAACAATTCTGGTAAATCCCCATATGCATATATTAGGTTTGGTACTGTTATGCCCTAAACTCAATTTTAGAGTTATTAAACATGCAAAGTGATGCCACCATGTTAAACTAGACATTTTTCCACCCCATTTACATATAAAGTTTATTAAATTCTGAGCTACGGTTAAATAGTTACGAATTAAAACATTTTAGCATGTCAAAGGAGCAAATTTAACCAAACAGCATTTTAACCATTTCAAACATGCATGAAAGTTGCATATTATAATACTACACAAAATTCTAAGCAACTTTCATATATAATTTGTTTTAATCCGATGCACGATTCTGAAGTTATGATATGCATGATGTTTGAGGGCTAAACTGTAAAACTGGCATCTTATGGAAAAATTGGACAAATTCGCAGAACGGAAAAAAAACACAACCGGGCCGAAACTAGCAGGCCCAGAAGTGCACACGGGAGGTTCTCACCTAGTGGGCCTGGCCCGGTGGGTGGAGGGGGAAGCAGCAGGCCGGAAGGGAAGCTGGGCTTCGCGCGGCGTTGGATGGGAGGCTGGGCCTTCGACAGGGTGAGGTTGGCCTACGCGCTACTGACTGGGATCAAGGCCTCGGTCAACAGCGCGAGACGGAGGAGCGCCGTCCTCCCTGTTCGAACGAAGCAGAGCAGGCGACCAGGGAAAAAGGGGCGGCAAAGATCCAAGGGAAGGAGGCGGCTCGTGGCAGCGCGGTCCTGGACTTGGCGGCAGGGAAACCGGGCGGAGGCGACCCGATCCGGAGGCGGGGAGCTCCATCATCGAAGGAGAACGGCAGGACGCGGCGGGCTTTCATGTTCCCGGGCGGCCATGGCGGCAGGGAACTTCACGCTACTCCGGTGAGTTGAGGACTCCAGCGGGACGGCAGGATGGTGTGGTTCCGGCGACGGAGAAACAGAGGAAGCAACGTAGCGTGGCGGCGGAAGCTCCTTCTGCTACAGCAGGACTTGAGGAGCTCGGCGCGGGGCTCACCCACCCCTGGCGCTGTCCAGAGTCAACGAGGGAGGCAGAGGTCGCGGCGACCCAGTCGGCGCGCTTCTGCAGTTTCCTAAAGAAAGATACAGAGGTGAGAGAAGGAGAGGAGCGCGAGGGGAAGGGAGAGGCAAGCGGCGGCAAGAAGAAACAGGGGGAGAAAAGGAGGGCGGCGACTCATCTGCTAGTTGATTCGGGCACTCGGGAGGAGTTCGTCTCCCCGGGTCGACGAGGAGAGAGAGGAGGGAGAGGAACGATGGGCTTGGCTGGATTGAGGGAAGCAGAGGCTGGTTGGTTCGGGGTGGATCCCGATGAGGATTTGGGAGATAAGTGCGGCGGCGGCGGCAGGGACAAGTCCCTAGTTTCTAGGGTTGGGTCTGTATATATATTATAAGGGATTAGGTTAGGGGCTACCTCATCCCTACGATCGTAATCGGACGGTCACGAATAAAATAGTTAGGGAGCCCAAATAAGAAAACGATGACGTTTTGTAGATGTTTGGGGATGATCCGGACACAACGGTGGCGACAGTCCGGGTCGGGTCCGGGACAACTTTTCAGACGCGCGCGTGAGGAGGGCTGCAGGCTGACGAGAGAGGTTATGTTGGGTCTCGCGGATTGTGAAGAGCGGGTTGGTCTGAGAGAAGAGGGGAGAGACGCAGCCCGGCACGGTTTCCGGAGACCGAAAACATCCGACATTAGGCCGGCTATACTGCCGCTATAGTTAATCGTTGGGGCATCAAACGATCTCCGAATGCGATGAAACTTGACAGGAGGTCTATCTACACTATAATAAGACCACACGTCAACTCTCATCCCATTCCGAGAACATTTTCCGGACACTTATAAAATACTATTTCAGACATGCCGCGGGCGCGTGCAAGTGTGTCTGGGCTCAGAACGGACAACGGACGGAACGAGGAGATCGGGACGGATGCAAGTTTCAAAAACATGATGATGCAATGCACATGATGACAGGATGAAAAGCAACACGCAAGCAAAAGACAAGACAACAACAGCGAATAACTGGAAGACACCTGGCGCATCGGTCTCGGGGCGTCACAACACTCCACCACTACGAGAGGATCTCGTCCCAAGATCTAGAATGGCACCGGAGGGACAACGGAAGAGAAAGAGGAGAGGTAAAACTAAGTTGCTTCTTGGACCAACGAGTGAAACCACGAACCTTGTGAGGTTGAGTAAATTTGAATGAAAGAATACAACGAAGATGAACAAAGTTGAAAACCTCTGTTAGAAACGGGGAACAAGGAACATCACGCGAACCCTGTAGGTTGAAAGACACAAGAAAAGTGTTACAATGTGCAGGAAGTACAAGCAAGCACTCCGGTAGCAACGAAAAGGAAGGTAAAAAATATGAGCTTGGCAAAATGAAAGCACTTGGATGAGAGTCCGGTTAGAAGAGGAATGATAGCCACAACACTCCGGTTAAAACGAGATAGAGAAGGAAAAAGAATGATATAATTTGGGCAGCACTCCGACTGTAAATGGAAGGAATTGAACCTGAACTTGACAAGATGAGAGGATACTTGATGAAATCCACAACACACTAACTCCGGAACTATTGAAAGAATGGCACAAAGGGTAAAAAGATTTCAGACAGCACTCCGGTTGAAAAGGGAGGCAAAACTTGATAAGATGAGAGAACTTGAAAAGAGGGCACGATACTCCGGTTAAATGGACAAGCACGAAAAGAACATGATATTTGACAAAACGAGATGATGGGTGAATATAGCAATAATACGAAGCCTCCGGAATGAAATGAAAGAGTGGAATGGAATGAACGGAGGGAAACAAGATCTTGAGATAACGCGCTTACAACAGATGCTAGAACGGAGTTGTTGGATTATCAACAATGAAAGCATAAGCTTGATGTGGGCTAATGGAAGACATCTCAAAATTATGAGGTGACAACCTGCCACTCACGGGAAAAAGAATTGTGTTGATAAGAACAAGGGGACGAGAAAGTATATCACACCGGAAAGGATAAATGAAGAACTTGGATCATATATGAGCACCATAAATAGCAACAATCCTTAGGGACAACTTTAGGTGAAATATAACCCAACATAATTGCAATGAAGAGATTGATGGGTTTAAATATCTCAATCTTGTGAATGAAGAATGATATATTACCACCTCAAAAGATAAGGGAGAAACAATTGCACTCCGGATTACAGGATGAAGAAAGCATGAGCTCCTCAGAAAAGAATGTTGATGAACACTTCGAGAAGGAATTTAAATCCTTTATGAACCAACATGTAGAATCTTCATGAAGAACTCCGGTAATAAAAGAATGATCAAACGAAAGGAAGGAGAAGTTGAAAACTCAAGGTGAATCCTTGCAATGATTAGATGGATCTTCGCGATGAAATAATTGAGAGAACTTGGAACTCCGGGAAAAGAATAGATAAAGCATCTCGAACCAAGAATTTGATGAGCCTCAGGAATAAAGAATTAATCACTTGGATGAAACACGAATAAGAATTACGTTATGCTTATCCTTCACCAGTTTAAACTGATGACAAGCAATGGAATTGGCATACTACTTATTCTCGTAGAAAGGATTAAGCGAGATATAGCACAAACTTGGGAAGGTCTTCAACAAATCCACCGGTAGGATTGAAAACAACAAATGAATTGATATGATAACAAGGTAAGAAGAATCTTGAACGAACCACCGTAAGAATTGAAAAAGAACGAATAAAAGATAACGAATCACCGGGAAGAATTTGCAAATGAACGAAGATGCTCGAGAGAATCTATATACATGAGAACGAAGAGATCACGAGCCGATTAAAGATGACTTGAACGAAGCACCGGTAAAATTTGGAGAACCATAGCTGAAAGCTGAGAATGAATAAATTCTGAGATGATGGGCTCCGGAGAAACAAACTGAAAAGAATCTTGAATTGCTCCGGATAGGTGAAAAAAATTCTCACAATCCAAAAACAACTATGAGATGATGGCCGAGAATGGGGCAAGATTTGAGAGAAACTCTTCTTCGATCTTCAAAATCTGAGAATGACGACGATAAACACCACCAAGAATTGTTGAGACACTCCGGAATAAGAAGAATAGAAAAGTTGAATCAATGATGAAAAGAATTGAAAGATCTTGGAGAAAAGCACATGGCTGATGACGAATCATTCTTACGTCAAACTTTAAAAGATTAGAGAAAAGCTCCGATTAAATTAGAAGAGTCAGGTAAGATCCTGGGAAAATAAACCTGTGGGTTAGGGACCACTCATGAGAAAACACCATTAGAATGATTAAAAGAGAGATTACACCGGTTGAATTAAAAGGCTTGAATGAGATAACATCCTCAAAATAGCTTGAACGGATTAAGAGTGGAAACACGAATCTTCTGAGATATCTTTAGCACTCCGGAACAAATGAATAGCGAGAAGTAAATTATTATGAGGTGCACCGGTATGAGAAGGTATCTGAAACGAGGAAAAGGGGGTATGAGATCAACACCGAAAGCTTGATTTGAATCCACCGGAGAAGAAAACGAGTGAAGAGTGCCGAACTTGAAGCTCCGTTAGAATCTTCATGAGCATCACCGAGTAAGAACATTGACAGAAAACAATGGAGAGACTTCATATGAACAAAATGGCTACTTGGTTAAGACATCTGAGTCCTTGAAGAAAACAAAGGGAGGGAGGGTGGGAAAAACAAAGGCAACTTGGAGATGGATGAAACAAACACCGTTGAGAAGAACTGATAATTGATCTTGCGGATGTTGAAATGATCGGATCCACTTGAAGAGAAACACACCGGTTGAAAAGGATTGACATGACAGTCTCGATGATCGAGAAGGATTAGTATTCACATAGGAATATGAGAACACCGGTTCGGAAGGGTATGGTATCAACACTTGACTTTGAAGCAACTCGAATACCACCACTTAAAACAAAACAAAGGGTTGGGTTGCAGAATAAGCCGAAACAAACATATGATAGAGATTTCGTCCGAAGTTTTCGTGGTGGGGCCTATGCGGGCTCGATCGTACAGCACCATCATGTACAAGGCAGTGCAGATGACATACGAAGCGTCCCCGAGATGGCATAGCCAAGGACTCTTTAAGACACAACGAGACCACTGTAAAACCGACCGTGAATAGGCAGACCACTAGACGTCGAACCCCAATTTCATATCATACATCCGTCGGAAAGATATCCTAGGACCTACTTGAATTCCCACTTATAAACTCCCGAAACTTTCCCAGTTATGCAATCAGGTGTTGGGGATACAGGGGAAGCATAATATCTCACCCAAAAGTAGCAAATCCTACATCCAGCTGTATCCATCCTTCAACACATAACCAAGAAACCTTCAGAAATCGTCTACCTCAACCTTCAAAAAGCATCCATTATACGAGTTATGGCAATACTCCCGAACTCCCGCCCCAGTACTGGGTGGCGTCGAGGTTATCTCACCAACAACTGCATAAAAGAGATTTTCGATGTCGGCGAAACTAAACTCAGGTATTCCAGAACTGCAACGATAAAATTGTGACGACAACACCTCGGAGCTCAACTCCCCTGGACACTGCCACAACCCCTAAATGACAGGAGGCACCAAGAACAATGTTCTTGTCACAAATCGATCGAAACGATTCCAAGATACCCGCGTGATCCTAAATTTTTTTTTAGTGAAATTTGAGAAGAGAAGAGTCAAAACTCTACATCAGGATGCCTTACCAGAGCGATGAAGGGACTGGGGAGTAAAAAGAATTCCTAAACTCTCCGATATATAATTCCTAAATGACTCAAAACATTTTTCTAGACTCAACAACGGCAGCTAATCCAATCAAGCAGTGGGGGCTCCTAAGGTCGGGGAAGGCTCTGATTACCAACTTGTAACGCCCTCGATGCGGCTATATCTCCCACGTGTCGAAGCACGACTTAGAGGCATAACCGCATTGAAAACAATGTCGCAAGTGAGGTAATCTTCACACAACCCATGTAATACATAAGGGAAAAGATACATAGTTGGCTTACAATCGCCACTTCACACAATACATGAATAAAGCATTACATCATCCAAATACAATCAAGGTCCGACTACGGAACCAAAATAAAAGAAGACTACCCCAAATGCTACACAGATCCCCGATCGACCCCAACTGGGCTCCACTACTGATCAACTGGAACGAAACAACAAAAGGACAAGGTCTTCGTCGAGCTCCTCCATGAGCTTGGTTGCGTCACCTGCACGGTTTAACGGCACCTGCAAGCTGGTTTTGGAAGTATCTGTGAGTCACGGGGACACAGCAATCTCGCACCCTCGCGATCAAGACTATTTAAGCTTATAGGAAGGGTAAAAGGTATGAGGTGGAGTTACAGCAAGCAACTAGCAGATATGATGGCTAACCTATTTGCAAAAGAGAGCGAGAAGAGAAGGCAAAGCACAATCGAGAAACTATGATCAAGAAGTGATCCTAGAACAACCTACGTCAAGCATAACTCCAACACCGTGTTCACTTCCTGGACTCCGCCGGAAAGAGACCATCACGGTAACACACGCGGTTGATGTATTTTAATTAAGGTCAACTTCAGGTTTTCTACAACCAGATGTTAACAAATTCTCATCTTCCCATAACCGCGGGCACGGCTTTCGAAAATTCAAATCCCTGCAGGGGTGTCCCAACTTAGCCCATCACAAGCTCTCACGGTCAACGAAGGATATTCCTTCTCCCAAGAAATTTCGATCAGACTCGGCATCCAGGTTACAAGACATTTCGACAATGGTAAAACAAGTCCAGCAACACCGCCCGAATGTGCCGACAAATCCCGATAGGAGCTGCACATATCTCGTTCTCAGGGCACACTCAGATGAGCTCTCCATACAACTAGAACCAAACCTCGAGTTTCCCCATGGGGGCGCTGCACAGGACTCTAGTTTGGACCAACACTGAGAGGAGCACTGGCCCGGGGGGGTTAAAATAAGGATGACCCTTGAGTCCGCGAAACCCAAGGGAAAAAAGGCTAGGTGGCGAATGGTAAAACCAATGTTGGGCATTGCTGGAGGAGTTTTATCCAAGGCGAACTGTCAAGGGGTTCCCATAATAGCCCAACCGCATAAGGAACGCAAAATCCGGGAACATAACACCGATATGACGGAAACTAGGGCGGCAAGAGTGGAACAAAACACCAGGCATAAGGCCGAGCCTTCCACCCTTTACCAAGTGTATAGATGTATTAATTAAGTAAGAGATATTGTGATATCCCAACAAAATATCCATGTTCCAACAAGGAACAAACTCCAATCTTCACCTGTAACTAACAATGCTATAAGAGGGGCTGAGCAAAGCGGTAACATAGCCAAACAACGGTTTGCTAGGACATGGTGGGTTAGAGGTTTGACATGGCAATTTGGGAGGCATGATAAGCAGGTGGTAGGCATCATAGCATGGGCATAGCAAAAGAGCGAGCAGCTAAGCAAGCAAAGATAGAAGTGATTTCGAGGGTATGGTCATCTTGCCTGAAATCCCGCAAGGAAGAAGAACGAGTCCACGAAGAAGACAAACGGACCTAGTCGAACGGATCCTCACAACTCCGGAACGGAACCGAAGCTCACGAGAAAGGCAACCCGGAAAGAAGCAAACAACATAGTAAACAACCACTACAACAACATGGCATGATGCACAACAAGTATGATGCATGTCCGGTTTAATGATACATGTCATGGCATGGCAAAGTGCAACAAACAAAATTAAGTGGAGCTCAATATGCAACGAGTTGCATATTGACAAAACACCACAACACGTTATTTAGTTCGACCTTGTTTATGTACCCAACAAGATTAAATGTTGTTAGCATGGCAAGAGGGTGAAGCAAATGAAAACTACCTATCTAGTCAATTTTAAATGAGGCTAGAAACAACGAACAACAATTCCGGTAAATCCCCATATGCATATATTAGGTTTGGTACTGTTCTGCCCTAAACTCAATTTGAGAGTTATTAAACATGCAAAGTGATGCCACCATGTTAAACTAGACATTTTTCCACCCCATTTACATATAAAGTTTATTAAATTCTGAGCTACGGTTAAATAGTTATGAATTAAAACATTTTAGCATGGCAAAGGAGCAAATTTAACCAAACAGCATTTTAACCATTTCAAACATGCATGAAAGTTTCGTATTATAATACTACACAAAATTCTAAGCAACTTTCATACATAATTTGTTTTAAACCGATGCACGGTTCTGAAGTTATGATATGCATGATGTTTGAGGGCTAAACTGTAAAACTGGCATCTCTGGAAAAAATGGACAAATTCACAGAACGGAAAAAAAACACAACCGGGCCGAATCTAGAAGGCCCAGAAGTGCACACAGGAGGTTCTCACCCAGTGGGCCTGGCCCGGTGGGTGGAGGGGGAAGGAGCAGGCCGGAAGGGAAGCTGGGCTTCGCGCGGCGCTGGATGGGAGGCTGGGCCTTCGACAGGGTCAGGTTGGCCCACGCGCTACTGACTGGGATCAAGGCCTCGGTCAACGGCGCGAGACAGAGGAGCGTCGTCCTCCCTGTTCGAATGAAGCAGAGCAGGCGAGCAGGGCAAAAGGGGCGGCGAAGATCCAAGGGAAGGAGGCAGCTCGCGGCAGCGCAGTCCTGGACTTGGCGGCGGGGAAACCGGGCGGAGGCGACCCGATCCGGCGGCGGGGAGCTCCATCGTCGAAGGAGAACGGCAGGACGCGGCGGGCTTCCATGTTCCCGGGCGGCCATGGCGGTAGGGAACTTCACGCTACTCCGGCGAGCTAAGGACTCCAGCGGGACGGCAGGATGGTGTGGTTCCAGCGAAGGAGAAGCAGAGGAGGCAACATAGCACGGCGGCGGAAGCTCATGCTGCTACAGCAGGACTTGAGGAGCTCGGCGCAGGGCTCACCCACCCCTGGCGCTGTCCAGAGTCGACGAGGGAGGCAGAGGTCGCGGTGACCCAGTCGGCGCGCTGCTGCAGTTTCCTGAAGAAAGATAGAGAGGTGAGAGAAGGAGAGGAGCGCGAGGGGAAGGGAGAGGCAAGCGGCAGCAAGAAGAAACAGGGGGAGAAAAGGAGGGCGGTGACTCATCTGCTAGCTGATTCGGGCACTCGGGAGGAGTTCGTCTCCCCGGGTCGACGAGGAGAGAGAGGAGGGAGAGGAACGATGGGCTTGGCTGGATCGAGGGAAGCAGAGGCTGGTTGGTTCGGGGTGGATCCCGATGAGGATTTGGGAGATAAGTGCAGCGGCGGCGGCAGGGACAAGTCCCTAGTTTCTAAGGTTGGGTCCGTATATATATAGTAAGGGATTAGGTTAGGGGCTACCTAATCCCTATGATCGTAATCGGACGGTCGTGAATAAAATAGTTAGGGAGCCCAAATAAGAAAACGATGACGTTTTGTAGATGTTTGGGGATGATCCGGACACAATGGTGGCGACAGTCCGGATCGGGTCCGGGATAACTTTTCGGACGCGCGCGCGAGGAGGGCCGCGGGCTGACGAGAGAGGTTAGGTTGGGTCTGGCGGATTGTGAAGAGAGGGTTGGTCTGAGAGAAGAGGGGAGAGATGCAGCCCGGCACGGTTTCCGGAGACCAAAAACGTCCGACGTTAGACCGGCTATACTGCCGCTATAGTTAATCGTTGGGGCATCAAACGATCTCCGAATGCGATGAAACTTGACAGGCGGTCTATCTACACTATAATAAGACCACACGTCAACTCTCATCCCATTCCGAGAACATTTTCCGGCCACTTATAAAATACTGTTTCAGACATGTCGCGGGCGCGTGCAAGTGTGTCTGGGCTCAGAACGGACAACGGACGGAACGAGGAGACCGGGACGGATGCAGGTTTCAAAAACATGATGATGCAATGCACATGATGACATGATGAAAAGCAACACGCAAGCAAAAGACAAGACAACAACAGCGAATAACTGGAAGACACCTGGCGCATCGGTCTCGGGGCGTCACAGTACCGCGTCGCCTTTTGCGCCGATGCGGGCGAGGATATCCGCCGCCTAATTGTTTTCCCGAGCCACATGGTGAAATTCGAGCCCCTCAAACCGAGCTGACATTTCTAGGACGGCATTGCGATAAGCTACCATTTTCGGATCCTTAGCATCGAAGTCTCCATTTATTTGGGATATCGCGAGGTTCGAATCCCCGCACACCTCTAGGCGTTGAATGCCCATGGATACTGCCATCCGGAGACCATGTAGAAGGGCCTCATATTCGGCTGCGTTGTTCGAGTCCGTATACATTATCTGTAGTACGTATTGAACGGTATCTCCTGTTGGGGACATCAAAACGACGCCAGCCCCCAGACCAGCCAACATTTTGGAGCCATCGAAGTGCATGATCCAGTTTGAATATGTGCCATACTCTTTAGGGAGTTCGTCTTCCGTCCACTCAGCGACGAAGTCAGCCAAAACTCGCAACTTGATAGATCATCGTGGCTTGTAAGTTATGTCGAACGAGAGGAGCTCAATGGCCCATTTGGCAATCCGGCCCATCGCGTCGCGGTTGTTTATAATATCGTTAAGTGGTACTTCCGAGGCTACCGTTATCGAACACTCTTGAAAGTAGTGTCGCAGCTTCCGGGATGCCATAAATACCGCGTACGCTATCTTTTGATAATGCGGGTACCGTGATTTGCATGGAGTAAGGACAGTGGACACATAGTAAACCAGCTTTTGAAGGGGAAATTTGTGTCCGTCCACTTCTCGCTTGACGACGAGCACCGCGCTTACTACTTGATGAGTTGCCGCAATGTATAATAGCATTGGTTCGCCAATGTTTGGCGCGGCCAGGACTAGGTTTGTTGCCAATATGGCTTTTATTTTGTTGAGTCCGGCCGAGGCGGCATCCGTCCACTCGAAGTGTTCGGTGCGCCGGAGGAGGCGATAAAGGGGTAATGCCTTTTCTCCCAAGCGGGAGATAAAGCGGCTTAGAGCCGCCACGCATCCAGTCAATTTTTGTATTTGTTTGAGGTCTGTTGGGGTAGCCAACTGTGACAACGCTCAGATTTTAGCCGGATTAGCTTCAATACCTCTACTGGAGACAATGAATCCCAGGAGCTTTCCGGCTGGTACTCCGAAAACGCATTTTTCCGGATTGAGCTTGATGTCATATGTTCAGAGGTTGTCGAATGTGAGCCTCAAGTCGTCTACTAGAGTTTCGACATGCTTGGTTTTAACAACCACGTCATCCACGTATGCCTCCATTGTTTTGCCGACCTAGTTTGCCAGACATGTCTGAATCATGCGCTGATATGTTGCGCCGGCGTTTTTGAGCCCGAAGGGCATTTTGTTGAAGCAGAATGGGTCGTATGGTGTGATGAATGCCGTTGCGGCTTGGTCTGGCTCCACCATTTTAATTTGATGGTAGCCGGAGTATGCATCGAGGAAACACAATGAATCGTGTCCTGCGGTAGCATCGATGATTTGATCGATGCGGGGGAGGGGGAAGGGATCCTTTGGGCAGGCCTTGTTAAGGTCGTTAAAATCGACGCACAAGCGCCAGGATTTGTCCTTCTTTGGTACCATCACCAGGTTTGCTAGCCAGTCCGGATGTTTTATATCTCTGATGAATCCGGCCTCCAATAGCTTGGCTAGTTCCTCTCCCATGGATTGTCTCTTTGGCTCAGAGAAACATCGAAGAGCCTGCTTGACTGGCTTGAATCCTTTTAGGATATTTAAGCTGTGCTCAGCCAGCCTGCGTGGGATTCCTGGCATGTCTGAAGGGTGCCAGGAAAAAATGTTCCAGTTCTCGCTTAGGAACTCTCGCAGTGCGGCATTGACATCAGGGTTTAATTGTGCCCCGATGGAAGCTGTTTTTGTAGGGTCCCTTGGATGGACTTGGAATTTGACTATTTCGTCCGCCGGTTTAAAGGAGGTGGACTTGGATCTTTTATCGAGTATCACATCGTCCCTGTTCACCGTGGAGCGCAGCGCAGTTAGTTCCTCGGCCGCTAGGGCTTCGGATAGTGCCTCGAGGGCCAGTGCGGCTGTCTTATTTTCGGCGCGGAGTGCTATGTCCGGATCACTAGCAAGAGTGATGATTCCATTGGGCCCGGGCATTTTGAGCTTCATGTACCCGTAATGGGGTATGGCTTGGAAGATTGTAAACGCCTCCCGCCCTAGTAGATTGTGGTATCCGCTGCTGAACGGGGCCACTTGGAATGTAATTTCTTCGGACCTGTAATTATCCGGCATGCCGCTGAATACCACATCTAGTGTGATTTTCCCAGCACAGCGTGCTTCCCGACTGGGGATGATTCCTCTGAAGGTTGTGCTACTTTTCTCAATGCGGCTCCAGTCTATTTCCATCTTTTGAAGAGTTTCCTCATAGATGAGGTTTAATCCGCTGCCGCCGTCCATGAGTACCTTGGTGAGTCAAAAGTCGTCCACGATTGGACTGAGGACCAGTGCGGCTGGTGCTCAGGCTGTTCGGAATTTGGGTTCGTCACTGGCATTGAAGGTAATAGTCGTGTCACTCCAAGGATTTATTTCTGCTATGTGGCAGATTTCGGCCATGCTGCGGAGTGTTCGCTTGCGTCTATTTTTTGACGCGAAGGTCTCAAAGACCGTTAACACCGTATTGTTGTCCACGGGATGGTGCTCTGTGGTTTTTGGGAGGAGTAGATCCTCACCACTTTTGGCCACCTGCCAGAGTATCCAACACGCTCTAAGGCTGTGCGTTGGTATTGCATCCGATGTACTATGAATTTTGTAGGGTCCATTGAGCCATCCCTCCAGTACGGTTCCTTGCCCCGTAGAGGGCTTTTGCTTTTTGGTAGTTAACCCAGGTGTATTGTGATAATGCACCCTTTTATTTCGTACTGGGTTTGTATTCAGGGCCGGATTATCCCAAAATTTTATTTCGGTTTTCCAGGCGCTTTCCATCGCACAGTACTTTCGTACTATGGACACCAAGTCGGCAAAGCGTGTAATTTCGCGGCGACTTATGGCGTTGAGGATTCCCTTGTCCATGCAATTATTGCAGAAGAATGAAATTGCGTCTTCCTCGCGGCAGTAATTTATCCTGTTCATGACCAGGAGGAATCTGGCCCAGTAATGGTGTACTGTTTCTTCGGGCTCTTGCCTGATTTGGGATAGATCGCGTATGTTTGGGTGGGTGGGTGGAATTGAATCCGAATCCTTACCCAATCTGAGACTCAGGGGCCAAGGAGTTTCCAAACTCGAAAGTTTGGATTCTAGGATGTTTTCCGATAAATCTAGCCCGTTGCCTGATTCTAGGTTCAGGCCTTGAGTGACGTCCTCCCCTCCGCGGGTATCCGGCTTAGAGGGATCGGGAATCCGGACATAGCTAGTCCTTAAGATAGATGAAGGGTTGCCGCATTGTTCCTCCACCACTGCAATGTGATGGGTGACCTGGGGAGAGTTGATCTCTCTCAGATCGGGTTTAGGCCCAATCTGATCGTAGTCTGTAGCGACTCCTAGGGCGGCGATGCGATCCAAGATCTCGTTCAGGGAAGAGAGCTCCATTGGATCTAACTGCTCGATGAGTTCCGAGTTGACGTGAAGATTGCTTTCGATGACCCGAGAAGTCATCGTCGGCGCAGCGGCCGAACAGGCGGTCATAAGAAAACCACCTAGCCGGAGAGTTTGGCCGATAGCCAAAGCTCCCTCAGCAATAGTGTCGTCTTTAAAGACGGGATGAGACATCCTTCCTGGTGGCGACGGCACAGCGGAACTCTCAATGAAAGCACCAATGTCGGTGTCAAAACCGGCGGATCTCGGGTAGGGGGGCCCGAACTGTGCGTCTAGGCCGGATGGTAACAGGAGGCAGGGGACACGAAGTTTTACCCAGGTTTGGGCCCTCTTGATGGAGGTAAAACCCTACGTCCTGCTTGATTAATATTGATGATATGGGTAGTACAAGAGTAGATCTACCACGAGATCAGAGAGGCTAAACCCTAGAAGCTAGCCTATGGTATGATTGTATGTTATGGTTGTTATCCTATGGACTAAAACCCTTCGGTTTATATAGACACCGGAGAGGGTTAGGGTTATACAAGGTCGGTTACAAAGGAGGAGATATCCATATACGTATTGCCTAGCTTGCCTTCCACGCCAAGTAGAGTCCCATCCGGACACAAGATGAAGTCTTCAATCTTGTATCTTCATAGTCTAACAGTCCGGCCAATGGAGATAGTCCGGCTGTCCGGAGACCCCCTAATCTAGGACTCCCACACCCAGCTTCTCCATGGTGTCGCGGTACAGGATGTTGATGTTGCTGCCACCGTCTATCAAAATCCGGGAGAAGCGGCAAGCCCGCCTCTCCGTGGAGAAGGTGTAATCCAGCACCATGGCATAAGCACCCGGCGAGGGCATCACGACCGGGTGGTCTTCACGGCTCCAGTTGATGGGCCTCTCAGAACAGTGCATGAATTGGGGGACCTAGGAGGCGACATCGTTCACCTCATGGTGATGCTGACACCGGCTGTGCTTGTCGTTGGCTTCCCTGGTGAAGATGATGTAAGTGGTGTTGGCATTAGGAAACTCATCTTGGAGCATGCCGACTGGCCGGGGTGCCAGTGGCGGAGGAGGCGGCAGTGCTGGGCTGGCTGCTGGAGGCAGCAGGCCTTCGCCCTTGGTGATCCGGGTGAGCCAGTTGCACATCCGAGTGGGGTAGTTAGATGGCTTCGCCCACTGTGGAACTTGCATGGGGCGTCGAGGGCTTTCTCAAAGGAGAAGGCGGGCAGCCATGCGGCCTTGCCGCCCTTCTGACGCTTGGGGCCGGGTTGCCCTCCGGTTGCTGGTCTTCGACTGTTGCCACTTGCCGGCTGTTGGAAGCCGGCTGCTGGGCCTTGCGCTTGTTGTCGTTCGGCTGTTGGCGCCGGTTGGAGTCACCAGCTGGCGTATGAGGGGCCGGCGGGAGCATCTTCCCGAACGCGTCAACCCGAATCTCCGACTTCATGGAGGAGTCGGCGGTGGCGTATTTGTCTGCCACGATAAGGAGCTCGTCCAGTGTAGCCGGCTCATCGCACAAGAGCTTGTGCTTGAGAAAAGTGCCCTCTCTGCACCCGGCGGTGAAGTATTCGATGGCTTGCACCTCGTGCACCCCTTTGCAGAAGTTGCGCAACTCGGCACAACACGTCAGGTAATCGCGGGTGGACTCAGTTGGACCCTGGACGCACATGGAGAGCTGGCGAGGT
This sequence comes from Triticum aestivum, assembly GCF_018294505.1. Taxonomy (NCBI): domain Eukaryota; kingdom Viridiplantae; phylum Streptophyta; class Magnoliopsida; order Poales; family Poaceae; genus Triticum; species Triticum aestivum. The sequence goes on from NC_057797.1 coordinate 534,431,806, forward strand.
TTGGGTGGCCGCTTGTAGGTGTTGGTGAAGTTGTGGATGAAGATATCGGCGTAGTCCAAGCCAACTGTTGACGTTGTACGTCTTGAGGCTATTCAGCCATGTCTGGGCCTTGCCTTGGAGCATGAGCGGAACGTACTTCACGATAACACGCTTGTTGTCGTTTGCTATGTTGGCGGTTGTGGAGTAGTCGACCCGCCGATCTTACGGATTCATGGAGCATTTGTACTTGGGAGTATCTCAAGGAAGCGAGAACCCTTTAGGGAAGGGCTCGTCGCGGATGAAGGGGCCGAAGCAGGCCGGGCAAATTGCACCTTCTTCTTCTACGGCCAGGGACCGAGCAAGCCGCTCGATCCGATGGAGCACGTCGTTCTCTTCGACTCCTTCACGGGGGCCCAGCCGGCCCTAGAGAGTCAGATGATCAACATGTGGCGGGGAGGCGCGCCTCTCCCCGCGAGGGGGAGGCGGATGCTCCTCCCGCCGATCCTCTACTCGTGGGCGGCCATGCTGGCTGCACACAACCGTAAGGCTAGTCCGTCGGCTGCGGCTAGCAGCCGGCTCCAGGTCCCGTTGTTCGCTAGCGCCG